>NC_092042.1:41505136-42105136 GCF_003086295.3 Arachis hypogaea | reverse complement strand
ACCTCCATGAGTTTCCCGACATGGTCTGCGAAGACTTTATTCATTAACCTTTGATAAGTGGCTCCTACATTTTTGAGTTCGAATGTCATGAAGATGTAGTAGTAGTTTACCTTTGGAGTCAAGAAAGAGGTTTTTTCTTGATCAGGTAGGTATATCGGGATTTGATTGTATCCCGAATAGGCATCCATGAACAAGAGGTATTTATATCCGGAGGAGGCATCCACAAGAACGTCGATACTTGGGAGTGGATAAGGATCTTGTTGGCAAGCTTTGTTGAGATCGGTGTAGTCTGTGCACATCTGCCACTTCCTATTTGATTTTTTCACCAAGACGACGTTGGCTAGCCATAGTGGGTACTTGATTTCTCTGATGAATCCTGCCTCTAGTAAGGCTTGTACCTGTTCCACCATAGCTTGGGATCTTTCTGATCAAGCTTTCTATGCCTCTGTTGTACTGGTCAAGATACTAGATACACTGCCAACTTGTGGCACATTAGCTTTGGATCTATGCCCGGCATGTCTGCGGACTTCCATGCGAAGAGGTCGACATTATCTTTTAGGAACCGTATGAGGGACTCCTTTGCACTTCCTTTTAGGATTACGCCAATATTGGTTGTTTTATCTGGGACATCTCCGATCTGGACTTTCTCTATCTTGCCTTCAGGGTGTGGACAAAGTTTATCCCGACCTCGAACTCCCCCGAGTTCGATGGTATGGATTTCTTCTCCTTTGCCTCTGAGGTTCAGACTTTTGTTGTAACAGCGGCGCGCTGTTTTCTGGTCTCCTTTTATCGTAGCGATCCCTTCTGTAGTTAGAAACTTCATGCATAGATGTGGAGTCGAGACTACCGCGGCGAGCTGATTTAGCGTTGTCCGACCTATCAGAGCATTATAGCCTGAACTTACGTCAACCACAATGTAGTCTATGTTGAGCGTCCTTGACCGGTTTCCTTTTCCGAAGGTTGTGTGTAGTGAGATGTATCCAAGTGGTTGGATTGGAGTGTCTCCTAGTCCGAATAAACTGTTCGGATATGCTCTGAGCTCCTTTTCCTCTAGGCCAAGTTTGGCAAAGGCAATTTTGAACAAGATGTCAGCCGAGCTTCCTTGGTCCACCAGTGTGCGGTGGAGAGTAGCGTTGGCCAATATGATAGTGATGACCATGGGATCGTCATGTCCCGAGATGACGCCAACTGCGTCCTCTTTAGTGAAAGTAATAGTAGGGAGGTAGGGCGCTCCTTATCTTCCCTCGACGTGATATACTTCTTTGAGGTATCTTTTGCGAGATGATTTGGAGATTCCTCCTCTCACGAATCTTCCATGTATCATGTGAACATGTCTCTCCGGGGTACGAGGTGGTCGTTCAGTTTGTCCTACCTCTTCATTTCTTCTTCTCTTTCTTGGCTCATCTGTCTTATTGTCTAGGTACCGATCTAGTTTCCCCTCTCTTACCAATTTTTCTACGACATTTTTCAAGTCAAAACACTCGTTAGTGGGATGTCCATAAATTCGGTGGTATTCGCAGTATTCCGTCCGATTTCCTCCCCCTTTTTTGCTTTTAAGTGGGCGAGGTGGTGGGATCTTTTCAGTGTGGCATACTTCTCGGTATACTTCCACAAAAGACACCCGGAGAGGGGGTGTAGTTGTGGTATTTTTTAATCTTCTCTCCATGCTGATCTTCTTTTTTCTTGGACTCTCTATCCTTATCTCGGGAGGAGTAAAAAGATCCGGATTTTGAGGTTTTCCCTAGTCGAGAGTTTTCCTCCATGTTGATATACTTCTCTGCTCGTTCTTGCACTTCATTTAGAGATGTGGGATGTTTCTTTGATATGGAGTGACTAAAAGGTCCTTCTCATAGGCCATTGATGATACCCATAATGGCTGCTTCAGTTGGTAGACTTTGTATATCCAGACATGCTTTGTTAAATCTTTCCATCTAGTTGCGAAGACTTTCCCGATCTCCTTATTTGATCCCTAGTAAACTTGGGGCGTGCTTGGTTTTGTCCTTTTGGATGGAGAATCTGGCAAGAAACTTTCCAGTTAAGTCGTCAAAGCTTGAGATGGACCTTGGGGGCAGGCTGTCGAACCATTTAATTACCATCTTGGTTAAGGTAGTTGGGAAGGCTTTGCATCGAATTGCATTTGAGGCATCAGTGAGATACATTCTACTTCTGAAATTACTGAGATGATGACTTAGATCTGATGTGCCATCATATGGGGTCATGTCGGGAGCCTTGAAGTCCTTTAGGACCTTGGCTTTCATAATTTCTTTGGTGAATGGGTCTTGATCTTTGCGGGGGTTATCTTCATGATTGGATCGAGTAGTCTTGGATTTTAGATCTGCTTCAAGTTTTAAGAGTTTGTCTTTCAACTGTTTACGTTGCCTAGTTTTCCTTCGAAGGTCCTTCTTGGCTTCTCATTGGTGCTAAGCTTCCTTTTCGAGTTGTTTGAGACGATCTTGTTGAGCTTGAAGTACCTCCAGGATTTGTGTGTTTGGTGAGTTCTTGTCTCCGTTTGGTTGAGACGTTTCCTTTGGTGTAGTGTCCGTGTCCTTCTACGGCGTTCTATTTTCTAGATCTGAGTTATGGTCGTTGTTAAGGTTGTCTGCCATGATGATGGGATGACTTCCAGGTTCCCCGGAAATGACGCTAATGTTCCAAGGGTTACCTGAAATTGTAGGTCAATCTCAGACGAGATCTTCTGTACTGGTCAGAGTTGTTGTGTCCGACTTGATGATGGTGGCCGGAGCCGCTGTGTCAGACTTTGTTGGACTTGGTGGTGGTGCTGATCCTTCGTCACCAGAGGGTGGTGGTACCTGCAAGGGACTCCGATGCTTAAGTTAGCAAGGGTATTAAACAGGTTTTTAGTAGAATCAGAGTGTAAGTTATACCTGGGTGCTCTAGTGTATTTATAATGTTGTAGAGTGATCTTTTCTGGAGATAAGAGTTATCTTATCTTATCTTTGAGCGGAGTCATCTTATCTTTAAGGGAACCGCCCTTATCCTTCTAGGCTTGGGCTGCCTTTGGACTTGGGTCGTGTTCCTTCATTTTGGCCCTCTTTGGGCTCTTCTGGCGATTTGGCCGAGCTCTTTGAGAAGAGGTCGGGTAATCCTGACTGAAGAGGTCGGTTGACTTGTCTTCAATTAGCCCGGGTCATTCAGCTCGACCCAGGGCATGAACAGTATCGATTTACAAGAATAAGGGGGATATACAGAGTTATAGAAACTATAGAGAGATCAAGCTCATGATCCACACTATGAAGTTATAGAAAATGGTGATAGAACAAAGGATGGGACAAGAGACACAAGTAACAGAACTAATTTGGTTTTATTCCAGATAGATCCACCACTAATGCTACATACTTGTTAAGAAGGATGATGGAGAGGTATCGTAGTAATAAAAGGGATCTATATATGGTGTTTATTGATTTGGAAAAAGCGTACAATAGGGTACCAAGGGAGGTCTTATAGATGGTTTTGGAAAGGAAGAGAGTAAGGATCACATATATTCTTGCAATTAAAGACATGTATAATGGAGCTACAACTAGCATGAAGACTCAAGGTGGCGTGACAGAGAAATTTTCTATTGGTATAGGATTACACCAGGGATCATTCTTAAGTCCATACCTTTTCACATTAGTCTTGGAAGTACTCACAGAGAATATCCAAGAGGCTGTGCTATGGTGCATGATTTTTGACGATGATATCGTCCTTTTGGGAGAGTCAAGGGAATATATGAAATGGAAGTTCCACCGCCAAAAGAAAAACTCTAATACAGAGGTAAAGATTGTTGAAAATATCCTACGAAAAGTTAAATGTTTTAAGTATCTTAGGTGCATCATACAGGATAATGGAGAGATTGAACAGGATGTAAATCATAGGATCCAAGTAGGTTGGTCAAAATGGCAGAGTGTATTTGGTTTCATATGTGACAAAAAAATACCTTTAAAACTTAAAGGTAAACTCTGTCGCACTACTATCATACCGACTATGGTTTATGGTATAGAGTGTTGGACGGCCAAAGGGGACCATAAACATAAGTTAAGTGTGGCAGAGATGAAAATATTGAGATGGATGAGTGGTCATACACGATTAGATAGAATAAGGAACGAAGATATAAGAGAGAGAGAGAGAGAGAGAGAGAGAGAGAGAGAGAGAGAGTTAGAGTAGCACCTATGGTGGAAAAGATGGTAGAATCGCGTCTCAGGTGGTTTCGACATGTGAGAAGAAGATCGATAGAGCATCCAATCAGGAGGGTGGATGAGATGGAAGATGGACAAGGAGTGAAAGGCAGAGAAAGACCTCAGAATACTATCCATGAGGTGGTCAAACGAGATCTATATGTAAATAATCTCTCTATAGACATGATGCATGATAGATGTAACACCCTACCATACAGAGCTTTACGCTTAAGCCGTAAAACAGAGGTGGTGTGGTGTTGCGACCCCTAAAAGAAAATATATACATATAATAGCAGAAAGAATATAATAAACTAGGAGCCTTGAAAAATCAGGTGAAACAAAAATCGCGAAAATAAAAACACAACTCAAGAAACGAGATAAGTTGCGTGCTAAGAAAGCTAAAGTTCATGAGTTTAGTTAAACAGAAAGTGAGAATAGAGAGTCAAGGATACAAAATAACTAGCTCCTGACTCAGCCTGCGATGCCAAGGCTGGCCAGAGAATATTTACATACATATATACACAGCCCAAAATCTGAAATACATAAACAAAAACCTAGTTCTCCATAATCCTTTAGGAGGGATAAAATAAACAAGTATATAAAAAGAGAATCTATGTATACATATATCAAAGATCTAAAGAAATCCTAAATGAAACCATTTTGCTGTAAAAACTCTAGACGCCTAGCCAGGGGCCTCTCAACCTGCATCTGAAAAATAACAACACAGTATGGAATGAGAACCAGAGATTCTCAGCATGGTAAAGGTGCCACGCATATAGGATATAAGGCCCTGGGAATACCAGAGGCAATCCTAGAACGCTGACACTTAAGTTATAAAGCTTAAAATACTAAACAACAACCATAGAGAGGGTGATCTTCTAAGGGTTATTCAATCTAACTTAAACTTAATTTAAACACTAAATTGTTTCACCTTTCCTCTGTTCCTCCATCTCCGATAATTCGCATAGACAAACAAACAGACAAGGCAAGCATAGGTAGAAAACAAGTAGTTCAAGTAACAATTATAACAGTTAGCATAATATAATCAATTAGGCATACCCAATTAACGCATAGCAAACAAAGCACATATATGCATATGATGAATATCTATCCTATTAGCTGTGAGCTCACGTGTCGGTTACTTTGCCAGAATCCGACACATCTGGTAGCTAACCCAGACATTGGTCTCTAGGTTGCGCATCAGCAGGAGGATCATAAACGAAGGAGAGTGCCTTTCCACATCGAAAGAGTGTGCCTTTCCACTTTCTCCTGAAGATGGATATATAAAGAGAGTGCTTTTCCATATCGAAGGAGTGTGCCTTTCCACCTTGCAACCAGAGAAGAATGTGGGGTAAACAATACAAAGGAGAGTGCCTTTCCACCTTCCCCACATCCACATCACGACAAGAGAGGGAACTTCCGTCCTCAACTTGCCATCCAAACACATTTTCAAGTTAACATGCATATCTCGACCATCTCGACCAAACACATATCTCGACCATTCCGGCCACACACATTCATCCCGAATCTCATCATTTTCAACCTTTACTTCATCTCTAAGTTACTTCTATTTCCTACCTTCAACTTACTACTAGAGTTACTACTATGATCTGGGGCTAAAAGTGTAAAAATAGAGGTTTGGAGGGTTAAAAATAGCTTTAAAACACAAAATATCCATTTGCTGAAAAACAGGGGTATACGTACGCACGTATGCTGGACAGAATAGAATGCATGCATATGGCCCTTGTATGTGTACGTGAAAACCATTTTCTGGGTACTATGCGTATGCATGCACATGTATGTGTACGCATAGGTACCAAATAGAATGTAATCAATGCGCATAAGGGTGTATGCATACCATTTTAAACAGAATGTAATCAATGTATAAGGGTGTCTGCAGATTTACCATTTAAAACCCCAAACTTTCGACGCGCATAACATTTTCGTTTTTAAACATTTTTTATCCGTTTTTCGAATGGTGTAAACTTCACGAACCCAATTCTCATATAAAAAAATTTGAAACAATTTGGGGGTTTGGAAGACAAGTTATCGCTTGCCAAATTTCGGCCAAAAATCAATTTTTCCCAAAGCTGAAAACCTCAATTTCATTAAAATCAAACTCAATTCCCACCTCTTATACATATATTCAGCACAAACACATATCATAGCTTTCTAATAGAACATTACCATCCACTTATTATATCACAACCCATCATGCTTTAGCTTTACTCAATTCACACCCTAAGTTCCTCACTTTCATCGATAAAGTAATCAACATTCTATCATGCATATATAATCAATAACACCAACTTGTCAAACATTGTCTAAACACCCAATAGCATATATTTTCACTATAACCATGATCACGAACACATAATTCACTTATATCATTAATCAATACCATTAATACTAAGCATCCATCCTACATAATCTTTCCAACCTATCCTACGGTTCTCTAGCCTGAGTTTTCACAAGACATTATTATATGTTAAATACGAGAAACCTAAACCATACCTTGGCCAATTTCCACGTATTTACCGAGACACCCCCAAGGCACCAAAAACAATCCTTAAAGTTCAAAGTCTCCAAGGAAAAGTCTCCCAAACTCCACCAAGATCCCAATATTCACAACTCAAGCTCCAATTACATATGCACAAACCTAATTCATATATATAATACATATACACACAAATTCAATATCTAACATACTAAATCAAGAAATCGACTAGGGTTAGTGATCCTCATCGCACCCACAGACAAAACAACCCTAGCCCAATAAGCTCCGCAAGCTAAATCGAACCTAGAATACCAAAATTGACAAAATCTCAACAGAGAGATTCACAATTTTCAAAAATCAAAGGGGTAGAGAAACTAAGGTGAGATTGTGGCTTACCTATGAAACTATTCCAATGGATTCGTAGAGCACGATGCGGTGGACGTGAATAATGCGGCGATCGAAGCTCGGATTAGCAAGATATGGTAGCTTGAAGGTGGTGTTAGGGTTTGAAAGATTCCCCCTTATCCTCTTATTATGCAGCATAAATGAAGAGGAAGAAGGCAGAGGGAAGCTGGGTTCATTAAAGGGTTTTGGGATGAGTTGGGCCTTGGGCCCATTTTGGATCCGGTTCAATCGGTTTGACCTGTTCGGTCCAATCTTAGGTCAAATTCTTTGAAATTAGTATCAAAGTTCTTATTTTAATAATCTTTATCCTAATTTAATATAATATTCACATTTCTAAATTATTTTATTAAAATTTATCTTGTTGAAGTAATTCCTAAGAATGCGTAACTCGTTTGTGGGCCCTACACAACTATAATCTCAACTTGGGACTCAGAATACCTAATACTCTCGAATTATTATAACACAAGGCTGATCAATGCACCATGCAACCTTACCAACTTTGATAAATTAGTCTTCTCTGATAGGCAAAAAAATAGGTGAACTCGTCATTTTATGACTACCTAACAGTATTACATCCTTTAATCATTACTCGGAGTCTTTCTAGCGAGGCATCGTCACGCTGTCATTACATCGCATCAACCCTCGTCCTAAGTCCTAACACCCTACTACACAAAGCTTTACGCTTAAGCCGTAAAACAGAGGTGGTGCGGTGTTACGACCCCTAAAATAAAATATATACATATAATAGCAGAAAGTATATAATAAACTAGGAGCCTTGAAAAATCAGGTGAAACAATAATCGTAAAAATAAAAGTGCAATGCTCAAGAAACGAGATAACTTGCATGCTAAGAAAGCTAAAGTTCATAAGTATAGTCAAATAGAAAGTGAAAATAGAGAGTCAAGGATACAAAATTACTAGCTCCCGATTTAGCCTGCGAAGTCAAGGCTGGCAAGAGAATATTTACAAACATATATAGACAGCCCAAAATCTGAAATACATAAACAAAATCATAGTTTTCCATAATTCGCTAGGAGAGACAAAATAAACAAGTATATAAAAGGAGAATCTATGTATACATATATCAAAGATGTTAAGAAATCACAAAAGAAACCATTTCGCTGCAGAAACTCCGCCTAGTGAGGGGCCTCTCGACCTGCATCTGAAAAATAACAACACAATATAGAATGAGAACCGGAGATTCTCAACATGGTAAAGGTGCCACGCATATAAGATATAAGGTCCTGGGAATGCCAGAGGCAATCCTAGAACGCCGACATTTAGGTTATAAAGCTTAAAATACTAAATAGCAACCATAGAAATGGGTGATCTTCTAAGGGTTATTCAACCTAACTTAAACTTAATTTAAAATCTAAACTGTTTCACATTTCCTCTGTTCCTCCATCTCCGATAATTCACATAGACAAACAAACAGACAAGGCAAGTACAGGTAGAAAACAAGTAGTTCAAGTAACAATTACAACAGTTAGCAGGATATAATCAATTAGGCATACCCAATTAATGCATAGCAAACAAAGCACATATATGCATATGATGAAGGTCTATCCTTCTAGCTGTGAGCTCACGTGTCAGTTACTTTGCCAAAACCCGAAACATCTGGCATCTAACCCAAACATTGGCCTCTAGGTTGCTCATCTCTAGGAGGATCATTGATAAACCGCTATTTTACGGTTTATCTTGTGCTTAAGTCAGTAGATTTTACCTATTATTCTCACACTTATTCATAGAAATCGCATGTTTTACATTTTTCTTCCTAATTTTGTGCTACGATTGAAAACATGCTTCTTTAACTTTACATTTTTCTAATTTTAATCCTCTCTTATTAACATTCGATGCCGTGATATGTGTGTTAAGTGTTTTCAAGGATTACAGGACAGGAATGGCTTAGAGGATGGAAAGGAAGCATGCAAAAGTGGAAGGAATACAAGAAATTGAAGGAATTGATAAACTGTCAAGCCTGACCTCTTCGTACTTAGTTGACCATAACTTGAGCTACAGAGGTCCAAATGAGGTGGTTTTAGTCGTGTTGAAAAGCTAACATCTGGGGCTTTGAAATGATAAAAAATTTGCATAAGTTTCCTTGCTATAAGGTGACGCGCATGCGCAAAGCACCCGTACACGTGGATAGTTCGGCAGACAAGCACGTACAGTACGTATCAGAAATCGCCCCCAACGATTTTTGGGCTATTTTTGACCCAGTTTTCGGCCCAGAAAATACAGATTAGATGCTGCAGAGTGGAGGAATGAGAGAGATACTACTCATTCGCATAATTTTAGGTTTTAGATGTAGTTTTCTATATCCTCTCTCTCCTCTCTCTAGGTTTTAGGACTTCTCTTAGTTTTAGGTTTATTTCTTCTCAAATCCAGGTTTAATGTTCTTTTGATTTAGTTTCTCTTCTACTTTTATTTGTTCAAGCATTCTAGTTTATTTATTTTCTTTGTTGATTACTTTATTTTGCTAATTTAGTTAATGAACTCTTCATGTTAGATTCAATTTCTTATTAATAAAACTTGAGATATTTTATGTTTATTGCTTCTTCTTTCAATTGTCCTTATTTATATTTACAATTGGTTGTTTAGATTTAATATTCTCTTATTAGTTTCCTATGTTTTTATTTTGTGCCTTCCAAGTGTTTGATGAAATATTTGGGAGGATTTTAATTTAGACTTTTATGTTCTTTACTTGGCATGGTAACTTAGGAACTCTTGAGTTACTAATGTCCAAGTAATTGATGATTGGAGCCATTAACTCTAGTTCTCACTAATTGAATTAGTGGAGAGCTAAGACTTATGGACTTGGATTGATATAGCTCATTTGACTTTCCTTTACTAAGTTAGAGGATGATTTAATGGGATTGATCCTTGCAATTATCATGTTGTGGTTAGTGATAAGGATAGAGATCCTTGACCACCAAACCTTGCCAAGACCTCTTTTTGTCATTTGATCTCCTTTGCAATTTATATTTCTTGTTTCTTATTTCAAAAACCCCAAGATATACCTTTACATAACCAATTATAAGAACACTTCCCTGCAATTCCTTTGAGAGATGACCCGAGGTTTGTTACTTGTGACCACCAAATTTTTGTATGAAAGGATTATTGTTGGTTTAGAAGCTATACTTTCAACGAGAATATATTTGTGAATTCTAGACCATACAAAAATCTGTTCATCAAAATGGCGCCGTTGCTGGGAAATTGCAAACGTGGGCCTCATTATTGGTTATTGTAAATATTTGCTTTTTGGTTGTTTGCTAGTTTTTGTTAGTTTAGGAATTAGTTGCTTATTTTTATTAGTTTTTCTTTTTATTTTCTATTAGTACTATGAATTCGCACAACTTTGGCTAATTATGTTGTAGGAAATAGTGATTACAATGGGAATATGCATCAAGGATGGGACAATCAAAGGTGGGATGAGCCACAAGAATTTGATCAACCCTCTTGGTAACAACCTCCACTAACATACTATGACCAAGAGCCATTCCAAGAAGCATACCAAGATAACGGCTATGGTGAACACTCTTTTAATTATCAGCTACTACCACCATACGCCTATGAACCCCCTCCTCAACATAATTTTGAACCACCATACTCACAAGCCCCTTTCCACCATTCGCCTCCATATGACCCTAACCCATATCCATCATACCAACCACCCTATGAGCCTTATGAACCATACATAGAATCACCCCCATTCCAACACAATTGCTCCCAACACAAAGAGAGAAGGGATTGTCTTAGGGATATAATGGATCGGTTTCACGAATTCATACTTCAAAAGAAGCAAGAGGAGGCCCAAAAGGTGGAGGTAGGAGAGACCCTTAAAGATGAAGTATTTAACGAATTAGTGAAGGTTGAACAAGAGGGAAGCGCCATCAGTGAAGATAACTCTAGGAAGAGGAAGTGGTTGAAGACTTAGGAGATGCGGAACCTCCGTGGGAACCTCAAGTCATAGAGCCTCCTTCTAAGGAGCTTGAAGACTTTGAAGAGGCTGATCAAGAGATGGAGATTAAAGAAGAAGGGGCACAACCTCCCACGCCCTTGGTAAGCAATGAAGAAGAGATCGAATTGAAAGAAAGCTACCAAGAGGAAGAGGTTGAAATTGAAGAAGCTTGCAAAGAGGTGGAAGTTGTCAAGAAAGAACACAAGGGAGTGGAGCATACAAGATCTTTAGAAACACCTCTCCCAAAGCCATTACCATCCAATACAACATTCAAGTGGGTAAAATTCTTATCCTTGACCTTTACTTTCCCACTTGAATATGGTTTACTTGAGATGGATGGTCAACTTAGAGCTCTTTGTGACTTTAAGAGTAAGAGGAAGATGGTTAGTGGTTGGAGTTATTAGGCAAGGTTCAATATGGTTGCATGCTCCAAGTTGAAGTACAAGGATTGGTGTAGAGCTCGATTGAATGGGTCTAGAAAGTCACTTGGGTACTTCATTGAGAATTCACATTGCTTGCCACCTGGTTGGAACAATGATGATCAACACGAAGACGGGTGCAAAAGCAAGGTTGGGACCCCGGAATTCATTCTAGCAATCAACACTCTTGGGGCCCTATCACTTGCTTTAACTTGCTTGAAGGCTGTATGTGCCTAGTTTGGGACCCCAAAGGCTACTGGAAGTACAAACATTGGTGGGAATTCCTGGACGAGTTCAAGCACAAGCCACCATGACAAGGAGCTCACCAAATGTCCAACTTAAGGACAATAACTAAAAGTTCTAGGTGGGAGACAACCCACCATGGTATGATCCTCCTTTTTATTAGTTTTAATTTATTTCTGTCAGTTTTAATTTCCAATTCTGCATATTTCCTTTTATTTTGCATTAAAAAAAGGGAGAATCGACTTGCAAGCGTCTACGACGCGCACGCGTCATGTGCGACTGCGCAACAAAGAGAAAACAAATAGAGTGTTGCAATGGAGACGCGCGGGAGGGTTGCCTGGAGCACGAGCCACCCTACACGTACGCGTGCTCCACGCATATGCATCACCTGCAAATTTGTCCATCCACGCATAAGCGTTAGTGACGCGTGCGCGTGTACATGAAAATCGGCGTAAAAGCACAAATTGAACTGAGAGTTGGGCTGCCAATGTGCTGGAAGCGTGCGAGTAGTCACGCGTACGCGTGACTGACGCGCACGCGTCAATGTTCATCTTCGGCCACCCACGCGTATGCGTGGAGGACGCTTACGCGTCATATGACCATCTCTGTTTTCACGCGTATGCATGATGCATGCGCGCGCATCGCGTTCGTTTCTTGTTCCCTTATCATTTCTCCTTCTTTCTTCTCTCCTCTCTTACTCCTCCCTCTTCTTTTCTCACTTTCTTCTCATCCTTATTCTCTTTCATTCTCTTTTACATACTGCATTTGCATACTTTCCTTCATTGCCTTTTTCATTTTATTCATATTTTTATCTCCTTTTCTAATTTCCTATTTTACCATTGGTGTTAAATATTCTTATTCAACTATTGCATCTTATCTTGAATTATTTTGGTGCTTCGTGACTTGTTTTAAACTGTTGGGTGTTATTAATTATAATTCAATGGTAATTTTTATGATACTTGTATTCCATTTGCATTGATATGCATTTATATTGTCTTTCATTACCCACACTCTCTCCTCCATTATTGCAATTTTTGCACTATTGATATGTCATTTTTTTCTACTGTTTTCTCACTTGCATGTTGTAGCTACCATGTGATTGAGACCTTCATTATTCGGCATTCACCCATGCATATTTTATTTGTTTTCTATCTTTGCTTCTGGGTTACTTTTCTTCCTTTTTCTCTTCTTTCAGGATGGCCATTAAGAAGGAACACAGAAGACATTTACATGGGGCAACAAACAAGTTCCTACGCACATTCTTTGAAGAGAAAGCGTCAGTTGGAGCCACCCATCCACTTGCACATCTTTGCATGCACCAAGGACGGTGCAATCTTTAAGTGTGGGGAGGTCGATACCGACTTCCATGGGTTAGTTACTTCCTTTCTCAACACCAATGTTTAATTTGTTAGTTCATTGTTGCATTTGCATGTTTGTTTGATTTTGTACATAATTTTACCACTACTTGGTTGAAGTAATAATTTCTTTTCTAAGAAACTAGTTTAAAGCATTTCACTAATTTGAATTAAAACTTTTGTCAAACTTGTTTAAAGAAATTTAATTTGGAACATGGTTTAGAGCTCGAACACACAAAACCAGTGAGATTTTGAGCCTATTTGATTGGTTGCATTTTATCAACCAATATTCTGTTTTAGTGTGTGTTATTCTCTCTAAAATTGTGATCTTTGTCTTGCTTGATTCTATATTTCCATGATTTAATGTATGTATATACTTATATGATTGAAGCCTTGTTTCACTTAGCTTACATGCCTATATGGCCTTACCCTTTCATTATCCTTTGCAAACCAACTTGAGCCTATTTTACCGTATTTGTTCTTTACTTTAGCTCATCACTAACTCTAAATGAAAAACAATAATGTCCTTAATTTAATTCCTTGGTTAGCTTAGACTAGTGACAGTTCTCTTGAATTAAGTATGGGGAAATTGGGTTTGGAAACATTTGGTTTGAGAATTGGGTGTTTTATATTCTTGTGAAAATGTGAAAAAGAATGTTGAGGACATGTTTATGCATGCAATACCTTAATCATATGCATTGAGAAAAACAAAAGAAAAGAAAAAGAAAAAGAAATGAAAAAAAGAGCAAATAATAAAAAGAAGACAAAATGCCCCAAGTTAAGTAATAATATCAATGCATATGAGTTGTACTTAAATTTAGGATGCATGAATGTGTGGTAAACATAGTTAATGGGCAGTTAGATTTTGCATTGTAATTACATGGACTGTCTTAAGTTAGGTGAGAAGTTTAGGTTAATTAAGGATTCAGATTTTAGTCCACTTGACCAAATACAATCCTACCTTGACCCTAACCCCATTACAACCCTTAAAAGACCTCTTGATATGTATATCTGTGCATTAATTCTTTGTTGATTGGTAAAAGAAGAACAAGCATTAGAAAGCAAGATTAGTAGAGAATTGAGAGAATCGAACCTTAAACACTTGAGTGATTAGAGTGTATACACTTTCGGTGAGGGTTCGATGCTCGATTCTTTGTTCCCGACTTTCATGAGCTATCTTCTTCCTGCAAGTCTATTTGTACTTCATTTTTATGATTTGAATTAGTGAAATCCAGATCATATTTGTTCTTGAAAGGTTTATTTACTTTTAACTAATAGGTAACAACATTTTAGCATATAGTTGCATTCATACAGATAGGTTGCATTTCATACATCCTACCATTTTGCCTTCACTCTTATAGCTTCTCTTGAGCTTAGCATGAAGACATACTAATGTTTAAGTATGGAGAGATAGATAAACTACTATTTTATGGTTTATCTTGTACTTAAGTTAGTAGATTTTACCTATTATTCTCACACTTATTCATAGAAATCGCATGTTTTACATTTTCCTTCCTAATTTTGTGTTATGATTGAAAACATGCTTCTTTGACTTTAAATTTTGCTAATTTTAATCCTCTCTTATTACCATTCGATGCCGTGATATGTGTGTTAAGTGTTTTCAGGGATTACAGGGCAGGAATAGTTTAGAGGATGGAAAGAAAGCATGCAATAGTGGAAGAAATACAAGAAATTGAAGAAATTGCCGAGCTGTGAAGCCTGCCTCTTCATAGTTAGTTGACCATAACTTGAGCTATAGAGGTCCAAATGTTGCGGTTTCAGTTGCGTTGGAAAGCTAACATCCGGGGTTTTGAAATGATATAAAATTTTCCATAGTTTCTGTTCATACCCTGACCGGGGTCCTCCAACTCGGCAAATTCGTGAGAGGTCCGACCTTGCCCTAAAGCTTACACCTAAAGGTCGGACCTCGGACAAAAGAACAAGGAAGGCCCATCAAAAGGAACGCAGCCCAAACCTAAAGGCCGAAAAGGCCTAGAAAAAGGCGGTTCCACAAAGATAGAGATAAAACTCCCAAAAGATAAGATAAGATAAGAATATCTTATCCAGGGAAGATCACGGCCAACTACTATAAATACACTGGAGCACCCAGGTATGGCATTCATTCACATTCTACACATATCTGCTTGGACCCATGCTAACTTAAGCATCGGAGTGTCATTGCAGGTACAACCACCAACCACTCTGCATATCAAGCTCGGGTCACTAAACCCCACCTCGGGTCTAACCAGACGACCGAGCTACACGTTTCAGGTAACCCTCGGAACATTGGCGCCGTTGCCGGGGACACTGGAAGTCATCCCACTACCATGGCGGACGACCCTCTCAACAATAACCACGCTACGTCTGAACAAGAGGACGAAGTTGACACCGAAGAACGACCGGACAGCCCTCTATCACCACGTACTCCAGGAGGAAACAAACAGAATTGCCCAAAAACATCACCCCCAAACAAAGATCCACAAAATTCCGAAAAAGAGAAGAGCTCGGAAATTCTAGAAGCAGTCCGAGCACAACAAGACCGACTAAAACGACTCGAAGAGAACATAAAAAAGCAGAAAGAAACTGAACAAGATCTGAAAAGGGAAGCTCGAAAGCGCAGAGAATTAGAAGAAAAACTGCGGAAAATAGAGGCCAACCTGAAGGACCGGACAGAACGCGGCACCACCACCGAGGGCAACCACGATCCCTTCACGCAAGAGATCATGAAGGAGAAGGTACCACGAAACTTCAAACCACCCGATATGGACCTCTACGATGGCACCACCGATCCAAGTCATCACCTCAGCAACTTCAGAAGCAGAATGTACCTAGTCGACGCCTCCGACGCGATTCGGTGCAAAGCCTTCCCCACCACTCTCACCAAGTCAGCCATGAAGTGGTTCGACAACCTGCCACCAAGATCAATCACCAGCTTCGAAGACCTAACCAAAAAATTCCTAACAAGGTTCTCTATTCAAAAGGACAAGACAAAACATGCCCCCAGTCTACTCGGGATCAAACAAGGTAACCAAGAAACTCTCCGAGAATACATGGAGCGATTCAACAAAGCCTGCCTGGACATACAACACTTGCCCACTGAAGCAGCCATCATGGGACTAGCAAACGGCCTAAAAGAGGGACCGTTCAGCCAATCCCTATCCAAACGATACCCGACCTCCCTATACGAGGTACAGGAGCGGGCAGAAAAATATATCAACATGGAGGAAACCTCCCAGCTAAGAGACTCTTCTAGGAAGGAATCAACCTACCCATTTCGAGATCGGGATCGGGAACAGAAGAAGAAAGAAGAACCCAACTCGGACAAGCCACGGAAATACCACAACTACACCCCCCTCCGAGTCTCCCTGGTAGACGTCTACAGAGAAGTATGCCACACCGAAAAGATCCCACCGCCCCGACCGCTAAAACACAAAAAAGCAGGGAGAGATCGGTCCAAATACTGTGAATATCACAAGCTCTACGGTCATTCTACTAACGACTGCTACGACCTAAAAAATGTTATAGAAAAGCTAGCCAGAGAAGGAAAACTCGACAGATACATAGCAGAGAAAGGAGAAGAGACCAGGAAGAGAAGGCGGGGAGACAACGAAGATCGGGCCGAACAAACCCGGCGAACCCCTGAAAGACATGTTCACATGATAAATGGAGGTTTTGCAGGCGGAGGAACATCCAAATCCTCGCGAAAAAGACACCTCAAAGAAGTTTATCACGTCCGAGAAGACAGTCCCCTGCCCAAATTACCTACTATCTCATTTACCCGAGAAGATGCTCAAGGGATAATTCCCGGACACGACGATCCAATGGTAATCACCATTATCTTAGCAAACGCCAACTTACATCGCACCCTGATTGACCAGGGAAGCTCAGCAGATATCCTGTTCAAAACGGCCTTCGACAAGCTCGGACTTGAAGAAAAAGAACTAAAGGCCTATCCCACCGACCTATTTGGACTAGGAGATACTCCGATCCATCCCTTAGGATACATCTCGCTACACACTACCTTTGGAAGAGGCGAGCAATCTAAAACATTAAGCATCGACTACATTATAGTCGACGTCACTTCAGCATACAATGCCCTCATTGGGCGACCAACCCTAAACAGACTGGCAGCTATAGTCTCGACCCCACACCTCTGTATGAAGTTCCCTACCGCAAAAGGAATCGCTACCCTAAAAGGCGACCAAAAACTAGCGCGGCGATGCTACAACGAAAGCCTGAGCCTAAAAGGGAAAGAGGTCAACACAATAGAACTCGGACGAGTTCAATCCCGAGAAGATCTTCGGCCACAACCAGAGGGAGAAACCGAAAAAATCCAGATCGGGAACACACCTGAAAAAATAACAAACATAGGAGCAAACCTCGAAATGGGCCTAAAAGAGGAACTCATAACCCTCTTAAGGGAGAATTCCGACCTCTTCGCCTGGAAAGCCTCCGACATGCCAGGCATAAGTCCCGACCTGATGTGCCATAAGCTATCAGTTTACCCGGGATCCCGACCTATCCAACAAAGACGCCGGAAGCTCGGACCCGAGCGCATGCAAGCAATAGAAGAACAAGTACAAGCACTGCTAGATGCAGGGTTCATTAGGGAAGTAAAATACCCCCTATGGCTCGCAAACGTGGTCCTGGTAAAAAAGCCCAACGGAAAATGGAGGATGTGCGTCGATTACACGGATCTCAACAAAGCCTGCCCCAAAGATCCATATCCCCTACCAAACATCGACGCCTTAGTAGACGCAGCCTCAGGCTATAGATATCTCTCCTTCATGGACGCATACTCGGGATACAATCAAATCCCGATGTACGGACCCGACCAAGAAAAGACCTCGTTCATAACCCCAAGGGCAAACTACTGCTACGTAGTAATGCCCTTCGGGCTGAAGAACGCAGGGGCAACCTACCAGAGGCTAATGAACAAAGTGTTCTCAGAGCACATCAGACTACAGCTGGAGGTGTACGTCGACGACATGCTGGTAAAGAAACAAGAAGACAGAAACTTGCTGACCGACCTCACCAGTATCTTCGGCACCCTCAGAAAACACAACATGAGACTTAACCCGACAAAGTGCACCTTCGCCGCAGAAGCCGGAAAGTTCTTAGGCTTCATGCTGACTCAAAGGGGCATCGAAGCAAACCCGGACAAATGCCAAGCGATACTCAATATGAAGAGCCCGACGTGTGTCAAAGAAGTACAACAGCTGAATGGAAGGCTAGCCGCCCTATCAAGATTCTTGGCAGGATCAGCAATAAAATCACTACCTCTCTACTCACTCCTAAAGAAAGGGAAACCCTTCTCATGGACCCCGGAGTGCGAAAAAGCCTTTCAAGAATTCAAGGAATTCCTCGGGCAGCCACCAATACTAACCCGACCTCTAAAAGGAGAAGAACTCGTACTATACCTCTCGGTTGGAAATCGAGCAGTCGCTTCCGCGTTAATACGAGAAAATGACCGAGGACAACACCCCATATACTTTGTAAGCAAGGCACTACTAGGGGCCGAATTAAACTATCAGAAGATAGAAAAATTCACCTACGCCCTAGTGTTCACAGCTCGGAGGCTCCGTCCCTACTTTCAAGCCCACACCATCAAAGTCCGGACAAACCAACCAATAAGACACATCCTCCAAAAAACAGACCTGGCAGGACGAATACTGCAATGGGCGGTGGAATTGTCCGAGTTCGACCTCCACTATGAAACCCGGACTGCCATAAAATCCCAGTATCTAGCCGACTTCATCGCAGAATATACTGAGACCCCTGGAACCCCACTCTCGTGGAACCTGTATGTCGATGGATCCTCAAACAAAACTGGAAGCGGAGCCGGGGTTATACTCGAAAGCGACCAAGGAACGCGGATAGAACTATCCCTAAAATTCGAGTTCCAGGCTTCGAACAACCAAGCCGAATACGAGGCCCTACTAGCAGGTCTAAAACTAGCCAAAGAGGTCGGAGCCCAGAAAATCACGATCTTCAGCGACTCCCAAATCGTCACATCACAAGTAAATGGAAGCTACCAGGCCAAAGACCCCACTATGAAAAAATACCTGGACCAAACACAGGCACAACTACGCCACTTTTCAGAGATACAGATTCAGCACATACCTCGGGAACAAAATGCCCGGGCAGACGCCCTCTCAAAGCTTGCCAGCACCAAGCCCGGAGGCAACAACAGAAGTCTCCTCCAGGAAACTTTACAATCCCCCTCCGTGCTAAGAGAGGAAGAAGCGCTAAGTATATCCAACCAACAGCAAGGATGGATGACCCCCATACTCAACTACCTGAAGTCGGGAACTCTCCCCGCCGAAAGAAAGGAAGCTTGAAGACTCACGAAAGACGCCCAGAATTATACACTAATTCACGACATATTATACAGAAGAGGATTCTCAAACCCCCTCCTTAGGTGTATCCCGACCTCAGAAACAAAGGGCGTCCTCGAAGAAGTCCACGGAGGCATGTGTGGGAACCACCTCGGAGCTCGAGCATTATCCAAGAAAGTAGTCCGAGCCGGGTTCTACTGGCCGACCTTGCAAAGAGACGCAACGGAATTTGTGAAAATATGCCCCCCTGCCAAAAACACGCCAATTTTCACAAAGCACCACCCGAAGACCTTATCAGCGTCACCGCACCATGGCCCTTCGCAAAATGGGGACTTGACCTACTCGGCCCGTTCCCGCAAGGACCGGGACAAGTCAAATACCTCATAGTAGGGGTCGACTACTTCACAAAGTGGATCGAAGCTGAGCCCTTGGCCACCATCACGGCTCAGAAAAGCCGCAAATTCCTATACAAAAACATCGTCACAAGGTTCGGAGTCCCCTACTCCATCACCACAGACAATGGAACACAGTTCACAGACACAAGTTTTCAGAACTTGGTGGCCGAGCTAAAAATCAAACAGCAATTCACCTCAGTCGAGCACCCACAAGCCAATGGACAAGCAGAGGCCGCAAATAAAGTCATCTTGGCCGGGTTAAAACGAAGACTCCAAGAGGCCAAAGGGGCATGGGCCGAGGAGCTCCCCCAGGTACTATGGGCATATCGGACAACTCCACACTCTACAACGGGAGAATCACCATTCCGACTAGCTTACGGGATGGAGGCAATGATTCCTATCGAAATAGATGAAGGGTCACCCAGAAGCATCTTCTACAACGAAGAAGGTAACCCGCAGGCACAAAGGGAAGAACTCGACCTCCTCCCCGAGGTCCGAGAAAGAGCTCGGATCCGAGAAGAAGCCTTAAAACGGCGAACGGCCCTCAGATACAATCAGAAAGTAATAAAACGAAGCTTCTCCATTCACGACCTGATTCTAATCCGAAATGACATCGGAACACAAAAGTCGGGAGAAGGAAAGCTAGCTGCAAATTGGAAAGGGCCCTACAAGGTAACAGAAGTCTTAGGAACAGGCTATTACAAAATATCCGACCTAGAAGGCAATGAGTTGCCCAGGGCCTGGCACGCCTATAATCTAAGACGATACTACAGCTAGAAAAAGATAACCCGAGGTGTACTCTTTTTCCCTACAAGGGTTTTTTAATGAGACACCCGGTCAAGTAAGGCACCCGACCTAGTCAAGGGTAAACACTCTGTAAATATTCTTTCTTTTTTAATACTAATCAAATTTTTCTATTTTCTTTTCTTCTTCCTCGTGATGAAACAAATCCTGAAAAAGTACCCCGCCAAGGCGCATTAATTTATGCTCGGCAAAACGCAAAAAATCATTGCCAAGAGACCACACAAGGTCGGCAAAGATAAAGCGACGAGGTTCAAATTAATGTGAGAAGTTATAAAGCAACTCTGAAAAGGCTCAAAAAGCCAAAAAAAAGAGATTACAAAAATAACTTAAAAGGCCGACCAACGACAAGGTCGGACCCAACAAAGGGAAGTACTCGACCGCCCCTGCCCGATGTCCGAGAAAACGCCCGGACCCAAGAAGGAAGCCTTAAAACGGCGAAAACAAAGATTTCGAAAACGCTTACTAAAAAGTTGCCATACAAAAACAACTAAAAAGTACAAGCGAAAAAAATGAAATCAAAGGAAAGGGTAAAACAAAAGTTTCAAAGCGCTAGCTAAAAGGTTGTTATCCAAAAACAACTAAAAAGCATAAAAGCGGAACAAAAAGTCAAAACGCGAACAAAACACCGCATAATAAGCTAAAAAGTTACTACAAGTAGCTAATAGCAAAAAGGTGTCCAAAGCATTCACAGAAACCATCCAAAAACAAAAGAGCCCACAGGCTGGGCAAAAAACCAAAGATAAAAAGGATTACAGAGAATCAAGATCCTTTCCGGACTCCACATCGACAGAAGGCTGCGGAGGAAACATAGAAATCGGGACAGCATCGACAGCACCGTCATCTCGGTTTAAAACCTCCACACCAGATCCATCCCCGGCCAAAGGTAAAGTCGGGTTCACAACCGGAACTTTGGGGTCGGACACCGGAACCTCATCCTCGTTGGGAGCAGGAACAATCTTTCCCTCCACAACAACGTTATCCGTACTGAATAAGCTCAGATCCAGGTCGGGAGCAAGAACCCGGACCTGAGCCTTCAAATTTTCAAACATAGCATCCATACCCTTAGCTACATGACCTTCTAGCTCGTAAAAATCATCCTGAGCAGATTGCAATCTCTCCTTTGTCTCCACAAGCTCAGCATATGTCCGAGTATAATTCTCCCTCGCCACCTTCGCCATCTCCTCAGATGCATTCGCTGCCGCCACAGCTGCGGTAGCTTTAGCTTTCTCTTTCTCCAAAGATGCCTCCAGCTCAATAATCCTAGCAGCCTTCAGTTCACTAATCCTCTCGAACTCAGACTGAGCCTTCTCAAGTCGGGAGCTGGTCGCACCAAGGGGGGATTTCTTGAACTCCCGGGCAATAGCGGCATGAAGACTAGCCATCCGGACACAGCTCCGCGCCATATACTGAAAATGGTGCTCCATAGACACATCATCAGTAGAAATAAAAGTCTGAGGGAGAATATGCTGTTCAACCCAACCAAGAGCATCAAAATCCTTGTCATTAAAACCCGCAAGCTCTTGAGAGGTCTTCTGTTTCTTGGGAGGAGGACTGATGAGCGGATATTTTGTACGCTTTTTGGGGGTAATTTCATGTAGATTTTAGCATGTTTTAGTTAGTTTTTAGTAGAATAATATTAGTTTTTAGGCAAAAAATCATATTTCTGGACTTTACTATGAGTTTGTGTGTTTTTCTGTGATTTCAGGTATTTTCTGGCTGAAATTGAGGGAGCTGAGCAAAAATCTGACTTAGGCTGAAAAAGGACTGCTGATGCTGTTGGATCCTGACCTCCCTGCACTCGAAATGGATTTTCTGGAGCTACAGGAGTCCAATTGGCGCGCTCTCAACGGCGTTGGAAAGTAGACATCCAGGGCTTTCCAGAAATATATAATAGTCCATACTTTGAGCGAGGATAAACGACGTAACTTGGCGTTAAACGCCAAGTTCATGCTGCTGTCTGGAGTTAAACGCCAGAAAAACGTCATTATCCGGAGTTGAACGCCCAAAACACGTCATAACCTGAAGTTTGACGCCAAGAAAGGCCTTTGCACGTGGAAAGCTTTAGTCTCAGCCCCAGCACACACCAAGTGGGCCCCAGAAGTGGATTTCTGCACCAATTATCTTAGTGTATTCATTTTCTGTAAACCTAGGTTACTAGTTTACTATTTAAACAACTTTTACAGACATATCTTGTACCTCATGACATTTTCAGATCTGAATTACATACTTTGTGACGGCATGAGTCTCTAAACTCCATTGTTGGGGGTGAGGAGCTCTGCAGCGTCTCGATGATTTAATACAATTCCTTTGTTTTCCATTCAAACACGCCTGTTCTTATCTAAGATGTTTATTCGCGCTTAACTGTGGAGAAGGTGATGATCCGTGACACTCATCACCTTCCTCAACCCATGAACGTGTGCCTGACAACCACCTCCGTTCTACATCAGATTGAATGAATATCTCTTAGATTCCCCAACAGAATCTTCGTGGTATAAGCCGGATTGATGGCAGCATTCATGAGAATCCGGAAAGTCTAAACCTTGTCTGTGGTATTCCGAGTAGGATTCCGGGATTGAATGACTGTGACGTGCTTCAAACTTTAACCTGCTGGGCGTTAGTGACAGACGCAAAAGAGTGATTCTATTCCAGTAGGAGCGAGAACCAACCGGTGATTAGCCGTACTGTGACAGAGTGCGTGAGCATAGTTTTCACTGCGAGGATGGGAAGTAGCCACTGACAACGGTGACACCCTACATAGAGCTTGCCATGGAAGGAACCTGCGTGTGAGAAGAGGATTTCAAGGAAGAGTTGAAGTCAGAGGACAAAGCATCTCCAAAACTCCAACATGTTTCCCATTACTGCAAATCAAAGTAACATTGTTCCCTCTTTTATCAATTCCAGTAATTTCACTTTTAATCCAAATTAATCCTTGTTGACATCCTAACTAAGACTAATAAAATAAATATTGATTGCTTCAAACCAATAATCTCTGTGGATTCGACCCTTACTCACGTAAGGTATTACTTGGACGACCCAGTACACTTGCTGGTTAGTTGAACGGAATTGTGCCCACTCGTACCAAAAATCCTAAGTCCCACAATTCTACAATAAATATATTAATGCTATATTGATGTGATCACAATTTCGTCCACCAAGGACCCGAGGACGAAGGCGGGGAAGAGTTACCGGGTCCAGAGGTCGGAGGATCTTGATTTATAGCTCGGAACTGGGGAGTCGGAATAGTCTTCGACCGAGTAGTGACACCCACAGTAGTCTTCTTCGGAGAAGATCGGGCAGAAGCCTCCCCAGCCTCGATATTTCGAGCAGCCATAGACTTCTTCGTCCGACGAAGGTACTTCATGGAATCCGCCTGAGAAGACATCTCTGCAGAAGTCAAAAGAAAAAGGATTACCACAACAGAAATTCCACCAAAACAAGCAAAGCCAAAATACTAAAAAAGATGAATCTCGGAGAGGTCGGGAACTACCTAACTCGGAACGGAGAAGGCTTGGATCTCCCAACATTTTCTTCGTGTCCAAGTGAGGTGCCCGACCCCATAAACTGCTCACCACACCCACAAAAGCCTGCTCCACCTCATCTAGACTCTCAAGGGTATACTTAGTAGACACTACATTCTCCTGCCAACAAAGAGGAAAAGAAGGCTCCCCACTCTCATCTAGAAAGAAAGGTCGGACGTCTCCAGTAGCTCGGACCTTGAAATAAAAGTTCTTAAAATCATGAAAGGACTCATGATACAGGGTACAAAACTTCCTTCCCTGGTTAGCCCTAAAAGAGACCCAAGATACCTTCCCTCCACCCGACCCCGGCTTCGTCAACACAAACAAATAGGAAAAAAGAGAAATAGAGGGAGCGACGCCCAAAAACTGACACAAAAGTTGAAACAGCTTTAAAAACGCCCAAGAATTTGGATGGAGCTGCGTAGGGGCAAGATTACAAGACCATAACACCTCGGACTCCAGATCGGTAAAGGGAAGTCGGACACTCAGCTTAGAGAAAAAACAATCATAAGCATAAAAGAAGAGTTTCTCGGAACTATCTAGGGGCGGGAAGCACACTCTCTCCTCGGAATCCGGGGCTACTAGTTCATAATCCCTCTCAGACTCTCTATTTTCACATATGCTACAGTGCCTACGGAACCTAGCTAAATACTCAGAATCTACCACAGAAGGGACTCTTAGAGGAAGAGGGTCTACCCAACCAAGACCACATGGGATTTTAGTCGACATCACTTGAAGAACCTTTCGAGACAAAAAATTCTTACCTACAAAGAAGAATACAACAGCAAGCAAAAATCACATAAAGAAGACAGCGAAAACCCATTCAGCAAAGCAAGAAACAAAAACCCCACGAAGAAAAATGCGGCAACCCGGAACAAAAATACCAGAGAACAAAAAAGAACCCCCCCATATACAAACAACAGCAATGGCGGCGCCTCTTTTTGGGGCAACCCAGGCATAAAGAAAAAGAAACAAAACAAGGGCCACACAAAGAACAGAAGCATATGATCACAAGAAAAGAGAAACATGGGAACAAACCTGGAAGAAAGAAACGAAGACGACGAGCTCCGAAGCAAACGAAATGACGGCACAGAGGAAACCCCGGAAAGACACACGGAAAGATTCAGGGAAGCAGAACAAAAGAGAAAGAAGAAGTGGTGCTCGAAAAAGCATAAAGAAAAAACAAAACGCAGGAAAAAAGGAAGGGAGCAAATAAATAAAGCCTTCACAGAGCCCGAACGGAAATCGAGGAGAAACGGTAAAATGCAATAAATGCAGGAACGGCCATTTTTGAATTTTGAAAAACTACTATGCCCGAGCACGACCTCCCAAAAAGGACGAACTCGGGCAGGGGCACTGTTCATACCCTGACCGGGGTCCTCCAACTCGGCAAATTCGTGAGAGGTCCGACCTTGCCCTAAAGCTTACACCTAAAGGTCGGACCTCGGACAAAAGAACAAGGAAGGCCCATCAAAAGGAACGCAGCCCAAACCTAAAGGCCGAAAAGGCCTAGAAAAAGGCAGTTCCACAAAGATAGAGATAAAACTCCCAAAAGATAAGATAAGATAAGAATATCTTATCCAGGGAAGATCACGGCCAACTACTATAAATACACTGGAGCACCCAGGTATGGCATTCATTCACATTCTACACATATCTGCTTGGACCCATGCTAACTTAAGCATCGGAGTGTCATTGCAGGTACAACCACCAACCACTCTGCATATCAAGCTCGGGTCACTAAACCCCCACCTCGGGTCTAACCAGACGACCGAGCTACACGTTTCAGGTAACCCTCGGAACAGTTTCCTTTCTGTAAGGCGACGCGCACGCGCAAAGCACGCGTACGCATGGATAGTGCGGCAAATAAGCACGTACTGTACGTATCAGAAATTGCCCCCAGCGATTTTTGGGCTGTTTTTGACCAAGTTTTCGACCCAAAAAACATAGATTAGAGACTGCAGAGTGGAGGAATGAGGGGGATACTACGCATTCACATAATTTTAGGTTTCTAGATGTAGTTTTAGGGCTTTTCTTAGTTTTAGGTTTATTTCTTATCAAATCCAGGTTCAATGTTCCTTTAATTTAGTTTATCTTCTACTTTTATTTGTTCAAGCATTCTAGTTTATTTATTTTTCTTGTTGATTACTTTATTTTGCTAATTTAGTTTATGAACTCTTCATGTTAGATTCAAATTCTTATTAATAAAACTTGAGGTATTTTATGTTTATTGCTTCTTCTTTCAATTGTCCTTATTTATATTTACAATTGATTGTTTAGATTTAATACTCTCTTATTAATTTCCTATGTTTTTATTTTGTGCCTTCCAAGTGTTTAATGAAATGCTTGGGAGGATTTTAATTTAGACTTTTATGTTCTTGGCTTGGGATGGTAACTTAGGAACTCTTGAGTTATTAATGTCCAAGTAATTGATGATTGGAGCCATTAACTCTAGTTCTCACTAATTGAATTAGTGGAGAGCTAGGACTTATGGACTTGGATTGATATAACTTATTTGACTTTCCTTTACTAAGTTAGAGGATGATTTAATGGGATTGATCCTTGCAATTATCATGTTGTGGTTAGTGATAAGGATAGAGATCCTTGACCACCAAACCTTGCCAATACCTCTTTTTGTCATTTGATCTCCTTTGCAATTTATATTTCTTATTTCTTATTTCAAAAACCTCAATATATACCTTTATATAACCAATTATAAGAACACTTCCCTGCAATTCCTTTGAGAGACGACTGATAAACCTCGATTTTATGGTTTATCTTGTACTTATTTTGGGGGATTTTATCACCTTTTTCTCACATTTATTCAATGAAATAGTATGGTTTTGCAATTCTCCCTTGATTTGTGCTTAAATGTGAAAACATGCTTTTTAGGCCCTAAAATAGCTAAATTTAATTCACTTTAAATTCCATTCGATGCCTTGATATGTTTGTTGAGTGATTTCAGGTTCATAAGGCAAGTATTGAATGGAATAAGTGAGGAGAAAAGCATGCAAAGTGGGAGAACCCATGAAGAAATGAAGGAACCGTAAAGCTGTCAAGCCTGACCTCTTTGCACTCAAACAACCATAACATGAGCTACAGAGGTCCAAATAAGGCAGTTCTAGTTGCGTTGGAAAGCTAACATTCGAGGCTTCGAAATGATATAAATTTTGCTATATGTTGCTTCGAGTGTAGGGGCGCGCATGTGCAATGTGCGCGGACGCGCCGATTGAGCACGTGACCCACTAAAGAGCAACTCGTGGCCAGCGGTTTCTAGCTCATTTTGGGCCCAATCCAACTCATTTCTGATGCTATTGAACCCAAGGATTGAAGGGGGAATGAACCAAGTAGCCATATTTTAGTTTTCACCATGTTTTAGGCTAGAATTCTAGAGAGAGAGGCTCTCTCTCCTCTCTCTAGATTTAGGATAGAAATTAGGATAAAGTTAGGTTAATCACTCTCAAATTCATCTTTTAATTCTTGTTTTGATTTCAATTCTCTTTACATTTTAGTGTTCTATTGTCTTTGTTCTTCTAGTTTCTCTTGTTAATCTCTTATTTTGTCCTCTTTTATGTTTATGAACATTTGTTGATTTCAATTTTCTTTAATGTAAATTTATGTTTCCATGTTCCTTTATTTTGATCTTGCTTGCTATTATTGATTTCTTGTTTATGATGGTTCTGGGTTTCTTTTAATTCTCGCATTTTATGATGTTTACTTTTCTTGCACACTAAGTGTTTGATAAAATATTTTCACTAGTTTTTGAGTAGTTTCCTCTACTCTTGGCCTAGGCTAAGGGAATTGAGTGACCTTGAGTCATTGGGTTTCAATGAATTGGTGATTTGAGAATCCTTGGTGATCAATTTGATATCCATTGACACTAGCCTACTACTAGGTTAATTAGTAGTGAGGTTAGACCTTATGGGTTGATGTGATCAAGCCTATTTGACGTACTTCAAGCCTAGGAGTAGATATTACGTACTTAAGGCTTTGGAAGTAGACTTAATAGGTTGGCCTCTCATAATTATCAATACATGGTTTGTAGACAAGGATGGTAATCTCAATTACCTATGTCTAGCCAAGAGTACTTTTCTATTTCTTTTGTTAGTTCTCTTTACTCTTGACCTTGGTGGAGTAATTAGTGACGCTTGAGTTATCTAATTCCTTTGATTGATTGACAATTGGAAGTTGCTAATTGATTTGGATACCACTAACACTAGTCTTTCCCTTAGGAGTTGGCTAGGACTTGTGGAATCAAATTGATTCATTCACTCAACTTTCTTCCATGGTTAGAGGTTAACTAAGTGGTTGCAATGGATAATTGTGGTCACAATTGAGGAGGATAACTAGGATAGGACTTCTAATTCTCATTCCTTGTCAAGAGATTTCTAGTTGTTAGTTTATTTTCATTGCCATTTATCTTTCATGCCTCTTATCAAAAACCCCAAAACATACTTCATAGCCAATAATTGAGCATTTCATTGCAATTCCTTGTGAGACGACCTGGAGTCTAAATACTTCGGTTAATTTTCATTGGGGTTTGTACATGTGACAACTCAATATTTTTGATGTGAGTATTGTTTGTTGGTTTGGAGCTATGCTTACAACGAAGTAATTCTTTTTATAAGAAGAAAATCTAGACCACCGAGCAAATCTCTCTCATCAAAATGGCGTCGTTGCCGGGGAGTTGCAATGGTGTTACATTGTTGGCTATTGTGAATATGTGAATTTGTTTGTCTTTTGCTTGTTTGTTGGTTTTTGTTAGGTTTAGGACTTTACTTCTCATTTTTGTTAATTTTTGTTTTTCTTTGCTATTATGAATTCTCACCACTTTGGCTATGAGTTTGGTTCAAATTATGTTGTAGGAAATGGGAGCTACCATGACAGTATGCATCAAGGATTTGGGTACAACCAAAGATGGGAGGAACCTCAAAGGATTGATCACCCTTCTTGGCAACAACAACCTCCGGTTTCTTATGGGTATAACTCTCATCCTAATGCATATCAATCTAATGGATGTGGTGACCCTTGTTGTGATTGTCAACAACCACTACCACATGCCTATGAACCACCCCCTCAACATGATTTTGAACCACCTTACTCACAAGCCCCTTTTCACCAAACACCTCTATATGACCCCAACCCATATTCACCATACCGACCACCTTGTGAACCATATGAACCATATGAAGAACCACCCCAATTCAACCACCAATACCCTCAAAAACCACCATCTCCATACTATTACCATGATGAACCACCTCCAATGTATGAGAACTCTCAACCACAAGATGAATCACCTCCCATATTTGAAAAAATCATGGCTCAGTTTGCTAACATTACCACTATCTTGGACTCATGGGACTCATGCAACAAGCAAAGCATCTCCATAGATAAATGTGAGAAATCAATAGAAGAAAGGAGCATGAAGGAGATTTTAGAATCTCAACATGAGGACAAAGAGATGAGGTATGTCTTGCAACAAGTGGAGAGTGAAGAAATTGTTAATGAAGAAGAAGTGGTTGAAGACTTAGGAGATGCGGAACCTCCATGGGAAGCTAAAATCATAGAAAATTCCTCCAAGAAGATTGAATTTGATGTTGAGGAGGAAAGTGCACAACCTCCAAAAAAATTATTGAATGAAGACTTGGAAGGAATGGAGCAAGAGTTGAGTTCCCTTGGTGATGAAGACCATGCATCCAACCTTCTTGGTGGTGAATCCTTTGAATTTGAAGAACCTTCTCCTAATGAGATGGAAAGCAATGTGGAGGTAGATTTCTCTCAACCTCTCATTTATGATTCGAGTGATGGAGAAGAGTTGGATGAAATTGATGAACAAAGGATTGAAATTAAAGAATTTTATGAAGAGGTGGAGATTGACAAGGAAGAACACAAGGGAGTAGAGCTTACAAGGACATTGGAAATACCTTTTCCCAAGCCACCACCATCCATTCTTTCATTCAAGTGGGTAAATTCCTTATACTTAAGCTTTATTATTCCCCTTGAATATGGTTTGATTGAAACGGATGGTCAACTTAGACATATTTGTGGCTTTAAGAGCAAAAGGGAGATGGTTAGTGGTTGGAAAAATCATTCTAGGTTCACTATGGCTACATGTTCAAAGCTCAATTCCAAGGGTTGGTATAGAACTAGAATGCTTGGGTCTAGGAAGATGTTTGGTCACTTAAATGAGAATTCCAAGATTATGGCACCCGAATGGAACAACGATGATCAACTTAAAGATGGGTGTCGAAATAAGGTATGGGATCCGGGAATACATGAGGATCACATTTGGGAGCCCATGGCTTGTGAAGAACTCCATCAAAGCTTGGAGCTATTAAATTTGAAGAATGGAGCTTATTGGAGATTCAAGCATTGGTGGATGTTCAAGGATAGCTTTAAGCACAAGCCACCTTGACAAGGAGCCTCCCAAATGTCCAACTTAAGGACTTAAACAAAAAGTGCTAGGTGGGAGACACCCCACCATGATAAACCCTTTCCACGCTCTTTTAGATTTGGTTGAATAAGTGATTGGAGTTGCCATCATAGGTAGCTTTCTTCTTTTCTACACTCTTATACATTTTTTTTCGATGATAGGTTGTTGTTCCGGGGGTTACCTGAAACGTATAGCTCGGTCGTCTGGAGAAGCCCGAGGTGGGGGTCAGGGACCCGAGCTTGATATGTAGAGTGATTGGTGGTGGTACCTGCAATGACACTCCGATGCTTAAGTTAGCATGGGTCCAAGCAGATATGTGTAGAATGTGGAATGTGTGCCATACCTGGGTGCTCCAGTGTATTTATAGTAGTTGGCCGTGATCTCCCCTGGATAAGATATTCTTATCTTATCTTATCTTTTTGGGAGTTTTATCTCTATCTTTGTGGAACCGCCTTTTCTAGGCCTTTTCGGCCTTTAGGTTTTGGGCTGCGTTCCTTTTGATGGGCCTTCTTAGCGCTATTGTCCGAGGTCCGACCTCAGGCGTGGGCCTTGGGACGAGGTCGGACCTTTCATGGATTTTGCCGAGTTGGAGGAGCCCGGTGAGGGTATGAACAGTGCCCCTGCCCGAGTTCGTCCTTTTTGGGAGGTCGAGCTCGGGCATAGTAGTTTTTCACAATTCAAAAATGGCCGTTTCCTGCATTTATTGCTTTTTACCGTTTCTCCTCGATTTCCGTTCGGGCTCTGTGAAGGCATTATTTATTTGCTCCCTTCCTTTTTCTTCGTTTATTCTGTTCCCTTCCTGTTTTTCTAAGTTTTGCCATCTCCTTTTCTGAGTACCACTTCTTTTCTCTTTGTTCTTCTTCCCTGAATCTTTCCGCGTGTCTTTCCGGGGTTTCCTCTGCGCCGCCGTTCCGTTCTCCTTGCTTCGGAGCTCGTCGTCCTCGTTTCTTTCTTCCAGGTTTGTTCCCCTCTCTTTCCTTGTGCACATATGCTTCTGTTTCTTTTGTGTGGCTCTTTGTTTGTTTCTTTTTCCCTATGCCTGGGTTGCCCCGAAAAGAGGCGCCGCCATTGCTTTGTTTGTTTGTATATGGGGGGAGCTCTTTTCTCTGGTATTTTGTTCCGGGTTGCTGCATTTTCTTCTAAAAGATCTTTGTTTCTTTGTTTTGCTGAATGGGTTTTTGCTGTCTACTTTTTATGTGATTTTTGCTTGCTGTTGTATTCTTCTTTGTAGGCAAGAATTTTATGTCTCGAAAGGTTCTTCAAGCGATGTCGACCAAGATTCCAAGTGGTCTTGGTTGGGTAGATCCTGTTCCTCTAAGAGTCCCTTCTGTGGTAGATTCTGAGTATTTAGCTAGGTTTCGTAGGCAATGTAGCATATGTGAAGATAGAGAGTCTGAGAGGGATTATGAACTAGTAGCCCGGATTCCGAGGAGAGAGTGTGCTTCCCGCCCCTAGATAGTTCCGAGAAGCTCTTCTTTTATGCTTATGACTGTTTTTTCTCTAAGCTGGGTGTCCGACTTCCTTTTACCGACCTGGAGTCCGAGGTGTTATGGTCTTGTAACCTTGCCCCTACGCAGCTCCATCCAAATTCTTGGGCGTTTTTAAAGCTGTTTCAACTTTTGTGTCAGTTTTTGGGCGTTGCTCCCTCTATTTCTCTTTTTTCCTTCTTGTTTGTGTTGACGAAGCCGGGGTCGGGTGGAGGGAAGGTATCTTGGGTCTCTTTTAGGGCTAACCAGGGAAGGAAGTTTTGTACCCTTTATGATGAGTCCTTTCATGATTTTAAGAACTTTTATTTCAAGGTTCGGGCTACTGGAGACGTCCGACCTTTCTTTCTAGATGAGAGTGGGGAGCCTTCTTTTCCTCTTTGTTGGCAGGAGAATGTAGTGTCTGCTAAGTATACCTTTGAGAGTCTAGATGAGGTGGAGCAGGCTTTTGTGGGTGTGGTGAGCAGTTTATGGGGTCGGGCACCTCACTTGGACACGAAGAAAATGTTGGGAGATCCAAGCCTTCTCCGTTCCGAGTTAGGTAGTTCCCGACCTCTTCCGAGATTCATCTTTTTTAGTATTTTGGTTTTGCTTGTTTTTGGTGGAATTTCTGTTGTGGTAATCCTTTTCTTTATTTCTTGTAGAGATGTCTTCTCAGGCGGATTCCATGAAGTTCCTTCGTCGGACGAAGAAGTCTGTGGCTGCTCGGAATATCGAGGCCGGGGAGGCTTCTGCCCGATCTTCTCCGCAGAAGACTACTGGGGGTGTTTAGACTCGGTCGAAGACTATTCCGACTCCCCAGTTCCGAGCTATAAGTCAAGATCCTCCGACCTCTGGGCCTGTTGCTTCTTCTCCTCTTTCGTCTTTGAGTCCTCCTCCCAAGAAGCAGAAGACCTCTCAAGAGCTTGCGGGTTTTAACGATAAGGATTTCGATGCTCTTGGTTGGATTGAACAGCATATTCTTCCTCAGACTTTCATTTCTACTGATGATGTGTCTATGGAGCACCATTTTCAGTATATGGCGCGGAGCTATGTCCGGATGGCCAGTCTTCATGCTGCTATTGCCCGGGAGTTCAAGAAGTCCCCTATTGGTGCGACCAGCTCCCGACTTGAGAAGGTTCAGTCTGAGTTTGAGAGGATTAGTCAACTGAAGGCTGCCAGGATTACTGAGCTGGAGGCATCTTTGGAGAAAGAGAAAGCTAAGGCTACCGCGGCTGTGGCGGCAGCGAAGACATCGGAGGAGATGGCGAAGGCGGCGACGGAGAATTATACTCGGTTATATGCCGAGCTTGTGGAGACAAAGGAGAAGTTGCAATCTGCTCAGGATGGTTTTTACGAGCTAGAAGGTCATGTGGCCAAGGGTATGGATGCTATGTTTGAAAATCTGAAGGCTCAGGTCCGGGTTCTGGCTCCCGACCTAGATCTGAGCTTATTCAGTACGGATAACGTCGTTGTGGAGGGAAAGATTGTTCCTGCTCCCAACGAGGATGAGGTTCCGGTGTCCGACCCCAAAGTTCCGGTTGCGAACCCGACCTCACCCTTGGCCGGGGATGGCTCTGGTGTGGAGGTTTCAAACCGGGATGACGTTGCCGTCGATGCAGTCCCGATTTCTATGTTTCCTCCACAGCCTTCTGTTGATGTGGAGTCCGGAAAGGACCTTGATCCTCTGTAACCTTTTATTTTTGGTGTTTTGCCCGACCTGTGGGCTCTTTTGTTTTTGGATGGTTTCTGTGAACGCTTTGGACACCTTTTTGCCTTTTTAGCTACTTGTAGTAACTTTTTAGCTTATTTATGCGGTGTTTTTGTTCGCGTTTTGACTTTTTGTTCCGCTTTTATGCTTTTTAGTTGTTTTTGGATAACAACTTTTTTAGCTAGCGCTTGGAACTTCTGTTTTCGTTTTTTCGCTTGTACTTTTTAGTTGTATAGCAACTTTTTAGTAAGCGTTTTCGAAATCTTTTGTTTTCGTTTTTTCGCGTGTACTTTTTAGTTGTATAGCAACTTTCTAGTAAGCGCTTTCGAAATATTTGTTTTCGCCGTTTTAAGGCTTCTTTCTTTGGATCCGGGTTTTTCTCGGACCTCGGGCGTTTCGAGTACCTCCTTTTGTTGGGTCCGACCTTGTTGTTGGTCGGCCTTTTAAGTTATTTTTGTAATCTCTTTTTATTTGGCTTTTTGAGCCTTTTCAGAGTTACTTTATAACTTCTCACATTAATTTGAACCTCGTCGCTTTATCTTTGCCGACCTTGTGTGGCCTTTTGGCAAATGATTTTTTGCGTTTTGCCGAGCATAAATTAATGCGCCTTGGCGGGGTACTTTCTAGGATTTGTTTCATCGTGAAGAAGAAGAAAAGAAAATAGAAAAATATGATTAGTATTAAAAAAGAAAGAATATTTACATAGTGTTTACCCTTGGATAGGTCGGGTGGCTTTACTTTAACCGGGTGTCTCATTAAAAAACCCTTGTAGGGAAAAAGAGTACACCTCGGGTTAAATTTTTCTAGCTGTAGTACCGTCTTAGATTACAGGCGTGCCAGGCCCTGGGCAGCTCATTGCCTTCTAGGTCGGATACTTTGTAATAGCCTGTCCCTAAGACTTCTGTTACCTTGTAGGGTCCTTTCCAATTTGCAGCTAGCTTTCCTTCTCCCGATTTTTGTGTTCCGATGTCATTTCGGATTAGAATCAGGTCGTGTATGGAGAAGCTTCGCTTTATCACTTTCTGATTGTATCTGAGGGCCGTTCGCCGTTTTAAGGCTTCTTCTCGAATTCGGGCTCTTTCTCGGACCTCGGGGAGGAGGTCGAGTTCTTCCTTTTGTGCCTGCGGGTTGCCTCCTTCGTTGTAGAAGATGACTCTGGGTGACCCTTCATCTATTTCGATAGGAATCATTGCCTCCATCCCGTAAGCTAGTCGGAATGGTGATTCTCCCGTTGTAGAGTGTGGGGTTGTCCGATATGCCCATAGCACCTGGGGGAGCTCTTCGGCCCATGCCCCTTTGGCCTCTTGGAGTCTTCGTTTTAACCCGGCCAAGATGACTTTATTTGCAGCCTCTGCTTGTCCATTGGCTTGTGGGTGCTCGACTGATGTGAATTGCTGTTTGATTTTTAGTTCGACCACCAAGTTCTGAAAACTTGTGTCCGTGAACTGTGTCCCGTTGTCTGTTGTGATGGAGTAGGGGACTCCGAACCTTGTGACAATGTTTTTGTATAGGAATTTGCGGCTTTTCTGAGCCGTAATGGTGGCTAAGGGTTCAGCTTCGATCCATTTTGTGAAGTAGTCGACCCCTACTATGAGGTATTTGACTTGCCCCGGTCCTTGTGGGAACGGGCCGAGTAGGTCGAATCCCCATTTTGCGAAGGGCCATGGTGCGGTGATGCTGATAAGGTCTTCGGGTGGTGCCTTGTGAAAATTGGCGTGTTTTTGGCAGGGGGGCATGTTTTCACAAACTCCGTTGCGTCTCTTTGCAAGGTCGGCCAGTAGAACCCGGCTCTGACTACTTTCTTGGATAGTGCCCGAGCTCCGAGATGGTTCCCACACATGCCTCCGTGGACTTCCTCGAGGACGCTTTTTGCTTCTGAGGTTGGGACGCACCTAAGGAGGGGGTTTGAGAATCCTCTTCTGTATAATACGTCGTGAATTAGTGTATAATTCTGGGCGTCTTTCGTGAGTTTTTTAGCTTCCTTTCTTTCGGCGGGGAGAGTTCCCGACTTCAGGTAGTTGAGTATGGGGGTCATCCATCCTTGCTGTTGGTTGGATATATTTAGCGTTTCTTCCTCTCTTAGCACGGAGGGAGATTGTAAGGTTTCTTGGAGGAGACTTCTGTTGTTGCCCCCGGGCTTGGTGCTGGCGAGTTTTGAGAGAGCGTCTGCCCGGGCGTTTTGTTCCCGAGGTATGTGCTGGATTTGTATTTCTGAAAAGTGGCGTAATTGCGCCTGTGTTTGGTCCAGGTATTTTTTCATAGTTGGGTCTTTGGCTTGGTAGCTTCCATTTACTTGTGATGTGACGACCTGGGAGTCGCTGAAGATCGTGATTCTCTGGGCTCCGACCTCTTCGGCTAGCTTTAGACCTGCTAGTAGGGCCTCGTATTCGGCTTGGTTGTTCGAAGCCTGGAACTCGAATTTTAGGGATAGTTCTATCCGTGTTCCTTGGTCGCTTTCGAGTATAACCCCGACTCCGCTTCCTGTTTTGTTTGAGGATCCGTCGACATACAGGTTCCATGAGAGTGGGGTTCCAGGGGTCTCCGTGTATTCTGCGATGAAGTCAGCTAGATACTGGGATTTTATGGCAGTCCAGGCTTCATAGTGGAGGTCGAACTCGGACAGTTCCACTGCCCATTGTAGTATTCGTCCTGCCAGGTCTGTTTTTTGCAGGATGTGTCTCATGGGTTGGTTTGTCCGGACTTTGATGGTGTGGGCTTGAAAGTAGGGACGGAGCCTCCGAGCTGTGAACACTAGGGTGTAGGCGAATTTTTCTATCTTCTGATAGTTTAACTCGGCCCCTTGTAGTGCCTTGCTTACAAAGTATATGGGGTGTTGTCCTTGGTCGTTTTCTCGTATTAACGCTGAAGCGACTGCTCGATGTCCAACCGAGAGGTATAGTACGAGTTCTTCCCCTTTTAGAGGTCGGGTTAGGATTGGTGGCTGCCCGAGGAATTCCTTGAACTCTTGAAAGGCTTTTTCGCACTCCGGGGTCCATGAGAAGGGTTTCCCTTTCTTTAGGAGTGAGTAGAGAGGTAGTGGTTTTATCGCTGATCCTGCCAAGAATCTTGATAGGGCAGCTAGCCTTCCATTCAGTTGTTGTACTTCTTTGACACACGTCGGGCTCTTCATATTGAGTATTGCCTGGCATTTGTCCGGGTTCGCTTCGATGCCCCTTTGAGTCAGCATGAAGCCTAGGAACTTTCCGGCTTCTGCGGCGAAGGTGCACTTTGTCGGGTTAAGTCTCATGTTGTGTTTTCTGAGGGTGCCGAAGACACTGGTGAGGTCGGTTAGCAAGTTTCTGTCTTCTTGTGTCTTTACCAGCATGTCGTCAACGTACACCTCCAGCTGTAGTCCGATGTGCTCTGAGAACACTTTGTTCATTAGCCTTTGGTAGGTTGCCCCTGCGTTCTTTAGCCCGATGGGCATTACGACGTAGCAGTAGTTTGCCCTTGGGGTTATGAACGAGGTCTTTTCTTGGTCGGGTCCGTACATCGGGATTTGATTGTATCCTGAGTATGCGTCCATGAAGGAGAGATATCTGTAGCCTGAGGCTGCGTCTACTAAGGCGTCGATGTTTGGTAGTGGATATGGGTCTTTGGGGCAGGCTTTGTTGAGATCCGTGTAATCGACGCACATTCTCCATTTTCCGTTGGGCTTTTTTACCAGGACCACGTTTGCGAGCCATAGGGGGTATTTTACTTCCCTAATGAACCCTGCATCTAGCAGTGCTTGTACTTGTTCTTCTATTGCTTGCATGCGCTCGGGTCCGAGCTTCCGGCGTCTTTGTTGGACAGGTCGGGATCCCGGGTAAACTGATAGCTTATGGCACATCAGGTCGGGGCTTATGCCTGGCATGTCGGAGGCTTTCCAGGCGAAGAGGTCGGAATTCTCCCTTAAGAGGGTTATGAGTTCCTCCTTTAGGCCCGTTTCGAGGTTTGCTCCTATGTTTGTTACTTTTTCAGATGTGTTCCCGATCTGGACTCTTTCGGTTTCTCCCTCTGGTTGTGGCCGAAGATCTTCTCGGGTTTGAACTCGCCCGAGTTCTATTGTGTTGATCTCTTTTCCTTTTAAGCTCAGGCTTTCGTTGTAGCATCGCCGTGCCAGTTTTTGGTCGCCTTTCAGAGTAGCGATTCCTTTTGCGGTAGGGAACTTCATACAGAGGTGTGGGGTCGAGACTATAGCTGCCAGTCTGTTTAGGGTTGGTCGCCCAATGAGGGCATTGTATGCTGAAGTGACGTCGACTATAATGTAATCGATGCTTAATGTTTTAGATTGCTCGCCTTTTCCGAAGGTAGTGTGTAGCGAGATGTATCCTAAGGGATGGATCGGGGTATCTCCTCGCCCAAATAGGTCGGTGGGATAGGCCTTTAGTTCTTTTTCTTCAAGTCCGAGCTTGTCGAAGGCCGTTTTGAACAGGATATCTGCTGAGCTTCCCTGGTCAATCAGGGTTCGATGTAAGTTGGCGTTTGCTAGGATAATGGTGGTTACCATTGGATCGTCGTGCCCGGGTATTATCCCTTGAGCATCTTCTCGGGTAAACGAGATAGTAGGTAGTTCGGGCAGGGGACTGTCTTCTCGGACGTGGTAGACTTCTTTGAGGTGTCTTTTCCGCGAGGATCTGGATGTTCCTCCGCCTGCAAAACCTCCATTCATCATGTGAACGTGCCTTTCAGGGGTTCGCGGGATTTGTTCGGCCCGATCTTCGTTATCTCCCCGCCTTCTCTTCCTGGTCTCTTCTCCTTTCTCTGCTATGTATCTGTCGAGTTTCCCTTCTCTGGCTAGCTTTTCTATAACATTTTTTAGGTCGTAGCAGTCGTTAGTAGAATGACCGTAGAGCTTGTGATATTCAGAGTATTCGGACCGATCTCTCCCTGCTCTCTTGTGTTTTAGCGGTCGGGGCGGGGGGATTTTCTCGGTGTGGCATACTTCTTTGTAGACGTCTACCAGGGAGACTCAGAGGGGGGTGTAGTTGTGGTACTTCCGTGGCTTGTCCGAGTTGGGTTCTTCTTTCTTCTTCTGTTCCCGATCTCGATCTCGGAGTGGGTAGGTTGATTCCTTCCTAGAAGAGTCTCTTAGCTGGGAGGTTTCCTCCATGTTGATATATTTTTTTGCCCGCTCCTGCACCTCGTATAGGGAGGTCGGGTATCGTTTGGATAGGGACTGGCTAAACGGTCCTTCTTTTAGGCCGTTTGCTAGTCCCATGATGGCTGCTTCAGTGGGCAAGTGTTGTATGTCCAGGCAGGCTTTGTTGAATCGCTCCATGTATTCTCGGAGAGTTTCTTGGTTACCTTGTTTGATCCCGAGTAGACTGGGGGCATGTTTTGTCTTGTCTTTTTGAATGGAGAACCTTGTTAGGAATTTTTTGGTTAGGTCCTCGAAGCTGGTGATTGATCTTGGTGGCAGGTTGTCGAACCACTTCATGGCTGACTTGGTGAGAGTGGTGGGGAAGGCTTTGCATCGAATTGCGTCGGAGGCGTCGACTAGGTACATTCTGCTTCTGAAGTTGCTGAGGTGGTGACTTGGATCGGTGGTGCCGTCGTAGAGATCCATATCGGGTGGCTTGAAATTTCGTGGTACCTTCTCCTTCATGATCTCTTGCGTGAAGGGATCATGGTTGCATTCGGGGGTGGTGCCGCGTTCTGTCCGGTCTTTCAGATTGGCCTCTATTTTCCTTAGTTTTTCTTCTAATTCTCTGCGCTTTCGAGCCTCCCTTCTCAGATCTTGTTCAGTTTCTTTCTGCTTTTTTATGTCCTCTTCGAGTTGTTTCAGTCGGTTTTGTTGTGCCCGGACTGCTTCTAAAATTTCCGAGCTCTTTTCTTTTTCGGAATTTTGTGGATCTTTGTTTGGGAGTGATGTCTTTGGGCGATTCTGTTTGTTTCCTCCTGGAGTGCATGGTGATAGAGGGCTGTCCGGTCGCTCTCCGGTGTCAACTTCGTCCTCTTGTTCTGATGTGGCGTGGCCATTGTTGAGAGGGTCGTCCGCCATGGTAAAGGGATGACTTCCAGGTCCCCGGCAACGGCGCCAATGTTCCGGGGGTTACCTAAAACGTATAGCTCGGTCGTCTGGAGAAGCCCGAGGTGGGGGTCAGGGACCCGAGCTTGATATGTAGAGTGATTGGTGGTGGTACCTGCAATGACACTCCGATGCTTAAGTTAGCATGGGTCCAAGCAGATATGTGTAGAATGTGGAATGTGTGCCATACCTGGATGCTCCAGTGTATTTATAGTAGTTGGCCGTGATCTCCCCTGGATAAGATATTCTTATCTTATCTTATCTTTTTGGGAGTTTTATCTCTATCTTTGTGGAACCGCCTTTTCTAGGCCTTTTCGGCCTTTAGGTTTTGGGCTGCGTTCCTTTTGATGGGCCTTCTTAGCGCTATTGTCCGAGGTCCGACCTCAGGCGTGGGCCTTGGGACGAGGTCAGACCTTTCATGGATTTTGCCGAGTTGGAGGAGCCCGGTCAGGGTATGAACAGTTGTATTAGTGTGTTTTGATTAGTTTAGATTGTTGATTAAGTAGGTTGCTTGTAGTATAAGTTTTGTTTTTAGTGTATTTGAAAATTTTTCAAAAACCAAAAAGATTTGTTGTTGAATTTAATTTTGATTGTTTTAGAATGCTTGTAAATTAGGAGAGTGCCCTGCTTTTGAAAAAAAAAGAAGAAGAAGAAAAAAAAAGGGCATCCGCGCGCGAGCACGCCGGTGGTGGATATCGCACTCCTGGTACAAAAACCAGAGATTTGTGCCAAAGTTGTGCCTACTCCGTCTTCGTGACCCCCGCGCGAGAGTGCATAACGTGTCCGCGTCGATCGCCATCTTCACATCCACGCGTACGCGTCGCTTGTCCCGCCTACCCACCCACGCGCATGCGTACCGTGCGCGTACGCGTCGGTTCCGCGCCCTGCTTCCCCTATTTTCTGCTTTGTTTTCTTTATCTTTCTATCTTCCATCTTCTTTCTTCTTCTTTCTTTCTTTCTTACTTTCTTTCCCTTCTTCTTTTCTTTTCAAAATTCTATTTTTTTTATTTTTCTTATTTTCATTTTCTTCTATATGTTGCATTTGCATATTATCACCCATTACATTTTAATTTTATTTTTATAACTTGTTCTTATTTTCTTTTTAAGTTTCTTATTTTAATAATGGTGTTGGATTCTTATATTCAATTGTTGAGAATTTCTTGATTGATTTTGGTGCTTCATGACTTGTTTGATATTGTTGGGTGATGAAACTTTTAAATCAATGCTTAATCTTGTATGACTCTTATATTCTTTATGCATTGATATGAACTTGCATGTCTTTCATAACCCATTCTTTCTAGTTGAACTTGATGCTTTTGAGTGCTCTTTATGCTCTGACTTCACTCTTGCATCAAGTATTAATTGATATGCCCTTTGCCTATATTGTTTTCTCACTTACATGCGTAGCTAACATGTGGTGAGAACCTTACTCTCATTTGGCATTAGCCCTCGCCTATGTTCTACTTGCTTTGATACCTTTGATGTAGGCTTAATTATCCTTCTTTCTCTTTAATTTTAGGTTGGCCACCAAGAGGGAAAGGGATGGAAAAGCTTCTAAATGGGGCAACAAACAAGTTCACCCACACAACCTTTTGAAGAAGCTCATCAATTGTAGCAACCCATCCACCTTGCTCTTCTTTGCATGCACCGAGGATGGTGCAAATTTCTAAGTGTGGGGAGGTCGTCCGACCGATCTCCATGAGTAACAATTTCTTTCTTTCAACACCAATTTCTTTGTTAGTTAGTTGTCACATTGCATGATAGGTTGCATGTTAGTTATAATTTGTACATATTCTATCATTTCTTTTAGGACTACTTGGTTAGGGTGATGATTTCTTTTCCAAAAAACTATTTTTAGGGCATCCTACCAATTTGAAAAAAAAATTTGTGTTGAACTTGCTTGAAGAATTTATTTTGGAACATGGTTTTTGAGCTAAGAACACAAGCATGTGAGTTTTGAGCCAAATTGCGTGGTTACATCTTATAACCACTTATTTTCCATTCTTGTGTGCATTGTTTTCTTTCTATGATTGTAATTCTTGCTTTGTTTGATTCTATATGTCCATTATTCTATGTATACATGCATTTATATGATTGAGGCTATCATTTCATTTAGCTTACTTACCCAAATAGCCTACCTTTCATCAACCATTGTTAGCCAAATTTGAGCCTATTTAATCCCTTTTGTTCTTAATTTTAGCACATCACTACCCCTAAGTGAAAAATAATAAATGTCCTTAATTTTGATCTTTGATTAGCTTAGGCTAGTGAGGGTGTGTATCATTTGGGTATGGGAAACATGGGACATTGGTTGAGGTAAAAGTGTAATTTTTGTATTTTTGTTAAAAATTTTGGAAATTGGGTACATACTTATGTATTAAAGATATAAAACCATATGCATTGATATATTTGGATAAGCCTAAAAAAATGATAAAGAAAAAAAACAAAAACAAAAAAAAGAGAAAAGAAAAACAATAAAAAAAGAAATAAAAAGGGGACAAAATGCCCCAAAGTGAAGCTCAAACAATAAAGAATCAATGCATATGAAATGTGAATCAAAAGAGAATGCATGAGTATGTGAAAAAGTAAAGAATGGGTAGTTAGGTTAGTACTCAAATTGTATAGGTGGTTATAGGTTAGGTGGGAAGCTTAAGTTGATCAAAGATCTAAATTTCAAGCTCACTTGACCATATGCATTCATACCTTTACCCTAGCCCCATTACAACCTATGAACAAGTCCTCATGGTGAATGTATGCATGCATTGAATAATTGTTGATTGTTAGATGAAAAACAAATCATGGAAAGCATGATTAGAAGAGAATTGAGTGAATCGACCCTATACACTAGAGCGACTAGAGCAGATACACTTCCGGTGAGGGTTCGATGCTCAATTCCTTGTTCTCGGCTTTCATGAGCTTTCCTCTTGCAAGTCTACTTGAACTTCATTTTAATGTTTGAATTGGTAGGATTCATGAATCATCATATGATCTTAGCCGCACTTGTTCATACATGCTCTTGGAGATTGATTTGCTTTTGACCAAGTAGGTAGAAACATTTTGCATTTAGTTGCATGCATGTAGATAGGTTTATATAGTTTCTTTGCATTGAATAAATGTTCATACCCTTTTATTGTCCTTCTTTATTCTTAGCGTGAGGACATGCTTGGTTTAAGTGTGGAGAGATTTGACAAACCCCGATTTTGTGGTTTATCTTGTACTTATTTTGGGGGATTTTATCACCTTTTCTCACATTTATTCAATGAAATAGTATGGTTTTGCAATTCTCCCTTGATTTGTGCTTAAATGTAAAAACATGCTTTTTAGGCCCTAAAATAGCTAAATTTAATTCACTTTAAATTCCATTTGATGCCTTGATATGTTTGTTGAGTGATTTCAGGTTCATAAGGCAAGTATTGAATGGAAGAAGTGAGGAGAAAAGCATGCAAAGTGGGAGAACCCATGAAGAAATGAAGGAACCGTAAAGTTGTCAAGCCTGATCTCTTCGCACTCAAACAACCATAACTTGAGCTACAGAGGTCTAAATGAGGCGGTTCTAGTTGCGTTGGAAAGCTAACATCCGAGGCTTCAAAATGATATAAATTTTGCTACATGTTGCTTCTAGTGTAGGGGCGCGCATGTGCAATGTGCGCGGACGCGCCGATTGAGCACGTGACCCACTAAAGAGCAACTCGTGGCCAGCGATTTCTAGCTCATTTTGGGCCCAATCCAACTCATTTCTGATGCTATTGAACCCAAGGATTGAAGGGGGAATGAACCAAGTAGCCATATTTTAGTTTTCATCATGTTTTAGGCTAGAATTCTAGATAGAGAGGCTCTCTCTCCTCTCTCTAGATTTAGGATAGAAATTAGAATAAAGTTAGGTTAATCACTCTCAAATTCATCTTTCAATTCTTGTTTTGATTTCAATTATCTTTACATTTTAGTGTTCTATTGTCTTTGTTCTTCTAGTTTCTCTTGTTAATCTCTTATTTTGTCCTCTTTTATGTTTATGAACATTTGTTGATCTCAATTTTCTTTAATGCAAATTTATGTTTCCATGTTCCTTTATGTTGATCTTGCTTGCTATTATTGATTTCTTGTTTATGATGGTTCTGGGTTTCTTTTAATTCTCGCATTTTATGATGTTTACTTTTCTTGCACACTAAGTGTTTGATAAAATGTTTTCACTAGTTTTTGAGTAGTTTCCTCTACTCTTGGCCTAGGCTAATGGAATTGGTGGACGAAATTGTGATCCTCAAAGTTGGTCTCTTTGTATTCGTGTGAAATCAAAAATACCCCAAAGAGATCATGGTGTGATAGATTGGGATCTTAATAATCCCTGGTGTGATCATAACTCCATTCAACTTAACCAGCAAGTGTACTGGGTCATCCAAGTAATACCTTACGTGAGTAAGGGTCAATCCCACAGAGATTGTTGGTATGAAGCAAGCTATGGTCACCTTGTAAATCTCAGTTAGGCAGATTAAATTGGTTTATGGTGAGTTCAAAAATTAATAAATAAATAGAAAATAAAATGGGATAGAAATACTTATGTAAAGCAATAGTGGGAATTTCAGATAAGTATGTGAAGATGCTGTGCTCCTCTCGTATCTCTATTTTCTTATTACATTCATCCAATCCTTCCTACTCCTTTCCATGGCAAGCTGTATGTAGGGCATCACCGTTGTCAATGGCTACATCCCATCCTCTCAGTGAAAACGTTCCTATGCTCTGTCACGGCACGGCTAATCATCTGTCGGTTCTCAATCAGGTTGGAATAGAATCCCTTGATTCTTTTGCGCTTGTCATCACGCCCAGCCTTGAGGAGTTTGAAGCTCGTCACAGTCATTCAATCCCAGAATCCTACTCGGAATACCATAGACAAGGTTTAGACTTTCCGGATCCTCATGAATGCCGCCATCTATCTAGCTTATACCACAAAGATTCTGTTGGGGAATCTAAGAGATATGCGCCCGACCTAGAGTAGAACGGAAGTGGTTGTCAGTCACGCGCGTTCATAGGTGAGAATGATGATGAGTGTCACGGATCATCACATTCATCAAAGTTAAGTGTAACGTATATCTTGGAATAAGAATAGAAGAGAATTGAATAGAAAGTAATAATAATTGTATTGAAACTTGAGGTACAGCAGAGCTCCACACCCTTAATCTATGGTGTGCAGAAACTCCACTGTTGAAAATATATAAGTAAAACGTTCAGGCATGGCCGAATGGCCAGCCCCCAAAAACGTGATCAATAGCCTCTTAAGATGAAGAATAATACAAAACTGAGACCAAAGATGAAACGTGGTCAAAAGACTATTAATACACTAGTAACTTATCCTATTTATACTAGACTAGCTACTAGGGTTTACATGAGTAAGTATTTAATGAATAAATCCACTTCCGGGGCCCACTTGGTGTATGCTTGGGCTGAGCTTGATCTATCCACGAGCTGAGGCTTTTCTTGGAGTTGAACTCCAAGTTATAACGTGTTTTGGGCGTTCAACTCCGGATCATGACGTGTTTCTGGCGTTTAACTCCAGACAGCAGCATGTACTTGGCGTTCAACGCCAAGTTACATCGTCAATTTCCGAATAAAGTATGGACTATTATATATTGTTGGAAAGCTCTGGATGTCTACTTTCCAACGCCGTTGAGAGCACGCCATTTGGAGTTCTGTATCTCCAGAAAATCCATTTCGAGTGCAGAGAGGTCAGATTCCAACAGCATCAGCAGTCCTTTTGTCAGCCTTTTTCAGAGTTTTGCTCAAGTCCCTCAATTTCAGCCAGAAATTACCTGAAATCACAAAAAAACACACAAACTCATAGTAAAATCTAGAAATGTGAATTTAACATAAAAACTAATGAAAACATCCCTAAAAGTAGCTTGAACTTACTAAAAACTACCTAAAAACAATGCCAAAAAGCGTATAAATTATCCGCTCATCACAACACCAAACTTAAATTGTTGCTTGTCCCCAAGTAACTGAAAATCAATTAGGATAAAAAGAAGAGAATATACTATAAATTCCAAAATATCAATGAATATTAATTATAATTAGATGAGCGGGACTTGTAGCTTTTTGCTTTTGAACAGTTTTGGCATCTCACTTTTTCCCTTAAAGTTCAGAGTGATTGGCGTCTCTAGGAACTCAGAGTTCAGATAGTGTTATTGACTTTCCTAGTTAAGCATGTTGATTCTTGAACACAGCTATTTATGAGTCTTGGCCGTGGCCCTAAGCATTTTGTTTTCCAGTATTACCACCAGATACACAAATGCCATAGACACATAACTGGGTGAACCTTTTCAGATTGTGACTCAGCTTTGCTAGAGTCCCCAGTTAGAGGTGTCCAGAGCTCTTAAGCACACTTTTTTTGCTTTGGATTACGACTTTAACCACTCAGTCTCAAGTTTTTCACTTGGACCTGCATGCCACAAGCACATGGTTAGGGACAGCTTGATTTAGCCGCTTAGGCCTGGAACTATTTCCTTGGGCCCTCCTATCCATTGATGCTCAAAGCCTTGGATCCTTTTTACCCTTGCCTTTTGGTTTTAAGGGCTATTGGCTTTTTCTGCTTGCTTTTTCTTTTTCTTTCTATTTTTTTTGCAAGCTTTCTTTTTCACTGCTTTTTCTTGCTTCAAGAATCAATTTCATGATTTTTCAGATCATCAATAACATTTCTCTTTGTTCATCATTCTTTCAAGAGCCAACAATTTTAACATTCATAAACAACAATATCAAAAGTCATATGCACTGTTCAATCATTCATTCAGAAAACAAAAAGTATTGTCACCACATCAATATAATTAAATTAAATTCAAGGATAAATTCAAAATTCATGTACTTCTTGTTCTTTTGAATTAAAACATTTTTCATTTAAGAGAGGTGAAGGATTAATGGATTTTATTCATAGCTTTAAGACATGGTTACTACATACTAATGATCATGAAGTAGAGACACAAAACATAGATAAACACAACATTAAAAACCGAAAAACAAAAAGAAATAAGAACAAGGAATGAATCCACCTTTAGTGGCGTCTTCTTCTTGAAGGTCCCATAATGTCCTTAAGCTCTTCTATGTCCCTTCCTTGCCTTTGTTGCTCCTCCCTCATTGCTCTTTGATCTTCTCTTATTTCATGGAGAATGATGGAGTGCTCATGATGTTCCACCCTTAATTGTTCCACATTGTGGCTTAAATCTTCTAAGGAAGTGCTGAGTTGCTCCCAATAGTTGTTGGGAGGAAAGTGCATCCCTTGAGGCATCTCAGGGATTTCTTGATGATGAGCTTCCTCATGCATCTCTTGAGAACCGTGAGGGATCTCTCTTGCTTGCTCCATCCTCTTCTTGGTGATGGGCTTATCATCTTCAATGGGGATGTCTCCTTCTATGATAACTCCAGCTCAGTAACATAGATGGCAAATAAGGTGAGGAAAAGCTAGCCTTGCCATGGTGGAGGACTTGTCGGCTATTTTGTAGATTTCATTGGAGATGACCTCATGAACTTCTACTTCCTCTCCAATCATGATGCTATGAATCATGATGGCCCGATCCACAGTAACTTCAGATCGGTTGCTAGTAGGAATGATGGAGCGTTGAATGAACTCCAACCATCCTCTAGCCACAGGCTTGAGGTCCAGTCTTCTTAGTTGAACTGGCTTGCCTTTGGAGTCTCTTCTCCATTGAGCTCCTTCCACACATATGTCCATTAGGACTTGGTCCAACCTTTGATTAAAGTTGACCCTTCTAGTGTAGAGGCGTTCATCTCCTTGCATCATGGGCAAGTGGAATGCCAACCTCACATTTTCCGGACTAAAATCTAATTATTTCCCCCGAACCATTGTGAGATAATTCTTTGGATTCGGGCTCATACTTTGATCATGGTTCCTAGTGATCCATGCATTGGCATAGAACTCTTGAACAATTAAGATTCTGACTTGTTGCATGGGGTTGGTTAGGACTTCCCAACCTCTTCTTCGGATTTCATGTCGGATCTCCAGATACTCATTCTTCTTGAGCTTGAAAGGGACCTCAGGGATCATCTTCTTCTTTGCCACAACATCATAGAAGTGGTCTTGATGGCTCTTGGAGATGAATCTTTCCATCTCCCATGACTCGGAGGTGGAAGCTTTTGTCTTCCCTTTTCCTTTTCTAGAGGATTCTCCGACTTTAGGTGCCATTGATGGTAATGGAAAAACAAAAAAAGCTTATGCTTTTACCACACCAAACTTAAAATATTGCTCGTCCTCGAGCAAAAGAAGAAAGAAGAGAAGAAGAAAAAGAAGAAAATATGGAGGAGAGGGAGAGATGTAGGTTCGGCCAAGGGGAAGAAGAGGGGGTTGTGTTGTGTGAAAATGAAGTAGAATGGAAGGGTATATATAGGGAGAGGGGGGAGTGTTTAGTCGGCCATTTAGGGTGGGAATGGGTGGGAAAAAGGGTTTTGAATTTTTGAAGGTAGGTGGGGTTTATGGGGAAGAGTGGATGAATGTGAGTGGTGAAGGGGGTGATTGGGAAGAGAAATTAAGGTGATTGGTGAAGAGTGTTGGGAAGTGTGACATGGGGAACAGTCATCACAAAAATAGGATTAGGAGGTAAGGTAAGAATATAGTAGGTGGGGATCCTGTGGGGTCCACAGATCCTGAGGTGATCCTGTGGGGTCCACAGATCTTAAGGTGTCAAAGAATTCCATCCCTGCACCAAATAGGCGTTTAAATTGCCTTTGCACACCATTCTAGCGTTTAAACGCCGTGTGGTGCACATTCTGGGCGTTCAACGCCCATGTAAAGCATGTTTCTGGCGTTGAACGCCAGTTTCATGCTTGTTACTGGCGTTCAGCGCCAGCTTTTCTTCTTAGGCACATTCCTGGCGTTCAGCGCCAGAATGTTGCTTGTTTCTGGCGTTCAGCGCCAGGTTGATGCTCTGTTCTGGCGTTGAACGCCAGCCAGATGCTTCTTACTGGTGTTGAATGCCAGCCTGTGCTTCCTCCAAGGTGTGATTTTTTTCTTCTGTTGTTTTTTATTCTGTTTTTAATTTTTATGATTTTTTTGTGACTCCTCGTGATCATGTACCTAATAAAACACAAAATAACAATAAAATAAAAATTAGATAAATAAAATTGGGTTGCCTCCCAACAAGCGCTTCTTTAATGTCAATAGCTTGACAGTGGCTCTCATGGAGCCACAAAGGTGATCAGGTCAATGTTGTATAGTCCCAACACCAAACTTAGAGTTTGGATATGGGATCTTAACATCAAATTTAGAGTTTGGTTGTGGCCTCACAACACCAAACTTAGAGTTTGACTGTGGGGGCTCTTTTTGACTCTGAACTGAGAGAAGCTCTTCATGTTTACTCTCTTTTGTCACAGAGGGATGGCCATGTGCCTTAAACACAAGGTAGTCCCCATTCAATTGAAGGGCTAATTCACCTCTGTTGACATCTATCACAGCTTCTGCTGTGGCTAGGAAAGGTCTTCCAAGGATGATGCATTCATCCTCTTCCTTCCTAGTGTCTAAGATTATGAAATCAGCAGGGATGTAAAGGCCTTCAACCTTTACTAACACATCCTCCACTATTCCATAAGCTTGCCTTAATGACTTGTCTTCCAATTGTAATGAGAACAAGGCAGGCTGTACCTCAATGATCTCCAGCTTCTCCATTACAGAGAGTGGCATAAGATTTATCCCTGACCCCAGATCACATAGAGCCTTTTCAAAGGTCATGGTGCCTATGGTACAACATATTAAGAACTTGCCAGGATCTTATTTCTTTTGAGGTAGAGTTTTCTGAATCCAGGTATCTAGTTCATTAATGAGCAAGGGAGGTTCACTTTCCCAAGTCTCATTGCCAAACAACTTGGCATTCAGCTTCATGATAGCTCCTAAATATTGAGCAACTTGCTCTTCAGTCACATCTTCATCCTCTTCAGAGGAAGAATAATCTTCAGAGCTCATGAATGGCAGAAGGAGATTTAATGGAATCTCTATGGTCTCTATATGAGCCTCGGATTCCTTTGGATCCTTAATAGGAAACTCCTTCTTGCTTGAAGGACATCCCAGGAGGTCTTCCTCACTAGGATTTTCATCCTCCTCCTCCCTTGTGCATTCGGCCACTTTGATCACATCAATGGCCTTGCACTCTCCTTTTGGATTCTCTTCTGTATTGCTTGTGAGAATACTGGGAGGAGTTTCAATGACTTTCTTACTCAGCTGGCCCACTTGTGCCTCCAGGTTTCTAATGGAGGATCTTGTTTCACTCATGAAACTGAAAGTGGCTTTTGACAGATCAGAGACTATATTGGCTAAATTAGAAGTGTTTTGTTTAGGATTCTCTGTCTGTTGCTGAGAAGATGATGGATATGGCTTGCTATTGCTCAGCCTATTGCGTCCACCATTGTTAAAGCCTTGTTGAGGCTTTTGTTGATCCTTCCATGAGAAATTTGGATGATTTCTCCATGATGAATTATAGGTGTTTCCATAAGGTTCACCCATGTAATTAACCTCTGCCATGGCAGGGTTCTCAGGATCATAAGCTTCTTCAAAAGCTGCCTCTTTAGTACTGTTGGATGCATATTGCCATCCATTCAGACTTTGAGAGATCATGTTGACCTGTTGAGTCAACACTTTGTTCTGAGCCAATATGGCATTCAGAGCATCAATTTCAAGAACTCCTTTCTTCTGAGGTATCCCATTATTCACTGAATTCCTCTCAGAAGTGTACATAAATTGGTTATTTGCAACCATATCAATGAGTTCTTGAGCCTTTTCAGGCGTTTTCTTTAGGTGAATAGATCCACCTGCAGAATGGTCCAATGACATTTTCAAAAATTCAGATAGACCATAATAGAATATATCTAAGATGGTCCATTCTGAAAACATGTCAGATGGACATCTTTTGGTCAGCTGCTTGTATCTTTCCCAAGCTTCATAGAGGGATTCACCATCTTTTTGTTTGAAGGTTTGAACATCCACTCTTAGCTTGCTCAACTTTTGAGAAGGAAAGAATTTATCCAAGAAGGCTGTGACCAGCTTATCCCAGGAGTCCAGGCTATCCTTAGGTTGTGAATCCAACCATATTCTATCTCTGTCTCTTACAGCAAAAGGGAAAAGCATGAGTCTGTAGACTTCAGGATCAACTCCATTCGTCTTTACAGTCTCACAGATCTGCAAGAATTCAGTTAAAAACTGATAAAGATCTTCAGATGGAAGTCCATAAAACTTGCAGTTTTGTTGCATTAAGGCAACTAGCTGAGGTTTCAGCTCAAAGTTATTGGCTCCAATGGCAGGAATGGATATGCTTCTTCCATCAAACTTGGACGTTGGCTTTGTGAAGTCACCAAGCATTCTCCTTGCATTATTATTATTTTCGGCTGCCATCTCCTTCTCTTGTTCTAATATTTCTGAAAGGTTACCTTTAGATTGTTGTAACTTAGCTTCTCTTAATTTTCTCTTCAGAGTCCTTTCAGGTTCTGGATCAATTTTAACAAGAGTGCCTTTATCCTTGTTCCTGCTCATATGAAAGAGAAGAAAACAAGAAAAGAAAGAGGAATCCTCTATGTCACAGTATAGAGATTCCTTTATGTTAGTAGAAAAAGAAAGGGAAGAAGAATGAAGAAGAGTGGGTTCGGATTTTTTTTTAGATGAAGAGAGGTGAAGAGAATTGTTAGTAATTAAATAATTAAATAGAATAAGAAAAGAGAGGGAGAATTTCGAAAACAATTTTGAAAAAGGGGTTAGTAAATTTCGAAAATTAGAAATAAGATAAGATTAAATTTAAAATTTAAAACAAAAGAACTTTTGAAAAAGAGACAAGATATTTTCGAAAATTAGAGAGGGAAAAATAGTTAGGTGGTTTTGAAAAAGATAAGAAACAAACAAAAAGTCAACGAGTTAGTTGAAAAAGATATTAAAATCAAAATTTGAAAAGATAAGAAGATAGGAGGTTAGATAAGATATTTTGAAATCAAATTTTGAAAAAGATAAAATTTTGAAAAAGATAAGATAAGAGATAAAAAGATTTAATTTAAAAATTTGAAATTACTTACTTCACTAACAAGAAACTACAAGATAAGATTCTAGAACTTAAAGATTGAACCTTTCTTAACAAGAAAGTAACAAACATCAAATTTTTGAATCAATCACATTAATTGTTAGCTAATTTTCGAAAATATGATATAAAGATAAGAAAAAGATTTTGAAAATTATTTTTGAAAATTTTCGAAAAAGAGGAAAAATTGGAAAAGATATGATTTTTGAAAAAGATTTTGAAAAGATAAGGGAAAGATATTTTTTTTATTTTTGAATTTTTAATGATGAGAGAGAAAAACACAAACATGACCCAAAACATGAAAATTTTGGATCAAACACATGATGCATGCAAGAACACTATGAATGTCAAGATGAACACCAAGAACACTTTGAAGATCATGATGAACATCAAGAACATAATTTTGAAAAATTTTTGATGCAAAGAAAACATGCAAGACACCAAACTTAGAAATCTTTAATGCATGGACTCTAACAAACAAAAAATGCATATGAAAAACAACAAACAACACAAAACAACAAAATATCAAGATCAAACAAGAGGACTTATCAAGAACAACTTGAAGATCATGAAGAACACCATGAATGCATGAATTTTTTCGAAAAATGCAAGAAAATTTTTTTAAGGCATGCAATTGACACCAAACTTAAAATTTGACTCAAGAATCAAACAAGAAACACAAAATATTTTTGGTTTTTATGATTTTTTGATTTTTTTGGATTTTTATAAAAAAAATTTCGAAAATAAAGTTGGAAAAATGAAAAATAAAAGAAAAATTTTGAAAAAAAGATTTTTGAAAAGAAAATTACCTAATCTGAGCAACAAGATGAACCGTCAGTTGTCCATACTCGAACAATCCCCGGCAACAGCGCCAAAAACTTGGTGGACGAAATTGTGATCCTCAAAGTTGGTCTCTTTGTATTCGTGTGAAATCAAAAATACCCCAAAGAGATCATGGTGTGATAGATTGGGATCTTAATAATCCCTGGTGTGATCATAACTCCGTTCAACTTAACCAGCAAGTGTACTGGGTCATCCAAGTAATACCTTACGTGAGTAAGGGTCCATCCCACAGAGATTGTTGGTATGAAGCAAGCTATGATCAACTTGTAAATCTCAGTTAGGCAGATTAAATTGGTTTATGGTGAGTTCGAAAATTAATAAATAAATAGAAAATAAAAAGGGATAGAAATACTTATGTAAAGCAATAGTGGAAATTTCAGATAAGTGTGTGAAGATGCTGTGCTCCTCTCGTATCTCTATTTTCTTATTACATTCATCCAATCCTTCCTACTCCTTTCCATGGCAAGCTATATGTAGGGCATCACCGTTGTCAATGGCTACATCCCATCCTCTCAGTGAAAACGTTCCTATGCTCTGTCACAGCACGGCTAATCATCTGTCGGTTCTCAATCAGGTTGGAATAGAATCCCTTGATTCTTTTGCGCTTGTCATCACGCCCAGCCTTCAGGAGTTTGAAGCTCGTCACAGTCATTTAATCCCAGAATCCTACTCGGAATACCATAGACAAGGTTTAGACTTTCCGGATCCTCATGAATGCCGCCATCTATCTAGCTTATACCACGAAGATTCTGTTGGGGAATCTAAGAGATATGCGCTCGGCCTAGAGTAGAACGGAAGTGGTTGTCAGTCAGGCGCGTTCATAGGTGAGAATGATGATGAGTGTCACGGATCATCACATTCATCAAAGTTAAGTGTAACGTATATCTTGGAATAAGAATAGAAGAGAATTGAATAGAAAGTAATAATAATTGTATTGAAACTTGAGGTACAGCAGAGCTCCACACCCTTAATCTATGGTGTGCAGAAACTCCACTGTTGAAAATACATAAGTAAAAGGTTCAGGCATGGCCGAATGGCCAGCCCCCAAAAACGTGATCAATAGCCTCTTAAGATGAAGAATAATACAAAACTGAGACCAAAGATGAAACGTGGTCAAAAGACTATTAATACACTAGTAACTTATCCTATTTATACTAGACTAGCTACTAGGGTTTACATGAGTAAGTATTTGGTGCATAAATCCACTTCTGGGGCCCACTTGGTGTATGCTTGGGCTGAGCTTGATCTATCCACGAGCTGAGGCTTTTCTTGGAGTTGAACTCCAAGTTATAACGTGTTTTGGGCGTTCAACTCCGGATCATGACGTGTTTCTGGCGTTTAACTCCAGACAGCAGCATGTACTTGGCGTTCAACGCCAAGTTACGTCGTCAATTTCCAAATAAAGTAAGGACTATTATATATTGTTAGAAAGCTCTGGATATCTACTTTCCAACGCCGCTGAGAGCGCGCCATTTGAAGTTCTTTAGCTCCAGAAAATCCATTTCGAGTGCAGGCAGGTCAGATTCCAACAACATCAGCAGTCCTTTTGTCAGCCTTTTTCAGAGTTTTGCTCAAGTCCCTCAATTTCAGCCAGAAATTACCTGAAATCACAGAAAAGCACACAAACTCATAGTAAAGTCCAGAAATGTGAATTTAACATAAAAACTAATGAAAACATCCCTAAAAGTAGCTTGAACTTACTAAAAACTACCTAAAAACAATGCCAAAAAGCGTATAAATTATCCGCTCATCAGGAATTGAGTGACCTTGAGTCATTGGGTCTCAATAAATTGGTAATTTGAGAACCCTTGGTGATCAACTTGATATCCATTGACACTAGCCTACTACTAGGTTAATTAGTAGTGAGGTTAGATTTTATGGGTTGATGTGATCAAGCCTATTTGACGTACTTCAAGCCTAGGAGTAGATATTACGTATTTAAGGCTTTGGAAGTAAACTTAATAGGTTGAACTCTCATAATTATCAATATATGGTTTGTAGACAAGGATGGTAATCTCAATTACCTATGTCTAGCCAAGAGTACTTTTCTATTTCTTTTGTTAGTTCTCTTTACTCTTGGCCTAGGTGGAGTAATTAGTGACGCTTGAGTTATCTAATTCCTTTGATTGATTGACAATTGGAAGTTGCTAATTGATTTGGATACCACTAACGCTAGTCTTTCCCTTGGGAGTTGGCTAGGACTTGTGGAATCAAGTTGATTCATCCACTCGACTTTCCTCCATGGTTAGAGGTTAGCTAAGTGGTTGCAATGGATAATTGTGGCCACAATTGAGGAGGATAACTAGGATAGGACTTCTAATTCTCATTCCTTGTCAAGAGATTTCTAGTTGTTAGTTTATTTTCATTGCCATTTACCTTTCATGCCTCTTATCAAAAACCCCAAAACATACTTCATAGCCAATAATTGAGCATTTCATTGCAATTTCTTGTGAGACGCCCGGAGTCTAAATACTTTGGTTAATTTTCATTAGGGTTTGTACATGTGACAACTCAATATTTTTTATGTGAGAATTGTTTGTTGGTTTGGAGCTATGCTTACAATGAATTAATTCTTTTTATAAGAAGAAAATCTAGACCACCAAGCAAATCTCTCCCATCAACAACCCGAGGTTTGAATACTTCGGTTATTATTTTTAAGGGGTTTGTTACTTGTGACAACCAAATTTTTGTATGAAAGGATTATTGTTGGTTTAGAAGCTATACTTTCAACGAGAATATATTTGGGAATTCTAGACCATTCAAAAATATGTTCATCAAAATGGTGCCGTTGCCGGGGAATTGCAAACGTGTGCCTTATTATTGGTTATTGTAAAAAATATTGGATTTTCTGGAGCTACAGAAGCCCAATTGGCGCGCTCTCAATTGCGTTGGAAACTATACATCTAGGACTTTCCAGCAATATATAATAATCCTTAATTTGCCCGAGTTGTGATGACGCAAACTGGCATTTAACACCAACTTTCTACCCTATTCTGGCGTTAAAAGCCAGAAACAGGATACAAGCTGGAGTTAAACGCCCAAACTGGCACAAAAGCTGGAGTTAAATGCCAGAAATAGCCTATGCATGTGAAAGCTTCATTGCTCAGCCCAAACACACACCAAGTGGGCCCCGAAAGTGTATTTTTGCACTATTTATCTTAGCTTACTCATTTTCTGTAAACATAGGTTACTAGTTTAGTATAAAAACTACTTTTAGAGATTCATTTTGGCACCTCATGACATTTTACATCTGAATTTGTATCTTCTACGGCATGAGTCTCTAAACCCCATGGTTGGGGGTGAGGAGCTCTATTGTGTCTCGATGGATTAATACAATTACTTCTGTTTTCTATTCAATCATGCTTGATTCTATTCTAAGATATTCACTCGCACTTAAACATGATGAATGTGATGATCCGTGACACTCATCACCATTCTCAACCTAAGAACGCGTGCCTGACACCCATTTCTGTTCTACCTTAGATTGAGTGTTTATCTCTTGGGTTCTTGGTTCACGAGTTTGACTGCCTCTCCTGACAACAGAGCGTTCAATCCATGAGACCAGAGTCTTTGTGGTATAAGCTAGAATCAATTGGCAGTATTCTTGAGTATTTCGAGTAGGATCTGGGATGGGATGACTGTGAAGAGCTTCAAACTCACAAACGTTGGGCGTAGTGACCGATGCAAAATGATCATTGGATCTTATTCCAGCACAAGTGAGAACTGACAGATGATTAGCCATGTATATGGACCTTTTTCACTGAAAAGACGGATGGTAGCCATTGATAACGGTGATCCACCAACATACAGCTTGCCATGGAAGGAGCCTTGCGTGCGTGAAGAAGAAGACAGTAGGAAAGCAGATTTCAGAAGACAGAGCATCTCCAAAACTCCAACCCACTCTCTATTAATGCATAACAAGTATTTATTTCATGTTCTTTTATTTTTCGCAATTAAAACTAAGAACCATTATTGATATCCTGACTAAGAATAATAAGATAACCATAGCTTGCTTCAAGCCGACAATCTTCATGGGATCGACCCTTACTCACGTAAGGTATTACTTGGACGACCCAGTGTACTTGCTGGTTAGTTGTACGAATTGTGAAAAGTGTGATTTACAATTTCGTGCACTAAGTTTTTGGTGCCATTGTCGGGGATTGTTCGAGTTTGAACAATTGACGGTTTATTTTGTTACTTAGATTAGGAAAAATATTTGTCTTTTTGGTTTAGTGTCTTTTACTTTCTTTTCAAAAAAATTTCTTCAAAAATATTATTTTTCTTTATTAATTGTTAGTTTTTCATTGAGTCTAGTTGCATGTTTTATGTTTGGTGTCCTTTGTGTTTTTGTCATCTAAAAAAAATTATATATAATAATTAAAACCTTTTTCAAAAATAGTTTTTCTCTGTTTAATCCTTGCATTTGTTGAATGTGTCTATGTTCTTGTGAATAGTTGCTCCTTTGAGTCTTCCTTTCTAAAATCTTTTTGAAAATAATTTTTCTTTGTTTAAATCTTGCTTCAATTTTTAACTTTAGTGTTTTCTTGTTATTTTCCATGTGATTTTCGAAAATTTTATTTTGGTTTTCTAAAAATTTTAAGTTTGGTGTTCCTTTTTATGTTCCTTGTGTTCTTGAGTCTTGTATGTGTTTTGATCTTAAAATTTTTAAGTTTGGTGTCCCTTAGTGTTTCCCTCCAAAAATTTTCGAAAAATAAGGGAGCCAGATCTAAAAGTTTTAAGTCTTCTGTCTTCTGTGTGTTTTTCTCTTTCCTCATTAAGTTCAAACATACATCTTTTCCTTTATTTACTCATTAATTTTCGAATCCCTTGGGTTGACTTGGTCAAAATTTTTCAAATCATATCTTTTTAAGATTTTTAAAATCTTATCTTTTTCAAAAACTTCCTAACCACTTACTCTCTCCTCACTTTTTCAAAATTTCTCATAAAACATTTTCAAATCTTTTTTTTTATTTTAGTTTTTTTTTATTTTATTATTTTAAAAAAATATATAAATAAATAAATAAATATAAAATAAATTTTTATCTACATCATCTCCCTTACTCCATCATGGACCTAAGTGGAAATGAACAGTCCAGAAGGACTCTGGGGTCATATGCTAACCCCACTACTGCTTCATATGGGAGTAGTATCTGTATACCCCCCATAAGAGCTAACACCTTTGAGCTGAACCCTCTGCTCATTATCATGGTGCAGCAAAATTACCAGTATTTCGGTCTTCCACAGGAAGAACCTACAGAGTTTCTGGCACAATTCTTACAAATTGCTAACACAGTACGTGATAAGGAAGTAGATCAGGATGTCTATAGATTATTGCTGTTTCCATTTGCTGTAAAAGACCAAGCTAAGAGGTGGTTAAATAACCAACCCAAAGCCAGCATAAGAACATGAAAACAGTTGTCAACAAATTTCTGAATCAATATTTCCCTCCAAAGAGAATGACACAGCTAAGGCTGGACATCCAAGGCTTTAAACAAGAGAATAATGAATCTCTTTATGATGCCTGGGAGAGGTGCAGAGAGATGCTAAGGAAATGTCCCTCTGAAATATTTTCAGAGTGGGTGCAGCTAGACATCTTCTACTACAGGCTTACAGAAAAAGCTCAAATATCTCTAGACCACTCAGCTGGTGGATCTATACACATGAGAAAAACAATTGAAGAGGCTCAAGAGCTTATAGATACGGTTGCTAGAAATCAGCATCTGTACTTAAATAGTGAGTCCTCTATGAGAGAAGAAGCTAAGGTAGTATCAATTGACTTTAGTCCTCAGGAACAAGTTGCTGAACTCAATCAGCAACTATCTTTTATAACAAAACAGTTAGCAGAATTTAAGGAGATGCTACAAGAAACAAAAAATGCTAATAAGGATATGGAATCACAATTGAATCAGACAAAACAGTAGTTATCAAAATAGATAATAGAAGAGTGCCAAGCAGTTCAATTAAGAAGTGGAAAAATATTAAATACCTCAACTCAAAGCAGCAGAAAGCCAAGAAAAGAACAACTGACAGAGGATGAGCAAACCGCCACCCAAAATCCCTCTGAGGATAGTAAGAGCCCAGAGAGGAATGATTCTGGCATTCAAACGCCAGAAAATGGTGAAAAACTGGCGTTAGACGCCTAGTGGATGCCCAGTTTTGGCATTCAAATGCCAGAAAAGGGTGAAAAGTTGGCATTAAACGCCCAATAGGAGCATAATTCTAGCGTTAAAATGCTTGAAAGGGGTGGAAATCTGGCGTTAAATGCCTATCCAGCCCCCAAGCCTGGCGTTCAAACGGCAATGAGGGATCAGACACCTACAAGTGCTGATAATAACTCTCTCAAGAAGGCTTCACAACCTGCCTTTGTAAGAAATAAACCTACAGCAACCAAGATTGAAGAATAGAAAGCTAAAATGCCTTATCTTCAAAAACTCCGTCAAGCGGAACAGGATAAACAATTTGCCCGCTTTGCAGACTATCTCAGGACTCTTGAAATCAAGATTCTATTTGCAGAGGCACTTGAGCAAATACCTTCTTATGCTAAGTTCATGAAAGAGATCTTAAGTCATAAGAAGGATTGGAGAGAAACTGAAAAAGTCTTTCTCACTGAAGAATGCAGTGCAGTCATCTTAAAGAGCTTACCAGAGAAGCTTAAGGATCCTGGGAGCTTTATGATACCATGTACATTGGAGGGTACTTGTACCAAGACATCTCTATGTGATCTTGGGGCAAGTATCAACCTAATCCCTGCATCCACTATTAGAAAGCTTGTCTTGACTGAAGAGGTCAAACCAACCCAAATTTGTCTTCAACTTGCTGATGGCTCCATTAAATATCCATCAGGCGTAATTGAGGACATGATTGTCACAGTTGGGCCATTTTCCTTTTCCACTGACTTTGTAGTGCTGGAGATGGAAGAGCACAAGAGTGCAACCCTCATTCTAGGAAGACCTTTTCTAGCAACTGGACAAACCCTCATTGACGTCCAAAAAGGGGAAGTGACCCTGAGAGTCAATGAAGATGAGTTTAGGCTGAATGTTGTTGAAGCAATGAAGTATCCAGACACATCAAAGTACTGCATGAGTGTTGATATTATTGACTCCCTAATAAAGGAGATCAGTATGGCTAAGAGTCTCAAATCAGAGCTAGAGGACATCTTTAAAGATGTTTAGCCTAATCTAGAGGAACCAGAGGAAACAAAAGAACCTTTAAAAACTCCTCAGGAAGAGGAGAAACCTCTTAAACCCGAGCTCAAACCATTGCCACCATCCTTGAAACATGCATTTCTAGGAGAAAGTGACACTTTTCCTGTCATCATAAGCTCTGCTTTCAAACCACAGGAAGAAAAAGCACTAATTCAGGTGCTAAGGACACACAAGACAGCTCTTGGGTGGTCCATTAGTGATCTTAAGGGCATTAGCCCAACCAGATGCATGCACAAGATCCTACTAGAGGATAATGCCAAGCCAGTGGTTCAACCACAAAGGCGGCTGAATCCAGCCATGAAGGAGGTGGTGCAGAAAGATGTCACTAAATTACTAAAGGTTGGAATTATTTATCCTATTTCTGATAGCCCTTGGGTAAGCCCTGTCCAAGTTGTACCCAAAAAGGGAGGCATGACAGTGGTTCATAATGAAAAGAATGAACTGGTTTCTATGAGAACAGTTACAGGGTGGCGTATGTGTATTGACTACAGAAGGCTCAATACAGCCACCAGAAAGGATCATTTTCCTTTACCATTCATAGACCATATGCTAGAAAGACTAGCAGGTCATGACTATTACTACTTTTTGGACGGCTATTTAGGTTATAACCAAATTGCAGTAGATCCTCTGGATCAAGAAAAAACAGCATTCACATGTCCATCTGGAGTATTTGCCTACAGAAGGATGCCTTTTGGTCTGTGCAATGCACCAGCAACCTTTCAAAGATGCATGCTCTCTATCTTCTCTGATATGGTGGAAAAATTTCTGGAAGTCTTCATGGATGACTTCTCAGTATTTGGAGACTCATTCAGCTCCTGTCTTGATCATCTAGCACTTGTTATGAAAAGGTGCCAAGAGACTAACCTGGTTTTAAACTGTGAAAAATGTCACTTTATGGTGACTGAAGGAATTATCCTTGGGCATAAAATTTCAAACAAAGGAATAGAGGCGGATCAAGCTAAGGTAGAGGTAATCGAAAAATTACCACCACCCATCAATGTTAAGGCAATCAGAAGTTTTCTGGGACATGCAGGATTCTATAAGAGGTTTATAAAGGATTTTTCAAAAATTGCAAAACCTCTGAGTAACCTGCTAGCTACTGATACACCATTTCTCTTTGACACAGAGTGTTTGTAGGCCTTTGGGATTTTGAAGGCTAAGTTGGTCACAACGCCTGTTATTTCTGCACCAGACTGGACATTACTATTCGAACTAATGTGTGATGCCAGTGATCATGCTATTAGTGTAGTATTGGGACAGAGGCATAACAAGCTTCTGCATGTCATTTACAATGCTAGCCGTGTTTTAAATGATGCACAGAAGAACTACACAACCACAGAAAAGAAACTGCTTGCAGTGGTTTATGCCATTGGCAAGTTTAGATCCTATTTAGTAGGATCAAAAGTAATTGTGTACACTGACCATGCTGCTCTCAAATATCTACTCACAAAGCAGGATTCAAAACCCAGGCTCATAAGATGGGTGCTGCTTCTGCAAGAGTTTGATATAGAAATAAGAGACAGAAAAGGGACTAAGAACCAAGTGGCTGATCACTTGTCCTGGATAGAACCAGTGGTAGGAACATCCCTCCCTTCAACTGAGAGCTCTGAAACCTTCCCCGATGAGCAACTCTTTGCCATTCAGGAAGTGCCATGGTTTGCAGACATTGCAAACTATAAGGCTGTGAGATTCATACCCAAGGAGTACAGTAGGCAGCAAACGAAAAAACTAATCTCTGATGCAAAGTACTACTTGTGGGATGAGCCATATCTCTTTAAGAGATGTGCAGACAGAATAATCCATAGATGTGTGCCTAGAGAAGAAGCACAGAAGATCCTATGGCATTGTCATGTATCACAATATGGAGGACATTTCGGAAGTGAGCGAACAGCCACAAAAGTCCTCCAATGTGGCTTCTACTGGCCTACCCTCTATAGAGACTCCCGAGAGGTTGTACGTAACTGTGACAGTTGCCAGAGAGCTGGTAATCTGCCTCAAGGTTACGCCATGCCTCAACAAGGGATCTTAGAGATTGAGTTGTTTGACGTATGGGGTATTGACTTCATGGGGCCTTTCCCACCATCATACTCAAACACTTATATTCTGGTGGCTGTAGACTATGTATCTAAATAGGTAAAGGCAATTGCAACACCCACTAATGATACTAAGACAGTGCTGAAGTTCCTCCAGAAACATATCTTTAGCAGATTTGGTGCCCTAGAGCACTAATCAGTGATGGAGGCACTCATTTCTGCAATAAACAGCTTTACTCTGCTATGGTCAGATACGGAATTAGCCACAAGGTGGCAACTCCATATCATCCACAGACAAATGGGCAAGCTAAAGTCTCTAATAGAGAACTAAAAAGAATCCTGGAATGGACTGTAATTGTCCGTATAAAGGACTGGGAAAGGAGCTTGGATGATGCTCTATGGGCATACAGAACAGCATTCAAGACCCCTATAGGAACTTCTCCATACCAGCTTGTGTATGGGAAGGCCTGTCACCTGCCTGTAGAACTGGAGCATAAAGCCTACTGGGCAACCAGATTCCTGAACCTTGATGCCAAATTAGCTGGAGAGAAAAGATTGCTCCAGCTGAATGAGCTAGAAGAATTCAGACTCAATGCTTTCGAAAATGCAAAAATTTACAAAGAAAAAGCAAAAAGGTGGCATGACAAGAAACTGTCATCCAAAGTCTTTGAGCCAGGATAGAAAGTTATGCTGTTTAATTCTAGGCTCAGACTATTCCATGGAAAATTAAAATCCCGGTAGAGAGGACCATATGTGATTACAAGTGTGTCACCATATGGATATGTAGAGCTTCAGGATATTGACTCTGACAAAAAGTTTATTATTAATGGACAGAGAGTCAAGCATTATCCTGAAATCAATGTTGAGCAAGAATGCTCAAAACTGAGACTAGATTAAAGCTCAGTAAGGTCTAGCTAAAGACAATAAAGAAGCACTTGCTGGGAGGCAACCCAGCCATTGGCATAGTTTATTTGTTATTTAAATAATAATTATAGGAATTTGATATAAATTATCTTCAACATTGATTCTCAATTACAGAAGTTCACAGAGTTACAGAAGGATTTAGAGCATAAAGCAGAGAAAAAAGAGCTCACTGGCACAAAAACGCTAGTAAGAGGCACTTTTGGGCGTTAAATGCCAGAATGGACACCATTCTGGGCGTTTAATGCCAGTAAAGATACCTTTCTGGGCGTTAAACGCCAGAATGGGTACCATTATGGGCGTTTAACGCCAGAATTGCAGCATCCTGGGCGTCTAAACGCCCAGTGATAAAGGCTTTTTGGCGTGACGCCAGCCAGGATATCTGGCTGGGCATTAAACGCTCAAAACAAGCAACAATTGGGCGTTAAACGCCAGAATGGATGCCATTCTGGGCGTTTAACACCAGGAATGTGAAGGGGAGGAAGTTTTGTTTCCAACTCAATTTTTTTTTTCAAATTTTCATGTTTTCATCCATACTTTCTTGCATGAGCATGTTACAAATTATCATTTTTTTAATTTCAATTTCAAAAAAATCTTAATCCTAAAAAAATATTTCTTTAGTTTCTTTTCAAATCTTTTTCAAAACTCATTTATCTTTCTAATATCTTTTCAAATCTTTTTCAACTCATCATACTATCTTTTCAAATTTAGATTTATCTTTTTCAAAACTCTCTCATATCATTTCAATTTTAAAATTACATCTTTTGCATATCATACTTATCTTTTCTAAATCATATCTTCTATCATATCTTTTTTTCAAAATTTTCGCCCACCCCCTCCCTTTTAAATTCACATTCTGCCTCCCCCTCTCCTCCACCACTCGAATTTGACTCTCCTCCTATTCCTCTCCTTTTCTTTCTTTTGCTTGAGGACAAGCAAACCTCTAAGTTTGGTGTGTTTTTCGTGATCACTGGGCTAAGATTCACCATGATCATGGCTCCTAAGGGAAAACAAACCACTCCAAGAGGCAAGAAAGAGAACACTCTAAAACCACTTTGGAATAAAGAGAGGTTGTTAACCAAAGAACATGCAGACCATTACCACAAAATAATGGGTCTAAGGTCAGTGATCCCGAAAGTTAAATTAGATCTGAAAGAAGACGAATATCCGAAGATCCAAGAGCAGATTCGAAATAGGGGATGGGAAATTCTAGCTAATCCTGAGACAAAGGTGGGTAGAAACATGGTTCAGGAATTCTACTCAAATCTGTGGCAAACAGATAAGCAGAGAATGACTGGAACCGCCTTCTATACCTTTCGAACTATGGTCAGAGGGAAGATTATTTACTTTGACCTGGACAGAATAAGAGAGGTTTTCAAGCTGCCTCAACTACAAGATGATCCAGAATCCTTTAATAGGAGAATGCTGAGATTAGATAAGCGCTTGGACCAAGTTCTAGAGGACATATGCCTCCCTGGAACCAAGTGGATAACCAACACAAAGGGTGTCCCAAATCAACTCAAGAGAGGAGATCTCAAACCAGTCGCTAGAGGCTGGCTGGACTTCATTGGGCGTTCTATACTGCCCACCAGCAGCCGTTCTGAAGTCACTGTCAAAAGAGCAGTGATGATCCATTGCATTATGCTGGGAAACGAAGTGGAGATTCATCATCTAATTTCTTGTGAGCTTTACACAATTGCAAACAAGAACTCCACCGATGACAAATTGGCTTACCCAAGCTCAATCTCTCTGCTATGTAAAGATGCTGGGGTAAAGACGGGAGTGGATGAATATATCTCAGTCGAGCACCGAATCACCAAAAAGTCAATGGAAAGACACCAAGTGCAAGATAACTCCATCAAAAGGAGGGTGCAGGAGTTCCTCCCAGAAATCCCTCAGATTGACTACTGGACCCACCTAGAAGCATCTGTCATCAAGCTGCAAGAAGCTATGGATCAACTTAAGGAAGAATATCAAAATCAAATAGCATGCTTTGCAAACTGCTTAAGGAACAAGAAAAGCAAGGGTATGAGCTACAGGAGCTGAAGCGCCAGAAGCTCTCCCTTGAGGGACCAGACACCCCACAAATTGAAGGAGCATCCATCTCCCAAAATAAAGGTTGTTGAGTCCTAATCTTAAATCTGTGATAAATTTTATTATTAGAAACCTATCTTAAGAATTATATGAGTATTAGTAATTAGGCTCCTTATTTTTATTTTTATTTTTTTTATCTCCAAGTAAGTTATAATTTATTCCTCTCATCATCACTAAACATGAATAAAATAGTAGATTCTTTTTAGAGTAAGGAGGCAATTATTTCAAGTTTTCAATAAGGAAAATTCTAATTATTTTTATGTGGTGGCAACACTTTTTGTTTTCTGAATGAATGCTTGAACAGTGCATATTTTTTATAGTGAAGTTTATTAATATTAAAATTGTTGGCTCTTGAAAGAATGATGAACAAAACGAAATGTTATTGATAATCTGAAAAATCATGAAATTGATTCTTGAAGCAAGAAAAAGCAGTGAAAAAAAAAAGAAGGCGAAAAAGAGAAAGAAAGAAAAAGAAAAAGCAAGTAGAAAAAGCCAATAGCCCTTTAAACCAAAAGGCAAGGATAAAAAGGATCCAAGGCTTTGAGCATTAATGGATAGGAGGGCTGATAAACCACTATTTTATGGTTTATCTTGTGCTCAATTGAGTGATTTTTATCAACTCTTTACCCACTTATTCATACTATTTGCATGGTTTTACATTTGCCTTCCTAATTATGTGCTTTGATTGAAAACATGCTTCTTTGACCTTAAGTTCCCTATGTTTAATCCTCTCTTATTACCATTAGATGCCTTGATACGCGTGTTAAGTGATTTCAGGAATTATAGGGCATGAATGGCTTAGAGGATGGAAAGGAAGCATGCAAAAGTGGAAGGAATACAAGAAGTTGAAGGAACTGCAAAGCTGTCAGCCTGACCCTCTCGCACTAAGACGATCATAACTTGAGCTACAGAGATCCAATTGCGTTGGAAAGCTAACGTCCGGGGCTTCAATTTGATATATAATTTGCCATAGCTGCCCCGAAGTTAAACGACGCAAACACGTGAATGACGCGCCCGCGTCGCATCTGCGAACTTCAATCCGTACGGACGCGTGGACGACGCCTCCGCGTCACTTTGCCGCGACCTGTACGGACCAGATTTCACAATCAGCGACTTCTGGGCTATTTCTGACACAGTTTTCGGCCCAGAGAACACAGACTAGAGGCTATAAAGTGGGGGAATGCATCCATTCATAATTATGCTTTTCATAATTCATAATTTTTAGTTTTAGATATAGTTTTTAGGGAGAGAGGCTTTCTCCTCTCTCTTAGGATTTAGGATTAGGATTAGAATTTATATTAGAATTAGGATTTATCTCATCTTCATATCAGGTTCAATAATTCATGCTTCTCTTCTACTTTGAGATACTTTAATGCTTTTATTTGTATTTGATTTATGTTGCCCAATTGGCTTATGAACTTTTCCATGTTAGATTTTACTGCTTTGAATGAATGTTACTTGAGGTATTCCAGATATTTATGATTTCAATTTAGCTTTCCATATTATTGGCTTTAATTGATTAACTGGAAGCTCTTGAGTTATCAATTATTCATGATTGATTGTTATGTCGACTAATTAACTGGAATTCCACTAACTCTAGTCTTTCCTTAGGAGTTGGCTAGGACTTGGGAAATCTAACCAATTAGTTCACTTGACTTTCCCTTGCTTACGCAAAGGTTAACTAAGTGGGATTAATTTTCATTCTCATAGGAGTAACTAGGATAGGACTTCCGAATTTTCATATCTTGCCAAAAGTTTATTTTATAGTTAATTATTTATTTTATTTGTCATTGAATTTACTTGTTCCTCACTTTCAAAACCCCAATTTACAAAAACTCATAACCAATAATAAGAACGTATCTCCCTGCAATTCCTTGAGAAGACGACCCGAGGTTTGAATACTCGGTTATCAATTTTAAAAGGGTTTGTTACTTGTGACAACCAAAACGTTTGTAAGAAAGGTTGATTGCTTGGTTTAGTAACTATACTTACAACGAGAGTTTATTATAACTTCTAAACCATCAATCTTCAGTTCTTCAAGGGCCCCAAAGGAATAAAATTCTGGCCTAAGCGGCTAAATCAAGCTGTCCCTAACCATGTGCTTGTGGCATGAAGGTCCAAGTGAAAAGCTTAAGACTGAGTGTTTAAAGTCGTGATCCAAAGCAAAAAGAGTGTGCTTAAGAACTCTGGACACCTCTAATTGGGGACTTTAGCAAAGCTGAGTCACAATCTGAAAAGGTTTACCCAGTTATGTGTCTGTGACATTTATGTATCCGGTGGTAATACTGGAAAACAAAGTGCTTAGGGTTACGGCCAAGACTCATAAAGTAGTTGTGTTCAAAAATCAGCACACTAAACTAGGAGAATCAATAACACTATCTAAAATTCTGAGTTCCTATAGATGCCAATCATTCTGAGCTTCAAAGGATGAATTAAGATGCCAAAACTGTTCAGAAGCAAAAAGCTACTAGTCTCGCTCATCTAATTAGAATCTGAGCTTCACTTAAAACTCTGAGATGTATTACCTCTTGATATTCTTTTTATCCTATTTTATTTATCTAGTTTCTTGAGGAGAAGCAACAGTTTATGTTTGGTGTTATGATGAGCAGATATTTTATACGCTTTTTGGGGCTATTTTCATATAGGTTTTAGTAGGATCTAGCTACTTTTTAGTATATTTTTTTAGTTTTTATGCAAAAATCACATTTCTGGACTTTATTATAAGTTTTTGTGTTTTTCTTTGATTTCAGGTATTTTCTGGCTGAAATTGAGGGACCTGAGCAAAGATCTGATTCAGAGGCTGAAAAAGGACTGCAGATGCTGTTGGATTCTGACCTCCCTGCACTCAAAATGGATTTTTTGGAGCTACAGAAGCCCAATTGGTGCGCTCTCAATTGAGTTGGAAAGTAGACATCCAGAAATTTCTAGAAATATATAATTGTCTTTACTTTGCCCGAGTTGTGATGATGCAAACTAGCATTTAACACCAACTTTCTACCCTATTCTGGCGTTAAACGCTAGAAACAGGATACAAGCTGGAGTTAAATGCCCAAACTGGCACAAAAGCTGAAGTTAAATGCCAGAAATAGCCTATTCACGTGAAAGCTTCATTGCTCAGCCCAAACACACACCAAGTGGGCCCCAAAAATGAATTTCTGCACTATCTATCTTAGCTTACTCATTTTCTGTAAACCTAGGTTACTAGTTTAGTATAAAAACTACTTTTAGAGATTTATTTTGGCACCTCAAGACATTTTACATCTAAATTTGTATCTTCTATGGCGTGAGTCTCTAAACCCCATGGTTGGGGGTGAGGAGTTCTGCTGTGTCTCGATGGATTAATACAATTATTTCTGTTTTCTATTCAATCACGCTTGATTCTATTCTAAGATATTCACTCACACTTAAACATGATGAATGTGATGATCCGTGACACTCATCACCATTCTCAACCTATGAACGCGTGCCTGACACCCACTTCCGTTCTACCATAGATTGAGTATTTATCTCTTGGGTTTCTGGTTCACGAGTTTGATTGCCTCTCCTTACAACAGAGCGTTCAATCCGTGAGACCAGAGTCTTCGTGGTATAAGCTAGAATCAATTGGCAGTATTCTTGAGATCCGAAAAGTCTAAACCTTGTCTGTGGTATTCCGAGTAGGATCTGGGATGGAATGACTGTGAAGAGCTTCAAACTCACGAACGTTGGGCGTAGTGACAGACGCAAAAGGATCACTGGTTCCTATTCCAGCACAAGTGAGAACCGACAGAAGATTAGACATATATATGGATCTTTTTCACTGAAAGGACGGATGGTATCCGTTGACAACGGTGATCTACCAACATACAGCTTGCCATGGAAGGAGCCTTGCGTGCATGAAGAAGAAAATAGTAGGAAAGAGAGATTCAGAAGTCAGAGCATCTCCAAAACTCCAACCCACTCTCCATTACTGCATAACAAGTATTTATTTCATGTTCTTTTATTTTTCGCAATTAAAACTAAGAACCATTATTGATATCTTGATTAAGAATAATAAGATAACCATAGCTTGCTTCAAGCTGACAATCTCCTTGGGATCGACCCTTACTCACGTAAGGTATTACTTGGACGACCTAGTGCACTTGCTGTTTAGTTGTATGAGTTGTGAAAAGTGTGATTTACAATTTTGTGCACCAGTGGGAGACAACCCACCATGGTATGATCCTTCTTTTTATTAGTTTTAATTTATTTCTGTCAGTTTTAATTTCCAGTTCTGCATATTTACTTTTATTTTTGCATTAAAAAAAGGGGGAATCGACGCGCAAACATCTACGACGCACACGCGTCATGTGCGACTGCGCAACAAAGAGAAAACAAATAGAGAGTTGCAATCGAGACGCGTAGGAGGGGTACCTGGAGCACGATCCACCCCACGCGTACGCGTCACCTGCAAATTAGTCCATCCACGCGTAAGCGTCAGTGACGCGTGCGCGTTGACATTAAAATCGGCGTAAAAGCGCGAATTGAACGGAGAGTTGGGCTGCCACTGTGCTGGAAGCGTGTGAGTAGTCACGCGCACGCGTCAATGTTTATCTTCGGCCACCCACGCGTATGCATGGAGGACGCTTACGCGTCATATGGCCGTCTCTGTTTTCACGCGTACGCGTGATGCATGCGCACGCGTCGCGTCTGTTTCTTGTTCCCTTATCATTTCTCCTTCTTTCTTCTCTCCTCTCTTACTCCTCCCTCTTCTTTTCTCACTTTCTTCTCATCCTTATTCTCTTTCATTCTCTTTTACATACTGCATTTGCATACTTTCCTTCATTGCCTTTTCATTTTATTCATATTTTAAACTCCTTTTTCTAATTTCCTATTTTATAATTGGTGTTAAATATTTTTATTCAACTATTGCATCTTTTCTTGAATTATTTTGGTGCTTCGTGACTTGTTTTAAATTGTTGGGTGTTATTAATTATAAGTCAATGCTAATTTTTATGATACTTGTATTCCATTTGCATTGATATGCACTTATATTGTCTTTCATTACCCACACTCTCTCCCCCATTATTGCAATTTTTGCACTATTGATATGCCATTTGCTTCTACTGTTTTCTCACTTGGATGTTGTAGATACCATGTAATTGAGACTCTCATTATTTGGTGTTCACCCACCCATATTTTATTTGTTTTCTATCTTTGCTTCTGGGTTACTTTTCTTCCCTTTTCTCTTCTTTCAGGATGGCCATCAAGAAGGAACACGGAAGACTTTTACATGGGGCAACAAACAAGTTCCGACGCACATTCTTTGGAGAAAAAGCGTCAGTTGGAGCCACCCGTCCACTTGCATATCTTTGCATGCATCGAGGACGGTGCAATCTTTAAGTGTGGGGAGGTCGATACCGACTTCCGTGGGTTAGTTACTTCCTTTCTCAACACCAATGTTTAATTTGTTAGTTCATTATTCCATTTGCATGTTTGATTGCATGTTTGTTTGATTTTGTGCATAATTTTACCACTACTTGGTTGAAGTAATAATTTCTTTTCTAAGAAACTAGTTTAAAGCATTGCACTAATTTGAATTAAAACTTTTGTCAAACTTGTTTGAAGAAATTTAATTTGGAACATGGTTTAGAGCTCGAACACACAAAACCAGTGAGATTTTGAGCCTATTTGATTGGTTACATTTTATCAACCAATATTCTATTTTAGTGTGTGTTCTTCTCTCTAAAATTGTGATCTTTGTCTTGCTTGATTCTATATTTCCATGGTTTAATGTATGCATATACTTATATGATTGAGGCCTTGTTTCACTTAGCTTACATACCCATATGGCCTTACCCTTTCATTATCCTTTGCAAACCAATTTGAGCCTATTTTACCCTATTTGTTCTTTACTTTAGCTCATCACTAACTCTAAGCAAAAAATAATACTGTCCTTAATTTGAATTCTTGGTTAGCTTAGAATGGTGACAATGCTCATGAATTAAGTGTGGGGAAATTGGGTTTGGAAACATTTGGTTTGAGAATTTGGTGTTGTATATTCTTGTGAAAATGTGAAAAAAAATGTTGAGGACATGTTTATACATGCAATACCTTAATCATATGCATTGAGAAAAGCAAAAGAAAAGAAAAAGAAAAAGAAATGAAAAAAAGAGCAAATAGTAAAAAGAGGACAAAATGCCCCAAGTAATAATATCAATGCATATGAGTTGTACTTAAATTTGGGATGCATGAATGTGTGGTAAACATAGTTAATGGGAAGTTAGATTTTTCATTGTAATTACATGGTTTGTCTTAAGTTAGGTGGAATGTTTAGGTTAATTAAGGATTCAGATTTTAGTCCACTTGACCAAATACAATCCTACCTTGACCCTAACTCCATTACAACCCTTAAAAGACCTCTTGATATGTGTATCTGTGCATTAATTCTTTGTTGATTGGTAAAAGAAGATGAAGCCTTAGAAAGAAAGATTAGTAGAGAATTGAGAGAATTGAACCTTAAACACTTGAGTGACTAGAGTGTATACACTTCCGGTGAGGGTTCGATGCTCGATTCTTTGTTCCTGGCTTTCATGAGCTATCTTCTTCCTGCAAGTCTATTTGTACTTCATTTTTTTATTTGAATTAGCGAAATCTAGTTCATATTATGTCTTGAAAGGTTTATTTACTTTTAACCAATTAGGTAATAATATTTTAGCATATATTTGCATTCATACAGATAGATTGTAGTTCATACATCCTACCGTTTTACCTTCACTCTATAGTTTCTCTTGAGCTTAGCATGAGGACATACTAATATTTAAGTGTGGGGAGATTGATAAACCACTATTTTACGGTTTATCTTGTGCTTAAGTCAGTAGATTTTACCAATTATTCTCACACTTATTCATAGAAATCGCATGTTTTACATTTTCCTTCCTAATTTTGTGCTATGATTGAAAACATGCTTTTTTGACTTTAAATTTTGCTAATTTTAATCATCTCTTATTACCATTCGATACCGTGATATGTGTGTTAAATATTTTCAGGGATTACAGGGCAGCAATGGCTTAGAGGATGGAAAGGAAGCATATAAAAGTGGAAGGAATACAAGAAATTGAAGGAATTGCTAAACTGTCAAGCCTGACCTCTTCGTACTTAGTTGACCATAACTTGAGCTACAGAGATCCAAATGAAGCGGTTTCAGTTGTGTTGGAAAGCTAACATGCAGGGCTTTGAAATGATATTAAATTCATCATAGTTGCCTTGCTGTAAGGTGACGCGCACGCGCAAAGCACGTGTACGCGTGGATAGTGCGGCAGACAAGCACGTACAGTACGTATCAGAAATCTCCCCCAGCGATTTATGGGCTATTTTTGACCCAATTTTTGTCCCAGAAAACACATATTAGAGGCTGCAGAGTGGAGAAATGAGGGGTATACTACTCTTTCACATAAGTTTAGGTTTTAGATGTAGTTTTCTTGAGAGAGAGGCTCTCTCCTCTCTCTAGGTTTTAGGGCTTCTCTTAATTTTAGGTTTATTTCTTCTCAAATCCAGGTTCAATGTTCCTTTGATTTAGTTTCTCTTCTACTTTTATTTGTTCAAAAATTATAGTTTATTTATTTTCCTTGTTGATTACTTTATTTTGATAATTTAGTTAATGAACTCTTCATGTTAGATTCAATTTCTTATTAATAAAACTTGAGGTATTTTATGTTTCTTTCTTCTTCTTTCAATTGTCCTTATTTATATTTACAATTGGTTGTTTAGATTTAATATTCTCTTATTAATTTCCTATGTTTTTATTTTGTGCCTTCCAAGTGGTTGATAAAATGCTTGGGAGGATTTTAATTTAGACTTTTATGTTCTTGGTTTGGGATGGTAACTTAGGAACTCTTGAGTTATTAATGTCCAAGTAATTGATGATTGGAGCCATTAACTCTAGTTCTCACTAATTGAATTAGTGGAAAGCTAGGACTTATGGACTTGGATTGATATATCTCATTTGACTTTCCTTTACTATGTTAGAGGATGATTTAATGGGATTGATCGTTGCAATTATCATGTTGTGGTTAATGATAAGGATAGAGATCCTTGACCACCAAACCTTGCCAAGACCTCTTTTTGTCATTTGATCTCCTTTGCAATTTATATTTCTTGTTTCTTATTTCAAAAATCCCAAAATATACCTTTACATAACCAATTATAAGAACTCTTCCCTGCAATTCCTTTGAGAGAGGACCCGAGATTTGAATACTTCGGTTATTATTTTTAAGGGATTTGTTACTTGTGACAACCAAATTTTTGTATGAAAGGATTATTGTTGGTTTAGAAGCTATACTTTCAACGAGAATATATTTGTGAATTCTAGACCATACAAAAATCCGTTCATCAATCATAAACGAAGGAGAGTGCCTTTCCACATCGAAGGAGTGTGCCTTTCTACCTTCTCCCGGAGGATAAATGAAGGAGAGTGGCTTTCCAGTTCGAAGGAGCGTGCTTTTCCACCTTGCAACCAGAGAAGAAAGTGGGGGAAACAATACGAAGGTGAGTGCCTTTCCACCTTCTCCACATCCACATCACGACAAGAGAGGGAACTTCCGTCCTCAACTTGCCATCCGAACACATTTTTAAGTTAACACGCAAGCGGGATCACACCCAGACCTTGCCATCTCGACCATCTCGGCCACACACATATCTCGACCATTCCAGCCACATACAATCATTCTGAATCTCATTATTTTCAGCTTTTACTTCATCTCCAAGTTACTTCTATTTCCTAACTTCAACTTACTACTACAGTTACTACTAAGATCTGGGGCTAAAAGAGTGAAAATGGAGGCTTTGAGGGTCAAAATTGGCTTTAAAACACAAAATATCTATTTGCTGAAAAATAGGGGTATGCGTACGCATACATATGTATGCGTACACCTTGACCTCTTTTGGGACAATTTGCGTACGCATGCATGGTGGACGAAATTGTGATTGCCCTCTTTGTATTTGCATGAGATTTATTTAATGGTTCTTTGGCATATGTGATCACAACTACGTTCAACATAACCAGCAAGTGTACTGGGTCATCCAAGTAATACCTTACGTGAGTAAGGGTCGATCCCACAGAGATTGTTGGTATGAAGCAAGCTATGGTCACCTTGTAAATCTCAGTTAGGCAGATTAAATAGTTTATGATGAGTTCAAAAATTAATTAATAAAAAGAAAATAAAAGGGATAGAAATACTTATGTAAATTAATAGTGAGAATTTCAGATAAGTGTATGGAGATGCTGTGCTCCTCTTGAATCTCTACTTTCCTATTACATTCATCCAATCCTTCCTACTCCTTTCCATGGCAAGCTGTATGTAGGGAATCACCGTTGTCAATGGCTACATCCCATCCTCTCAGTGAAAATGTTCCTATGCTCTGTCACAGCACGGCTAATCATCTGTCGGTTCTCAATCAGGTTGGAATAGAATCCCTTGATTCTTTTGCGCTTGTCATCACGCCCAGCCTTCAGGAGTTTGAAGCTCGTCACAGTCATTCAATCCCAGAATCCTACTCGGAATACCATAGACAAGGTTTAGACTTTCCGGATCCTCATGAATGCCGCCATCTATCTAGCTTATACCACGAAGATTCTGTTGGAGAATCTAAGAGATATGTGCCCGGCCTAGAGTAGAACAGAAGTGGTTGTCAGTCACGCACGTTCATAGGTGAGAATGATGATGAGTGTCACGGATCATCACATTCATCAGAGTTAAGTGTAACGTATATCTTGGAATAAGAATAGAAGAGAATTGAATAGAAAGTAATAATAATTGTATTGAAACTTGAGGTACAGCAGAGCTCCACACCCTTAATCTATGGTATGCAGAAACTCCACTGTTGAAAATACATAAGTAAAAGGTTTAGGCATGGCCGAATGGCCAGCTCCCTGAGTGATCAAAGGACCGAATTATCAAAAACTAAACAGTCAAAGATTAAACTGTCAAAAGATGTCCAATACAATAGTAACTTATCCTATTTATACTAGACTAGCTACTAGGGTTTACATGAGTAAGTAACTGATGCATAAATCCACTTCTGGGGCCCACTTGGTGTATGCTTGGGCTGAGCTTGATCTATCCACGAGCTGAGGCTTTTCTTGGAGTTGAACTCCAAGTTATAACGTGTTTTGGGCGTTCAACTCTGGATCATGACGTTTTTCTGGCGTTTAACTCCAGACAGCAGCATATACTTGGCGTTCAACGCCAAGTTACGTCGTCAATTTCTGAATAAAGTATGGACTATTATATATTTCTGGAAAGCTCTGGATGTCTACTTTCCAACGCCATTAAGAGCGCGCTAATTGAAGTTCTGTAGCTCCAGAAAATCCATTTCGAGTGCAGGGAGGTCAGATTCCAACAGCATCAGCAGTCCTTTTGTCAGCCTTTTTCAGAGTTTTGCTCAAGTCCCTCAATTTCAGCCAGAAATTACCTGAAATCACAGAAAAACACACAAACTCATAGTAAAGTCCAGAAATTTGAATTTAACATAAAACTAATGAAAACATCCCTAAAAGTAGCTTAAATTTACTAAAAACTACCTAAAAACAATGCCAAAAAGCGTATAAATTATCCGCAAATCAATGCACCTGTCCACATATGAATGTGCGCTGGACAGAATAGAATGCATGCCGTATGGCCCCTGTATGCGTACGCGAAAACCATTTTCTAGGTACTATGCGTACGCAAGCACATATATGCGTATGCATAGGTACCAAACAGAATATAATCAATGCGTAGAAGGGTGTATACGTACGCATGCAAGGGTTTTTAGCCAAAAAATTGGCTAAGTCTGAAATCTACAGATTTATCATTTTAAACTCCAAACTTCCGACGCGCATAACTTTTTCGTTTTAAAATATTTTTCATCCATTCTTCGAATGGTGTAAACTTCACGGAGCCAATTTTCATATAAAGCAAGTTTAAAACAATTTAGGAGTCCAAAAGATGAGTTATGACTCACCAAAGTTTGGCCAAAAGCTAATTTTCCCCAAGCTCAAATCCTCAATTTCATTAAAATCAAACTCAATTCCCACCTCCTATACATATATTCAACACAAACACATATCATAGCTTTCCAATACAACATTACCATCCACTTATCATATCACAACCCATCATGCTTTAGTTTTACTCAATTCACACCTTAAGTTCCTAACTTTCATTGATAAAGTAATCAACATTCTATCATACATATATAATCAATAACACCAACTTGTTAAACATTGTCTAACTCACCCAATAGTATATATTTTCACTATAACCATGATCACCAACACATAATTCACTTATATCATCAATCAATGCCATTAATACTAAGCATCCATTCTACATAATCATTCCAACATATCCTATGGTTATCTAGCCTAAGTTTTCATAAGACATTATATGTTAAATACGAGAAACATAAACCATACATTGGCCAATTTCCACGTATTTACCAAGACACCCCCAAGGCACCAAAAATAATTCTCAAAGTTCAAAGTCTCCAAGGCAAAGTCTCACAAACTCCACCAAGATCCCAATGTTCTCAACTCAAGCTCGAATTACATATGCACAAACCTAATTCATATATATAACACATATACACCCAAATTCAATATCTAACATACTAAATCAAGAAATTAACTAGGGTTAGTGATCCTTACCGCACCCACAGACAAAACAACCTAAGCCCGATAAGTTCCGCAAGCTAAATCGAACCTAGAATACCAAAATTGACAAAATCTCAACATAGAGACTCACAATTTTCGAAAATCAAAGGGGTAGAGAAACTGAGGTGAGATTGTGGCTTATCAATAAAATTATTCTGATGAATTCGTAGAGCTCGACGCCGTGGACGTGTGGCCGTGAACGGTGCAGCAATTGGAGCTCGGATTAGCAAGATATGGTAGCTTGAAGGTGGTGTTAGGGTTTGAAAGCTTTTCCCCTTCTCCTCTTGTTATGCAGCATGAATGAAGAGGAAGAAGGAAGGGGGAGGCTGGGTTCATTAAAGGGGTTTGGGCTGAGTTGGGCCTTGGGTCCATTTTAGGTCCGGTTCAATTAGTTCGGTCTGTTCGGTCCAATTTTGAGCCAAATTCTTTGAAATTAGTGTCAAAATTCTTGTTTTAATGAGTTCTTTTCTAATATAATATAATATTCACATTTCTAATTTTCTTTATTAAAAGTTAACTTGTCGACTAATTATTCGCTAATTTAACGGATTTATAATAGAGTTCAACGACATCGTTTGATCCATGTAGTTGACCCCATCTAACGAAACAAGGCTTTGTTGATATTGTTGTAATGACATATTAAAAAAAATCTAATTTGATTTAGCAAACATAATTGTCAAAACTTTTAAAAAATTATCTTTCACAAGCCAATTTTAATAAGATACTTTTAAAAATTAATTTTGGCAAATGGACCAATAATAAATGTGACTTAATGACGAAGCTACACTTTCTTTGTTCTGTCTTAATGGGAAATACATAAATTTTACCGAAAAAAGTTTGAGAACCAAAATATTTCAACCATAACTATCCAAAACTTTCTTAAATTGACTTTATTTAAATAAGCTAGTTACATTTTGATTTTTGTTTATTTCACTCTCTTAATGGCTTTCACATACTAATCATATTAATTATAATAACATATCCCTAACTCTTCGAACAACAGACCGATTCACTCAACAAAGTTGTTCATAGTCAACTAATTTCTTAGAATATGAAAAACCACAACAGAAATGATGAGGTATGAGATATCATATGTAGGTTCGTAATTATGCCATTCATAAATACACATAATATCCATAATTACATGTAATTAACATCAAAAAATTAAATTAATATTTATTAGTTATTACATTCATACACATATCATTTTTTTAGTTATTTCATAAATAATCCATAATATCCATAATTTTATATTAATAACATACATAATTTCGTACTCATAACATTCATAATTTCATATATATGATGTCCATAATTAATAAATTTTTATAATTAATATTACCATATTTTAAATTATGTCTCTTATTGTATTCTTCAAATTATCTTATATGTGCACTACAAATGGATTATAATTTTAATTAGTTTAATATTTTTTATTTAATATTTATATGTATGCTTATTTATTAATTTTAATATGATGAGTCAATAATTATTTTAAAAATTTATTTTTTTATTTTTGTTTATTTTTTATTTTTTATTTTCTAATGATAGTCTCTATGTAAAATATAAGTTGTATAGTAGTTGTTAAAATTTTCTAATTTAACATCCATAATTTTATATGTATAATATCTATAATTTTAAACACATAATTTTTATAATCAATAAATTAGTATTAATTTATTATTTATTATTTTATTTTGTAAGTCAAAAACTAATAATTTTGGATGTTTTTTTATTTTTAATAAATAGAGACTAATCAAATTTAAGTTGCCTTTATTTATTATAAATGTATTGAGGTAATTTGAGTTCTTTTAAGATTAAAAATACTAGAATTTAAAATTTTTATTTGAGAAAAAATTATAAAATTATGAATATATAATGAAATAGAATTTTTTGAGATTTGGCTCATATTAAATTTAAAATTGATTTTGGTGTAATTAATGAGAGAAGATAATTATAGAAAGAAATTAATTGTATTAATTAAATTAAAAGGGTGATTTACACTCTCTTATTAGTACAAATATTAATGATCATATATTTTTATTTATTGTCTATAATGTTTTGGTTATCTAACATTACTCAATTTTACCTTGGGAAAGGCAGAGTAAAAGTCCATTTAAACTTAAATTGGGGTTTGGTTAACAAAACATATATATAGAAAAATCAATTATGATATATGCGTATACACTAAAATCAGTCACAAATACTATTTTTGTAAAATAAATTAAACTGTATATATATTTATATACAAATATATGGTGGTTAATTTTGATCGTGATTTTGATATGTAAATATTATTTTTGTAGAAAAATATTTTTTGGAAAATTAAATTTTTTATATTTTTAATATGTTAAAAATATTATATTTATCGAAAAATATTAAAAGTTACTATTTAGTATTCTTAATTAGTGATTTTATAATAAACATTAAGTGGTTTAATATCAGTCGAACGAATTAAAAATTATTCTGTGGCAAAGCTACTAATATTGTGGTTTCATTTCGGTTTGGAACTCCTCCAAATATATGGTTTAGGTAAATAAAGCTCTTATAACTTTCGCCAATATTATGGCTTAAGAGTTCCAAGTTAAACGTGTTGTGAATTGCCATATTTGCATGAGCAAGTCGATTTGTCAAGGATTCAATTATATGCTACATAAATAACTCTTTTTGTACAACTATTATGCAATTAAGGCTTACTAAGTTTTTATGCTTTCATAAGTGATGCAAATTAGGTCAATAATTTAGTTAGATTAATTTTAATGCACTAAAATAATAAAATCTTTTATACGATTAATTATCTAATTACGTTCATTGTTTTGGATGATATTTTATATTGTCAATATAAAAAATAGTTGTTTATATTAATATGATATTATATAATTATTAGATGTACGTGTAAAATTATTTTATATCAAAGATGTATTAAAATTAATTAAATTTTAATATAAATAAAAAATCTTTTTAAACCTTTCAAATCTTGATTGTTCAATAGTTGACAAAGAAAAAAAAAATAGTTGTTCATGTAGCACTATTAATTAAAGATTGGCCTGACATAAGTGCAAATAGAGAAATAATACAACAATAATAAGTTAACATATGAATTTGATGGTGAGACAGCTGAACGGGATAAAAAGGAAACAATGACCTTATAGGAATAAATATTAGTTAACTATGTCTTTAAATCATGTGTATAAGTGAAGCATATGTATTAAATTAGGATCATCAACAGAGAAATAAAGCGGCTGAGTAAAGTATGAAGCATGTTACAAGAAGTGACATGCTACTGCAACGGTTGCTATTAATTTATTTCCAAAGCTGATTATTACAATATTCTTTTCTGAACATTCACTTATTTTAACAATATTGCCTAGCTACTATATATATGCTTTCAGTATAATATACGACTAATACACTATATTATATTTTGGCTTTGCTTTTTCTACGAGTAGGTGGCATACATACGCGGTGTGTCTTTAATCTCATTTGATGTTGGAGAAACAGACCCTTAATTATATATATAATTTCTTTCGGTGTTAGCTGAGATAAAAAAAAGTTTAAATTTATTTTATTTAAAATTCATTAATTTTAATAATAATTAATAAATATTAAATAAAATAATTTTTGGCTGTTTTTTAACTAATTTTTTTTGTTATTAAATATTTTTATTTTTTTATTTATATAATATATAATCAAATCAAATGATGTGTTTAGCTAGTCATCATAGCAGCAGCAGCAGCATTAACAAGAAAAAGCAAGACAACATTAACTAACGAGATTTGAATAAGGACTAGCTCTAGCATCAAGAAAAGCTTACCCAAAATAGTTTTGAAATATAAAAATGATTACAGCAAATCTTGTTCTAGCTAGCTTTATTAGTCTAGAGTGTGAACAAAAGCAATCTTGCGTTTCATCATTGTTACTTGTTTTGTTTTCAAAATAAAGAAATCGTTCATATTAATGCCATATTACAATAAATTATGCATGGCTTTGAATGGAAAAAATAAAAAAAGAAAGAAAGAAAGAAATGTAAAAGGTATGTTATATATATATATGTGGAATGTGGTGCTTAGGAAAATTAAAGCACGTAAAAATCGTCAAAACCAAAAATAAAACATTATGTACTCTAACAACGACTAATAATATACTACAAGAAACTCAATTATTACCGATGACTAAACTTTGAGTAAATATATGTGTATAAAAATGTTGGTAACTAATATGATTTTGAGGAGTTTACTTGAAGAACAAGAAAGCTATGAAAAAAATGAATGATGAAGAATAGAAACAGAGAGGAACTAAATTGCAAAAAATTGAATGTCTTAAGTAGTTTTACAATGTGACTTTATACACATATTGCTACACTACTGAACTCTATATAGAGTGTTGCAACTATAATTAACAGATTGCAAAAATAGAAAATAGTTTGGTTTTGTTAAAACATCAACAATTTGGTCACTGCCTAGGATATGGATTACATGTAGGGACTTTTTCTAAATCTTGTCTTTAAATCAATTGTACATCTAATTGAAAATGCTTGGTTTGATCATGAAGGACTAGATTTGCAGTGAGTAATATTGTACCCATGTTATCACAGAATATTGTTGGTGCTGTCTTGAAAAAAATTTGGAGTTCGAGGAGCAAGTGCTTTTTAGCCATTCTAATTCAGCTTCACATGATGCAAGGTTTATAAGTTCTGATTTTATGTAAGATCTGATGATTGTGTGTTGTTTCTTACATGACTAAGAGATAAGATTAGTGCTTAAAAATACACAAAAGCCAGAAACAGACTTGTGATCTTCAAGATCACCAGCCTAGTCTGAATCTAAAAAACCATATAGTCTATAATCACTACATCTGTGAATCATAAGTCCATGCTCTTTTGTTCCTTGCAGGTATCTCAAAACTCATTTAGCAGCTTTCCAGTGAGCAAGCAGAGGAGAATGAACCAATTGGCTTATCTTGCTCACTGCACATGAATCACTACAAGAAATTATCGAAATAGCAACCGATTTAGCGACCGATTCTAGTTCTTCCTAAAACTTTGGTCGCTAAATTCAAAATAGCAAATGATGTTGGTCGCTAATATTTAGCGACCGATTTTCAACCAGGGCCGCCTATGTAAGATCCAGAATTTTTGAAAAATATTATTATGAGTTAATTTCAATTTAGTTATTTATTAAAGATTTTATTTTTAAAAATTATTTTATTAAAAGTAATTAAATCAAGTTTTGATAATTAAATTAGAAATTTTACTTAATCTCGTAATTATTGAATAATTTTTTATATTTAAATTATACAACTAAACAGTTGTAAAAGAATAAGAATTTTATATGATTTAGTTTAAATAATTGAAATTTCAGAATCTAATACTTTAATTTTAATAAACAAAGAAAATAAATTATATTATCTTTAATTTTAAATTAGAATACTCGATTAAAAATCAATAAGTAAATTGATAATTAAGTAATATTTTTAAAGTAATTTTGAATGATTAAATTATATTTTAATTTTTTATATTATACACTAACCTAACCTAGCCACTGCCTCACCACCACTCACCCACTGCCATCCCCTTCCCATATACACACACACACCCATAAGAAAGAAAAAGAAATTAGAAAAAAGGGAAAGGGGGAAAATAGAGAAGAAGAAGGGAAGAAAGAAAAAAGGGGAGAAGAGGAAGGAGAGTTGTCCCTCGCCGCGCCGCCGTGTCGCCGCCCAGCTGTGTCGGAGAAAGAAAGGCATCGTTATCGTTGAAGCTCCGTCGCCGTCACCGTCAAAGGACCAGCTGAGGGAGAGCGGCGCCAAAGAGAGAGGAAGACGCGAGCAAGAGCAGAAGAGTATTTATATTGAATAAAACTAATATTTATATTGAATAAATAGTATTAATACTGATTTATCATATAAATATTAATTTGAATAGTGTAATTCAACAAACTCGCACGTTTACAAAAACGTAAGAAAACTTTATTCTCGATTCTACGAGTATTTTTTTGAAAGCCTTTCATTTGATTGCTACAAGTCATGTGAAAGACATATCTTCTGTTCCGTAAAACAAATAGTTCTTTTATTTGATTAATTAGCCATTTTTTATCCCCTCTTTTTTTCTATCTAAAGTAAAACTTTGAATATTATAACACTTTTTTAAAAATTTTGCCAAACATAGATATCTGTTTAATCCAAACATTTATATATCCAACCATGAGATAGATCGGCCGCGACTCCTCCGATACGGAAAAAATTATGTATCATTCTCATACCTGTCGCAGCTTCAAATAGATCATATATTAATTCTCTTTCTCTAAAACAATAAAAGAAAGGGGTTTGTGCACCAATATCCGCCATAAAAGGTCCTAGCTATAATAGGTGAGAAGCTATATGACTCAATTCCAACATAATTACTCGAATATAGCTGGCTCTTTGCGTCAGCTCACTGCCAAGCCGCTGCCATTGAGGATCCGCGCTGGCATCGTCGTCAACGTTCGTGGAGTCTGCGAGCTGCCGCCATCGAAGCTGGGTCTGTCATCATTGAAGCTTGAGTGCTGTTGCAACCACCTTATGTCATCGTCTTCAGATGCACCATCCTTGGAGGGGAGCTCGGTCGTCCTTGCTACGGGAGTTTGTCGCCGGAGGAAAGAAGGTGACAGGGGTGGAATTTACTGCCATTGTGCTGCTTTGCTCACTGAACTGCGCCAAAAAACCGCGGCTGCAGCCGCCAGAGGACACCCCTACAGCTGCCAAACCCCATCCCACTCCAGTTTGGGTTCTTTGTTTATGCCGGGTTTTGTTCTCCCTAGTGTCAGAGCCGCCACCTTCTTGGTAAATTTTAGCCTTGTTTCAGATTTCTTTCCTTGTCCGTTCAAATTCTTGTTACCGTAAGGGTCGTTGCTTAAGTCGTATATGTTTGATGATATTGTCGTAGTGAGTTTTTTTGCTGCTAGTTGAAGCCGCCGCTATTGGAGCTTGCCAGAGTTAACCGCTGGAGCTGTGGCTGCATTGTACTTAGTTTCTTGTTGGTACAGTAAGTCGTTCTTGCTCCGAAACTCGTTTAGTTGCTGTTCTGTTATATGTGGCTGAGGTTTTGCGATGCTATTTGCTATTTAATTGAGTTTCTATTATTTCTTGTTGCGATTAGAGTAGTTGTGGTTACTGTAAAAGTGGTTTGAAATTGCGGTTGTGGCTGCTGCTGTGATGAGCCGAGGAAAAAAAGAATTCAATGCGTTTAATTATGCGGATTGTGAATAATTGAGGTAGGGTTTTTTTTTTTAAATTTATGTTATATTGTAGAGTTGTTATCAATAGATATTAATGTGAATAATATATTTCTGTGATTATGTTTGTCTTGTGGATGTGGTTGTTTGCTGGACTGAATTACTGATTGCTTGAGTGGTGTGGGATTGTTGATAAGAAATTTGTTTATAAGGTTATTGAGTTGATTATTATGAAAAGTGGTTTCTTGGTTTTGGATTTAATTTGATAATGTAAATGAATCGACTTTGAAAATGATTTGAAATATAAAAATGAATTGATTTTGGAAGTGGTTTGGTTTTGAATTAGTTTGATTTTATAAATGATTTAATATTGGAGATGGTTTGATTTTGAAAAAGATTTATTATTGAAATTGATTTAATTTGAAAATAATCTTGATATTAGAATTGGTTAGGTTTTGAAAAATGATTGAGATTTGGAAATGGTTGAGAAGGGTTCGAGGAATGTTTGGATAGGAACCGAAAAGGGTGGCAGTGTCCGAGTTTTAGAGGAGATGCTGCCGAAATTTTATAAAAATTGGAAGTTTCATTTGAAGTAATTATTTAAAAAGATTTGGTTTTAAGGATTATATGTTTTAAGTTTGATTTATTTAGAAAAGAATAAATTATGTTTTTGAATTAGGATTGTTGATGAACGAAATGGGAAGATGGATGATGATTATTGAATTTGAATGAAGGATCATGAGTATTGATTTTAAAGTATGATTTTTGAATGAATTTGGAGATGAGATATGAATTGATGATGCTAATGAATTAAAAGTATATGAGACTTACAAAATTGAGACAAATTGTTGACCCTTTGTACGTAAGATATGACCGGGCACTTTAACTTTCCGGATTCCTCCATGGTCGTGCATATATATATGAATTTGAGCTTGGGGCTGTCTCTCCCCATGGATGAGTGTAATACCCGGTCTAACCGAAATTAATTAAATAATAAGTTAAGTAGGAGCGAATATGGTTGGAATATTTGGCAATTGGAATTTGATGATTTAAATATGATTTTTGGATTCAGTGAATTTTTCCGAGTCGGAAGACATAGTTTTCTGCGTAAAAGCGCGCAGTGGAATTTTGACCGGCAGTACCGGCTGAGACCTGTCTGGTACTGCAGCTGAGAAAATTGATTATGAGTAAATAAGATTAAGAAATGAGGAATTATGATTAGGGGAGGTAGAAATATTTAAAGTGCGATTTGGAGCGCTAATCTTAAAGGTTTTGGCCCAAAATTGGGCCAACGGACAAAAATAAGTGAACTGGGCCTAAGTGGGCCCAAGACCCAACATATATAAACATTAGTTATGAGCATTTCAGCTCATTTTGCCCTAAAGAAAGGGTGTTGGGCGCTGAAATTGGGAGAGAGAAGAGAAGAGAGAAAACCTAACTCTCTTTGATCTTCAAACCACCATAACTTGAGCTACGGAGCTCCGATTGACGAGCCGTTTGCGGCCACGCGTCGCTCTTATCATCCTCTACAATTCTATCTAAGTTTTGTGGTGAGTATTCCATTCATCTCTGCCCAGTTTTCGAAATTCTCCACTGTTACACGTTTTTGGGAAGTTAGTGTTGAAATCTTGTGATTTTGGGTGTTTAGGGATACTCCAACATGGATTCTAAGTGGGTTCTATCCCTACTTCATATGGGCTGAGGTAAGAAGTGCTCAAAACCTTGTGATTTATCATCTTTATGAGCCCTAGGTTGATGTATGAATGTGATATTGGTTATGTTAGTGCATTTGATGGTTTTGGTGCACAATTGGGAGATTGGTGTTGCTTGAGGAGCTTTGGTGAGGCTTAGGGCTAAGGTTGGTGGGGACTTCCAAAGAAGAGGCTCAATTGATTTTGCTACAAGAGGTACGGTTTAAGTTTCATTTAAGTACCGTGTGGTGTGATGAGAATTCCTAGGCTAGATGCCCCTAGGATTAAGTTTGGATTGTGTAAATGGTTGATGCTAATATGCATAGTTGGTATGTAATGTGAATTGATGATTGGGTTGAGAATGGTGTGGCCTTGTATGCTTGGTGTATTGAAAATTTGATGTATTGGGTAATGAGTATTAATTTGTGGTTTATGCATTTAAATTGTGAAATTGGGCCGGAGGCCGTAAATTTTGGGCCGGAGGCCGGAAAGAGGTAAGGGAGGTAAGTTGATGTGTGCATTGTATGATGACACAAGTAATTGGATGAATTTCATATAATGAATATATGAATGATTGGGTTGGTTATTGAATAATAAGGTTTGAGGAGTTGAACTGTGAAAATCGGTAATTTTGGGTGAAATTGTATAGATGAAGTATGTTTGATTTTGGTTGATATATATTATGTGGTCATATATGTGAGTATGATTATTGATGCCTTGATGGTATGATAATGCATGAGAGATATGTATGTTGTGACATATGCTTGTAGAATGATTAAGGTTGATTTGGGGGTGAAATCACGTGATAGTGAGTATGATATTGGTTATGTATAATGATGGTTGATTGGAAATAGTATTGTTGGAAATTGGGATGAGGAAGGATGTATGACACGTTGATATGTTTGTAATTTAGCCATTTGTTTGAAATGGGTAAAGATGGTTATATGGCGATTTTGTGAATTGTGGTAAGGTGTTAATGTATGAGTTGAGGAGGCTTGATGTTGATTTTGGTATATTTTGATTGGTTTCAAAAAGGGTTGAAATTGGCATGTTTTTGTTGATTTTGAAAAGAGTTGAAAATGGCTTGTTTTGAAAATGGCACTTTGTGGTTTTATATGAAAACATGGTTTTTGGGCATACTTTGACGGGACATAACTTGGACTACGGATCCTTGTTTTGTGCCAAATCTATTTAGAAATGAAATTGGATCCGGGATGTCCATACCGTTCGAAGAACGGGTGAAAAACGATTTAAAATGAGGAAGTTATGTCCGTCGGAAGATTGGGGTCTAAATCTGTGAATTCTGCAGTTTTTAACTTAGAAAATTTTTAGCAGAATAACCCCTTGCGCGTGGGCGCACTTGGCGCGTACGCGCCGATCTTCCAGAAAGCGCCATCCACGCGTGCGCGTGATGTGCGCGGGCGCGCCGATAGTGCTGCATCCTAATGCCCAGCCATTTTCCAGAGAGTTGTGCCAGAACTGTGCCAGCTTTGTGCCTGGGGCACGAGAGTATCCACGCGTACGCGTGGTTGACGCGTGCGCGTCAATTTGGCAAATTTTTAATCCACGCGTTAGCGTGCGTGACGCTTGCGCGTCGATGAGTTTTTAAGGCCATCCACGCGTGCGCGTGGAGTACGCGTACGCGTGGCATTGTTTTCATGCCAAAGTTGATATTTGAGTTTTAAAAGCCAAATCTCATACTTCTAAGCCTCCGATCTCACCCCTTATGTATTAAATCATTATGATATGCTTAGTAATGAGAAAGGAACTAGGGGATGTGGTAACTTGCGAGTGAAGCAAGGGGAAAAGTTATGATCAATGATGATCAACGATGAATATATGAGATATGGAGGATGACGGTGGGAGTACCGTGTATGCCATGAGCCGAAGGGCTATATTTATTGATAAATGGCTGGTTCTTGATTGGACCATGAGCCGGATGGCTGAGTTATTGCCGGGTCACGGCAAAGCCATTATTGATTATGGCTGAGAATAATTGCATATATGATTAATGAATGAATGTGTTAAATGGATAATAATGGAAGATGTTGAAATATGATGTGTAACCCCGGGTAGTAGGCAGTGGCGTTGTCCACTTGCTCCGGGTGTGAGACGGAAAAGGATGTTTATGATAAATGAGTTTAATTATGGAGTTTTGAATGAATGTATTTGTGATACCTGGGTAGTAGTAAGGGTTGTGGTTCGTCCCACTTGCTCCAAGTTAATGTTTGAGATTTGATAACAATGAGGATTGATAATATGAATTGAGATTGAATGAATATATGTTTGAGATACCTGGGCAGTAGCAAGAGTTGTGGTTCGTTCCGCTTGCTCCGGGTTAATGTTTAAGATACCTGGGCAGTAGCAAGGGTTGTGGTTCGTCCCACTTGCTCCGGGTTAATGCTTAAGATATCTGGGCAGTAGCAAGGGTTGTGGTTCGTCCCACTTGCTCCAGGTCAGAGATTGTGATGCCTGGGTAGTAGCCGCAGTAGTGGTTGTTCCACTGGCTCCAGGTTGAGCTGTTAAACACCCGCCTGGGTAGTAGCCGCAGTAGTGGTTGTTCCACTGGCTCTGGGCCGAGCGGGTAGTAGCAAGGGGGTTGTAGCTCAAACCTACTTGCTCCGCAAGGGGTGTTTCTGTCCATGGTTAGCTACCAGGACGTGTCGGGTTGGCTATATAACCGACAGATGATATCATCAGCCATAGGGCAGGCATACATCATTTGCATATGTTTGAATTGTTTGGGTTTGCCTATTTGTTTGGGATTTCTATCTCATATATGCTATGTTACCTGATTATGTGCTACTTGCTCTACTTGTACCTTATTTGTGTATTACTTGTCTGTATTGCTTGTGTTTGAACAACTGAGAGATCCCTCATGATGGTATCGGTGGATGTTGGGGGCTGTTCTTGATGAGATGAATTGATAATGCGATTGCATGATGATGATGATTTTTGAATGAGATCATTTGAGCCCCCTGGGTAGACGCAGTGATGTGATTTCACTAGCTCCAGGCGGGGTATGATGTATTGATATAGAGTTGCTGAGGCAGAACAACTGGTGATGGTTTTGCTTAAGATTCTGAGTCTGATTTGTGGAAGAATCAGCGAGTTGGGAAACATGTGTAACATGAACTAGATTTAGTATCCCCTTACGACAGATGCCTATTTATGGATTAGTGAGAATCTAGGCTGGATACTTGGTGAAAAGGAGTTTAGGATGCTTAGTGAGTTTTATTGCAGTGCATTGTATTTATTTGTCACTTTTACCGTACTGGGAACCCATGGGCCCGGGGTTCTCATTCCGTATATATCTCTTGTTTTTCAGATACAGGTCCAAGTGCTCAGAAGTGAGCTGTGGTTCGTCTGAGAGCCGGCGAAGATCTTTATTTTCTCCACTTTGTGTTTTGCTTAGAATCTCTCCACCTTTGTTTTGAAGATATTATATTATGTGTTGAACTCTTTTGGAACTTGCCTATAGAGGCTCTTATGTTTCCTTTGGGAGAGATTAGGATGTACTGTTGTCAACTACTTTCATACTGTACCCTAGCCGGCCTAAACTTCGCGGGTCGCGACTAGTGGCTATTTACTTATGTTATATATATCTATCTGTTATCTATCTCTTAATCTCCTTTATGCCTTGTCCATATATCGCTTTCGGCTTCATGTTTTATCTTTTCGTTGTCGAATTGTGAGTGATACGTCTTCGCGATTTTATTTCTACTCTTTTCAGGCTTCTCGATTAATACTCCTTTCGAAATTACCTATGTTTATATATTTAAAAATCCACCTGAGAGTCGTACCACCGTAATATCATTGACTTATGACTCGAGCATAAGGATTTGAATATTAGGGTGTTACATTATGGTATCAGAGCAGTTCGTCCTCGTGAGCCTGAGGGATGGAACTGCTTATGCTTCAATGCATACTCTGAGTTTGTGCCTGTGCTAGTTAGGGTATCTAACTGATACATCTAGCATGAAGTCCATGAGTGTACCTTTGGTACTTTGAAGCACTATACTTCCGATATTGAGACTGATCAACTTGATATCGATTGTTTGGTGTGTATGGGAACCAGATAGCGCCTCGTGGACCCGGTCGGGGACGTGAGAGAGATCGTACTAGCACGTAGGAACCGGAAGTCAACCCGAATAACCCGGTAAACCTTATGGCGGCGTTGGAGAATATGGCTGCTGCTATGCAGGCCACTGCGGAGGCCCTTGGGCAACAAATAAACAATAATGGCAATGGCGGAAGGGAAGCTCAGGGCCCGATGACACTGGCAACTTTCTTAAAGGTTGACCCACCTAAGTTCAAGGGAACCACCAATCCGACTGAAGCTGATACTTGGTTTCAGGCCATGGAGCGAGCACTGCAAGCGCAGTTGGTGCCTGAAGAGCAGCGTGTTGAATTTGCTACCTATATGCTCATGGGGAAGCATCGCATTAGTGGCAAGAGGCTCGACGTCTCCTGCAACAGGGGAATGATCCTATCACTTGGGATGCCTTCCAGGTGGAATTCTATAAGAAGTACTTTCCAAATTCCGCCAGGACAGCCAAGGAATTGGAGTTACTACAGTTGAAGCAAGGTGCTATGTCCGTATCTGAGTATACAGACAAATTTGAGGAGCTATTCAGATTTTCCCGCATGTGTCATGGAGCTCCGGAAGACTTCGAGGAATGGAAATTTATTAAGTATGAAGGAGGGCTTCGGAGCGACATCTTAAGTTCAGTGGGACCAATGGAGATCCGAACTTTTTCAGAGTTAGTGAATAAGAGCAGAATTACTGAAGAGTGTGTGAAAAGGAGGGTTGCAGAGGAAGGAAGTCATAAAGAGCACAACCAAGAATTCGCACCAAGGGGTCGAGAGTTTAAGGAGAGAGGATACATACAACACTTTCCCCAAGGACGGAATAACTTTGCGACGAGTGAGGAGTCCCAAAGGAATGGTAAGGGAAAACGGGCAGCGGCTGCTTCTAATGTTTTGAGCTGTCAGAGGTGTGGAAGTCATCACCCAAATAGGCCATGCCGATTGGGGTTAGGCGTATGTTACAAGTGCGGGTTACCAGGGCATGTATCAAGAAATTGCCAACAAGGAGAGAGTCAGGATGCGGGCCGATTGCGGCAGTAAGATTGAGGTAATTTCAATAATCGAGCTTAAATGGTAGTGTGTGATTTTATAATACCGCCTGTACAGCAAAAACTCGGAATGCCGAGCTTAATATTAGACTGAGAAGCAAACCAGATGGTCAGAGTAAGGAATTGCCTTAATACAAATGGATAAATGCCTCTGATGTAAATGATTTTCTGTTAAGAATGATGTGTTGTGTTTGTTATATAGTTGGTTAATTTCTGGATTTTTGGTGAAACGGATTGAACCCGTGACTTTTAGTTCCTTTGATTTAAATAGATAAGGAATGGTCCTAAATGATGGATTTGGAAACGTTGATTTGAAATACCAGTCATGCTAAGTTGTGGTTGGGTACTTGAGGAAATTATCATTGATGCATAGTCGGATTTAGATGATGATTGAGTGTAAGTTGTCGTGTTTGAGAGATGAGTGCTATGATGTTTGGTCATGGTGACCTTGGATTTAGATCAAGATTTGTAATGATCGGTTTCAGAGGAATCGTTTGGAAACCTTTAAATTGCAATACTGATGCGGTACTGAGATTGGTTTGAGGGAACCCGTGACGGGTGGTAAACTCCAATTTTTGGGGAGGTGCTGTTGAATTTCTTTTTCCCAAGAATTTGAAGGAGTGTTGGCTATATTTTTGAAAATGATTTTTGATCTGGGTGACTCCAACAAAAGAGATGTGTCTCGAAAGCTTTTATAGATTAGTAAAAGAAAGCGGACTCTTAAGAGTCAGCTTCTTAGTCCAAACTCATTGAATTCAAAAAATGAAGAAAGCTTTGATTGATTATAGTGATGTGGGATGATGGCTATGATTAACGAAGATGGCAATATTATCGATGACATGATTTGAGATTTAATAGGGTGTGGGTTGATGAGACGATAAAAGTAAGGAACGAGGCTGTTGGTCGGTGTTGAACGAATAACCGAGACCCTTGGAGATAGAAAAATCAGAGCGCGGTAGTGGAAGCGCGCAGAGTAAAAGGACATTGGAACTGTTATGCGTTGGATATAAAGGCAGACTACGCTCACGTACTCGTAGTGATGGATGGAATTTTCGAGGGCGAAAATTTCTGTTAGGGGGGTAGAATGTAATACCCGATCCAACCGAAATTAATTAAATAATGAGTTAAGTAGGAGCGAATATGGTTGGAATATTTGGCAATTGGAATTTGATGATTTAAATATGATTTTTGGATTCAGTGAATTTTTCCGAGTCGGAAGACATAGTTTTCTGCGTAAAAGCGCGCAGTGGAATTTTGACCGGCAGTACCGGCTGAGACCTGTCTGGTACTGCAGCTGAGAAAATTGATTATGAGTAAATAAGATTAAGAAATGAGGAATTATGATTAGGGGAGGTAGAAATATTTAAAGTGCGATTTGGAGCGCTAATCTTAAAGGTTTTGGCCCAAAATTGGGCCAACGGACAAAAATAAGTGAACTGGGCTTAAGTGGGCCCAAGACCCAACATATATAAACATTAGTTATGAGCATTTCAGCTCATTTTGCCCTAAAGAAGGGGTGTTGGGCGCTGAAATTGGGAGAGAGAAGAAAAGAGAGAAAACCTAACTCTCTTTGATCTTCAAACCACCATAACTTGAGCTACGGAGCTCCGATTGACGAGCCGTTTGCGGCCACGCGTCGCTCTTCTCATCCTCTATAATTCTATCTAAGTTTTGTGGTGAGTATTCCATTCATCTCTGCCCAGTTTTCGAAATTCCCCACTGTTACACGTTTTTGGGAAGTTAGTGTTGAAATCTTGTGATTTTGGGTGTTTAAGGATACTCCAACATGGATTCTAAGTGGGTTCTATCCCTACTTCATATGGGCTGAGGTAAGAAGTGCTCAAAACCTTGTGATTTATCATCGTTATGAGCCCTAGGTTGATGTATGAATGTGATATTGGTTATGTTAGTGCATTTGATGGTTTTGGTGCACAATTGGGAGATTGGTGTTGCTTGAGGAGCTTTGGTGAGGCTTAGGGCTAAGGTTGGTGGGGACTTCCAAAGAAGAGGCTCAATTGATTTTGCTACAAGAGGTACGGTTTAAGTTTCATTTAAGTACCATGTGGTGTGATGAGAATTCCTAGGCTAGATGCCCCTAGGATTAAGTTTGGATTGTGTAAATGGTTGATGCTAATATGCATAGTTGGTATGTAATGTGAATTGATGATTGGGTTGAGAATGGTGTGGCCTTGTATGCTTGGTGTATTGAAAATTTGATGTATTGGGTAATGAGTATTAATTTGTGGTTTATGCATTTAAATTGTGAAATTGGGCCGGAGGCCGTAAATTTTGGGCCGGAGGCCGGAAAGAGGTAAGGGAGGTAAGTTGATGTGTGCATTGTATGATGACACAAGTAATTGGATGAATTTCATATAATGAATATATGAATGATTGGGTTGGTTATTGAATAATAAGGTTTGAGGAGTTGAAGTGTGAAAATCGGTAATTTTGGGTGAAATTGTATGGATGAAGTATGTTTGATTTTGGTTGATATATATTATGTGGTCATATATGTGAGTATGATTATTGATGCCTTGATGGTATGATAATGCATGAGAGATATGTATGTTGTGACATATGCTTGTAGAATGATTAAGGTTGATTTGGGGGTGAAATCACGTGATAGTGAGTATGATATTGGTTATGTATAATGATGGTTGATTGGAAATAGTATTGTTGGAAATTGGGATGAGGAAGGATGTATGACACGTTGATATGTTTGTAATTTAGCCATTTGTTTGAAATGGGTAAAGATGGTTATATGGCGGTTTTGTGAATTGTGGTAAGGTGTTAATGTATGAGTTGAGGAGGCTTGATGTTGATTTTGGTATATTTTGATTGGTTTCAAAAAGGGTTGAAATTGGCATGTTTTGGTTGATTTTGAAAAGAGTTGAAAATGGCTTGTTTTGAAAATGGCACTTTGTGGTTTTATATGAAAACATGGTTTTTGGGCATACTTTGACGGGACATAACTTGGACTACGGATCCTTGTTTTGTGCCAAATCTATTTAGAAATGAAATTGGATCCGGGATGTCCATACCGTTCGAAGAACGGGTGAAAAACGATTTAAAATGAGGAAGTTATGTCCGTCGGAAGATTGGGGTCTAAATCTGTGAATTCTGCAGTTTTTAACTTAGAAAATTTTTAGCAGAATAACCCCTTGCGCGTGGGCGCACATGGCGCGTACGCGCCGATCTTCCAGAAAGCGCCATCCACGCGTGCGCGTGATGTGCGCGGGCGCGCCGATAGTGCTGCACCCCAATGCCCAGCCATTTTCCAGAGAGTTGTGCCAGAACTGTGCCAGCTTTGTGCCTGGGGCACGAGAGTATCCACGCGTACGCGTGGTTGACGCGTGCGCGTCGATTTGGCAAATTTTTAATCCACGCGTTAGCGTGCATGACGCTTGTGCGTCGATGAGTTTTTAAGGCCATCCACGCGTGCGCGTGGAGTACGCGTACGCGTGGCATTGTTTTCATGCCAAAGTTGATATTTGAGTTTTAAAAGCCAAATCTCATACTTCTAAGCCTCCGATCTCACCCCTTATGTATTAAATCATTATGATATGCTTAGTAATGAGAAAGAAACTAGGGGATGTGGTAACTTGCGAGTGAAGCAAGGGGAAAAGTTATGATCAATGATGATCAACGATGAATATATGAGATATGGAGGATGACGGTGGGAGTACCGTGTATGCCATGAGCCGAAGGGCTATATTTATTGATAAATGGCTGGTTCTTGATTGGACCATGAGTCGGATGGCTGAGTTATTGCCGGGTCACGGCAAAGCCATTATTGATTATGGCTGAGAATAATTGCATATATGATTAATGAATGAATGTGTTAAATGGATAATAATGGAAGATGTTGAAATGTGATGTGTAACCCCGGGTAGTAGGCAGTGGCGTTGTCCACTTGCTCCGGGTGTGAGACGGAAAAGGATGTTTATGATAAATGAGTTTAATTATAGAGTTTTGAATGAATGTATTTGTGATACCTGGGTAGTAGTAAGGGTTGTGGTTCGTCCCACTTGCTCCAGGTTAATGTTTGAGATTTGATAACAATGAGGATTGATAATATGAATTGAGATTGAATGAATATATGTTTGAGATACCTGGGCAGTAGCAAGAGTTGTGGTTCGTCCCGCTTGCTCCGGGTTAATGTTTAAGATACCTGGGCAGTAGCAAGGGTTGTGGTTCGTCCCACTTGCTCCGGGTTAATGCTTAAGATACCTGGGCAGTAGCAAGGGTTGTGGTTCGTCCCGCTTGCTCCGGGTTAATGCTTAAGATATCTGGGCAGTAGCAAGGGTTGTGGTTCATCCCACTTGCTCCAGGTCAGAGATTGTGACGCCTGGGTAGTAGCCGCAGTAGTGGTTGTTCCACTGGCTCCAGGTTGAGCTGTTAAACACCCGCCTGGGTAGTAGCCACAGTAGTGGTTGTTCCACTGGCTCTGGGCTGAGCGGGTAGTAGCAAGGGGGTTGTAGCTCAAACCTACTTGCTCCGCAAGGGGTGTTTCTGTCCATGGTTAGCTACCAGGACGTGTCGGGTTGGCTATATAACCGACAGATGATATCATCAGCCATAGGGCAGGCATACATCATTTGCATATGTTTAAATTGTTTGGGTTTGCCTATTTGTTTTGGATTTCTATCTCATATATGCTATGTTACCTGATTATGTGCTACTTGCTCTACTTGTACCTTATTTGTGTATTACTTGTCTGTATTGCTTGTGTTTGAACAACTGAGAGATCCCTCATGATGGTGTCGGTGGATGTTGGGGGCTGTTCTTGATGAGATGAATTGATAATGCGATTGCATGATGATGATGATTTTTGAATGAGATCATTTGAGCCCCCTGGGTAGACGCAGTGATGTGATTTCACTAGCTCCAGGCGGGGGTATGATGTATTGATATAGAGTTGCTGAGGCAGAACAACTGGTGATGGTTTTGCTTAAGATTCTGAGTCTGATTCGTGGAAGAATCAACGAGTTGGGAAACATGTGTAACATGAACTAGATTTAGTATCCCCTTACGACAGATGCCTATTTATGGATTAGTGAGAATCTAGGCTGGATACTTGGTGAAAAGGAGTTTAGGATGCTTAGTGAGTTTTATTGCAGTGCATTGTATTTATTTGGCACTTTTACCGTACTGGGAACCCATGGGCCCGGGGTTCTCATTCCGTATATATCTCTTGTTTTTCAGATACAGGTCCAGGTGCTCAGAAGTGAGCTGTGGTTCGTCTGAGAGCCGGCGAAGATCTTTATTTTCTCCACTTTGTGTTTTGCTTAGAATCTCTCCACCTTTGTTTTGAAGATATTATATTATGTGTTGAACTCTTTTGGAACTTGCCTATAGAGGCTCTTATGTTTCCTTTGGGAGAGATTAGGATGTACTGTTGTCAACTACTTTCATACTGTACCCTAGCCGGCCTAAACTTCGCGGGTCGCGACTAGTGGCTATTTACTTATGTTATATATATCTATCTGTTATCTATCTCTTAATCTCCTTTATGCCTTGTCCATATATCGCTTTCGGCTTCATGTTTTATCTTTTCGTTGTCGAATCGTGAGTGATACGTCTTCGCGATTTTATTTCTACTCTTTTCAGGCTTCTCGATTAATACTCTTTTCGAAATTACCTATGTTTATATATTTAAAAATCCACCTGAGAGTCGTACCACCGTAATATCATTGACTTATGACTCGAGCATAAGGATTTGAATATTAGGGTGTTACAATGAGCTTGGAATTTTTTCCATGGATATTATTGAGCTTGGAGATGCACGTACAAAGGGACTGTCCAATGGTTAGCTACCAGGACATGTCGGATTGGCTGTATAACCGATAGATGAGCTCATTAGCCATAGGGCAAGCATTCATCATATGCATTTATGTGACATTGTTTTGGAGTGTATATTGTAATTGGTTTGCCTATGTGAATAATTCTGTTTAATTGCTAATTGCTATACTTGATGTAACTGCTCTTGATTGTGTTTGAACCTCATTACTTGTGTTTGTGACTGAAATTGGTTGGGTTGTGGTGAATTGGATGTTGATTGACCTGTTTGGGCCTAAAGCTATGATTGATTATGTGATGGGTCGGAGGCCGTGATTGTTTTGAGTTGTGGTTTAGTAAAGTATGAACTTTCAAGCTGATTCAGCATAGACTTAATGAACCTATGTTTGGAATAGGTTAGTCATTCATACTGCTAGAAAACTTTTAAGATTCTTTTATCTGAAAAAGGAGTTTGGATTTCTAGTTAATTAACTGATTTCTTTTAAAAAGGCTTTGAATTTTTTTATGGTTAACCCATCGGTTTTCAAAGAATTCATAAGACAACGAAAATCACTGAGTTTGGAAACGATTTTCTTATTAAATATCTTCTTATGACAATTCTAAAACTCCGTGGTAGGACCGTGTGGTTAGGTTCTCACCCCCTACAACTTTATCTTTTCAGGAGACGAATGAAGAGGCTTAGGAAGAATTTAGTCGCAACTTTCTTAGTTTAATTATTCTTTATTTTTCCCTCTCCATCAATATTGTATTTTAAAAGAGGGATAAGGATTGTATGTTTTGTATGTATATTATATTCATTAGCTACTTATGTAAGAACTTTTGTACATATATATATGCTTGTCTGTTTTCAAGATAAAGTATTTTTCTGGTTTTTCAAAGAAAGCAGTGATACGGTTTTGAGTCAAAGGCTCCTATTTTATTATTAAGTATATGAAGTTGTCATAATACTTCTTGCTATCAGAGTGGCATAGCCAGAAGCGTGACATTCTGATAGCGAGTGTGTTACATCCTAGCCATACGAAATAATTTTGGTCACTAAATCGGTTTCTAACAAGATCGGTTGCTAAATAGCAACCAATATTTCGGTCACTAAATCGATTGCTAAGGTGTTCAGTCACTAAATGGTGACCAATATTTCGGTTACTAAATCGGTCGCTAATTTTTCAGTCACTAAATCGGTTGCTAATAGTTAACTTCAAAATTCCAAAATCGGTTGCTAAATCGATCGCTACAGCTATTACCTAATTATAAATGTTAACTAAATTTTGCATATATAGTGCACGAAATTGAGATCATCAACAATGGCGCCAAAGACTTGGTAGCGCTCTCAAACATGAATCACACTTTGTCACAACTTCGCACAACTAACCAGCAAATGCACTGGGTCATCCAAGTAATACCTTACGTGAGTAAGGGTCGATCCCACGGAGATTGTTGGTATGAAGCAAGCTATGGTCTTCTTGTAAATCTCAGTCAGGCAGATTATAATGGTTATAAAGGTTTTCGAAAATTAATAATAAATAAAGCATAAAATAAAGATAGAGATACTTATGTAAATCATTAGTGGGAATTTCAGATAAGTGTATGGAGATGCTTTGTCCCTGTTGAATCTCTGCTTTCCTACTACCTTCCTTCAATCCTTCATACTCCTTTCCATGACAAGCTGTATGTAGGGCATCACCGTTGTCAATGGCTACTTCCCATCCTCTCAGTGAAAATGGTCCAAATGCTCTGTCAGCACGGCTAATCATCTGTCGGTTCTCGATCATGTTGGAATAGAATTCGTTGATTCTTTTGCATCTGTCACCGCGCCCAACAATCGCAAGTTTGAAGCTCGTCACAGTCATTCAATCCCTGAATCCTACTCGGAATACCACATACAAGGTTTAGACTTTCCGGATTCTCAAGAATGGCTGCCAATAATTCTAGCTTATACCACGAAGATTCTGGTTAAGGAATCCAAGAGATATTCGCTCGTTCTAAGGTAGAATGGAAGTGGTTGTCAGGCACGCGTTCATAGGTGAGAATGATGATAAGTGTCACGGATCATCACATTCATCATGTTGAATTGCAACAAATATCTTAGAATAAGAATAAGCTGAATTGAATAAAAGATAATAGTAATTACATTAAAACTCGAGGTACAGCAGAGCTCCACACCCTTAATCTATGGTGTGTAGAAACTCCACCGTTGAAAATACATAAGTGATAGTGGTCCAGGCATAGCCGAATGGCCAGCCCCCCATAAACGTGATCAAAGGATCATAAAGTAATCCAATAATAATCCAAAGATGTCTAATACAATAATAAAATGTCCTATTTATACTATACTAGTTACTAGGGTTTACAGAAATAAGTCTAAATGCAGAAATCCACTTCTGGGGCCCACTTTGGTGTGCACTTGGTCTGAGCTTGAGCTTTACACATGCAGAGGCTTCTTTTGGAATTAAATGCCAAGTTGTAACGTGTTTTTGGCGTTGAGAGCGCGCCATTTGGAGTTCTGTAGCTCTAGAAATCCCATTTCGCGTGCAGGGAGGTCAGAATCCAACAGCATCAGCAGTCCTTTGTCAGCCTGAATCAGATTTTCGCTCAGATCCCTCAATTTCAGCCAGAAAATACCTGAAATCATAGAAAAATACACGAACGCATAGTAAAGTCCTAAAATGTGAATTTTGCATAAAAACTAATGAAAACATCCCTAAAAGTAGCTAGAACCTACTAGAAACTACCTAAAAACAATGGCAAAAAGCGTATAAATTATCCGCTCATCACAACACCAAACTTAAATTGTTGCTTGTCCCCAAGCAACTGAAAATCAATTAGGATAAAAAGAAGAGAATATACTATAAATCTCAAAATATCAATGAATATTAGTTCTAATTAGATGAGCGAGACTTGTAGCTTTTTGCTTCTGAACAGTTTTGGCATCTCACTTTATCCTTTAAAGTTTAGAATGATTGACATCTCTAGGAATTCAAAGTTCAGATAGTGTTATTGATTCTCCTAAGCACTTTGTTTTCCAGTATTACCACCGGATACGTAAATGCCACAGACACATGACTGGGTGAACCTTTTCAGATTGTGACTCAGCTTTGCTAAAGTCCCCAGTTAGAGGTATCCAGAGCTCCTAAGCACACTCTTTTTGCTTTGGATCACGACTTTAACCACTCAGTCTCAAGCTTTTCACTTGGACCTGCATGCCACAAGCACATGGTTAGGGACAGCTTGATATAGCTGCTTAGGCTTGGATTTCATTTCCTTGGGCCCTCCTATCCATTGATGCTCAAAGCCTTGGATCCTTTTTACCCTTGCCTTTTGGTTTTAAGGGCTATTGGCTTTTTCTGCTTGCTTTTTCTTTTTCTTTCTAATTTTTTCGCCACTTTTTTTTCGCAAGTTTCTTCTTTTTCACTGCTTTTTCTTGCTTCAAAAATCAATTTTATGATTTTTCAGATTATCAATAACATTTCTCTTGTTCATCATTCTTTCAAGAGCCAACAATTTTAACATTCATAAACAACAAGATAAAAAATTTGCACTATTCAAGCGTTCATTCAGAAAACAAAAAGTATTATCACCACATCAATATAATTAAACTAATTTCAAGGACAATTTCGAAACTCATGTACTTCTTGTTCTTTTGAATTAAAAATATTTTTCATTTAAGAAAGGTGAAGGGTTTATGGAATTATTCATAGCCTTAAGACATAGTTACTAAAAACTAATGATCATGTAGTAAAGACACAACATAGATAAACATGAAACTTAAAACCGAAAAACAGAGAAATAGGAACAAGGAAGTTAAGGAATGAGTCCACCTTGGTGATGGTGGCATTTTCTTCTTGAAGGACCAATGATGTCCTTGAGCTCCTCTATGTCTCTTCCTTGCCTTTGTTGCTCCTCCCTCATAGCTCTTTGATCTTCTCTAATCTCATGGAGAATGATGGAGTGCTCTTGGTGCTCCACCCTTAATTGGTTCATACATGACTCAATCCTTCTAGGGAAGTGTTAAGTTGTTCCCAATAGTTGTTTGGAGGAAAGTGCATCCCTTGAGGCATCTCAGGGATTTCTTGATGATGAGCTTCCTCATGCGTGTCTTGAGATCCATGGATGGCCTCTCTTATTTGCTCCATCCTCTTCTTAGTGATGGGCTTGTCCTCTTCAATGAGGGTATCTCCTTCTATGACAACTCCAGCTGAGTAGCATAGATGGCAGATAAGATGAGGAAAAGCTAGCCTTGCCATGGTGGAGGATTTTTTGGCTACTTTATAGAATTCAAGAGAGATAAATTCATGAACTTCTACTTCCTCTGCAATCATGATGCTATGGATCATGATGGCCCGATCCACAGTAATTTTGGATCGGTTGCTAGTGGGGATGATGGAGCGTTGGATGAACTCCAACCTTCCTCTAGCCACAGGCTTAAGGTCCAGTCTTCTCAATTGAACCGGCTTGCCTTTAGAGTCTCTTTTCCATTGAGCTCCTTCAACACATATGTCCATAAGGACTTGGTCCAACCTTTGATCAAAGTTGACCCTTCTAGTGTAAGGGCGTGCATTTTCTTGCATCATAGGCGAGTTAAACGCCAACCTTACATTTTTCGAACTGAAATCTAAGTATTTTTCCCGAACCATTGTAATATAATTCTTTGGATTTGGGTTCATACTTTGATCATGGTTCCTAGTGATCCATGCATTAGCATAGAATTCTTAAACCATTAAGATTCTGACTTGTTGAATGGGGTTGGTCAGAACTTTCCAACCTCTTCTTTATATCTCATGTCGGATCTCCAGATACTCATTTTTCTTGAGCATGAAAGGGACCTCAGGGATCACCTTCTTCTTGGCCACAACTTCATAGTAGTGGTCTTGATGGACCTTTGAGATGAATCTCTCCATCTCCCATGACTCGGAGGTGGAAGCTTTTGTCTTCCCTTCTTCTTTCTAGAGGTTTCTCCGGCCTTAGGTGCCATAGATGGTTATGGAAAACCAAAAAAAGCTATGCTTTTACCATACCAAACTTAGAATGTTGCTCGTCCTCGAGCAAAAGAAGAAAAAATAGAAGAAGAAGAAGAAAATATGGAGGAAAGGAGGAGAGATGTGTATTCGGCCAAGGGGGAGAAGAGAGGTTTGTGATGTGTGAAAATGAAGAAGGATAGAGGGGTTTATATAGTGGAGGGAGAGGGTAGTAGGTTTGGTCATTAGGGTGGGTTTGGGTGGGAAAGGAATTTTGAATTTGAAGGTAGGTGGGGTTCATGGCAAAGAGTGGATGGATGTGAGTGGTGAAGAGGTGATGGGGAAGAGAGATTGAGGTGATTGGTGAAGGGTTTTTGGGGAAGAGTGTTATTGGATTGTGTGAAGAAGAGAGAAGGTGAGTTGAGGTAGGTAGGGATTCTGTGGGGTCCACAGATCCTGAGATGATCCTGTAGGGTCCACAGATCCTGAGGTGTCAAGGATTTATCATCCCTGCACCAATGAGGCGTGTAAAATGCCCTCTGCATGCAATCTTGGCGTTCAACGCCAAATTGATGCTTGTTTCTGGCGTTGAACGCCAGTTCCATGCTTGTTTTGGGCGTTCAACGCCAATCTGCAGCATATTTCTAGCGTTAAATGCCAGTTCCATGCTTGTTTCTGGCGTTTAACGCCAGCTTTCCTCAGGGTGCAATCCTGGCATTTGAACGCCAGACTGCTGCATGTTTCTGGTGTTCAACGCCAGATTCATGCTCTATTCTGGCGTTGAACGCTAGCCAGATGTTCCTTACTGGCGTTTAAAAGCCAGTAAGCTTTTCCTCCAGCGTGTGCTGTTTCTTCTGCTGTTTTTTATTCTATTTTTAATTTTAGTATTTGTTTTGTGACTCCACATGATCATGATCCTAATAAAACATAAAAGAACAATAAAAAATAAAAATTGGGTTGTCTCCCAATAAGCGCTTCTTTAATGTTAATAGCTTGACAGTGAGCTCTCATGGAGCCCCACAAATCATCAGAGCATTGTTGGGACCTCCCAACAGCAAACTTAGAGTTTGAATGTGGGGGTTCAACACCAAACTTAGAGTTTGGCTGTGGCCTCCCAACACCAAACTTAGAGTTTGATTGTGGGGGCTCTGTTTGACTTTGTATAGAGAGAAACTTTTCATGCTTCCTCTCCATGGTTGCAGAGGAAGATCCTTGAGCTTTAAACACCAAGTAGTCCCTATTCAATTGAAGGACTAGCTCTCCTCTGTCAACATCAATCATAGCTCCTGCTGTGGCTAGGAAGGGTCTTCCAAGGATGATGCATTCATCCTCTTCCTTCCTAGTGTCTAAGATTATGAAATCAGCAGGGATGTAAAGGCCTTTAACCTTTACTAACACGTCCTCTACCAATCCATAAGCTTGTCTTACTGACTTGTCTGCCATCTCTAATGAGAACGTGGCAGCCTGTACCTCAAAGATCCCCAGCTTCTCCATTACAGATAGTGGCATAAGATTTATACCTGACCCTAGGTCACACAGCGCCTTCTCAAAGGTCATGGTGCCTATGGTACATGGTATTAAGAATTTACTAGGATCTTGTTTCTTTTGAGGTAAAGTTTGCTGAACCCATGTATCTAGTTCACTAATGAGCAAGGGAGGTGCATCTTCCCAAGTCTCATTACCAAACAACTTGGCATTCAGCTTCATGATAGCTCCTAGATATTGAGCAACTTGCTCTCTAGTTACATCTTCATCCTCTTCAGAAGAAGAATAGTTTTCAGAGCTCATGAATGGTAGAAAGAGGTTTAAAGGAATCTCTATGGTCTCTATATGAGCCTCAGATTCGTTTAGGTCCTCAATAGGGAACTCCTTCTTGTCTGGGAGACGTCCCATGAGGTCTTCCTCATTGGGATTCACGTCCTCCCCTTCCTCTCTAGGTTCGGCCATTTTGATTATGTCAATGGCCTTGCACTCTCTTTTTGGATTCTCTTCAGTATTGCTTGGGAGAGTACTAGGAGGAGTTTCAGTGATTTTCTTACTCAGCTGGTCCACTTGTGCCTCCAAATTTCTGATGGATGACCTTCTTTCACTCATGAAACTTAAAGTGGCCTTAGACAGATCAGAGACTATATTTGCTAAGCTAGAGGAGCTCTGCTCAGAATGCTCTATCTGTTGCTGAGAAGATGATGGAAAAGGCTTGCTATTGCTAAGCCTGTTTCTTCCACCATTATTAAAGCCTTGTTGAGGCTTTTGTTGATCCTTCCATGAAAAATTTGGATGATTTCTCCATGAGGAATTATAGGTGTTCCCATAGGGTTCACCCATGTAATTCACCTCTGCTATTACAGGATTCTCAGGATCATAAGCTTCTTGTTCAGAGGATGCCTCTTTAGTACTGTTGGATGCATTTTGCCATCCATTCAGACTTTGAGAAATCATGTTGACTTGCTGAGTCAACATTTTATTCTGAGCCAATATGGCATTCAGACCATCAATTTCAAGAACTCTCTTCCTCTGAGGCATCCCATTACTCACAGAATTCCTCTCGAAAGTGTACATGAATTGGTTATTTGCAACCATGTCAATGAGTTTTTGAGCTTCTGCAGGTGTTTTCTTTAGGTGAATGTATCCACCTGCAGAATGGTCCAGTGACATCTTAGAGAACTCAGATAGACCATAATAGAATATATCCAAAATGGTCCACTCTGAAAGCATGTCAGAAGGACACCTTTTGGTCATCTGCTTGTATCTTTTCCAAGCTTCATAGAGGAATTCACCATATTTTTGTTTGAAGGTCTGAACATCCACTCTAAGCTTGCTCAGCTTTTGAGGAGGAAAGAACTTAGCCAAGAAGACCATGACCAGCTTATCGCAAGAGTCCAGGCTATCTTTAGGTTGTGAGTCCAACCATGTTCTAGCTCTATCTCTTACAGCAAAAAGGAAAAGCATGAGCCTGTAGACTTCAAGATTTACTCCATTAGTCTTAACAGTCTCACAAATCTGCAAGAACTCAGTTAAAAACTAATAGGGATCTTCTGATGGAAGTCCATGAAACTTGCAATTCTGTTGCATTAAAGCAACTAGTTGAGGTTTCAGCTCAAAATTGTTTGCTCCAATGGCAGGGATTGAGATGCTTCTTCCATCAAATTTGGAAGTAGGTGTAGTATAGTCACCAAGCATCCTCCTTGCATTATTATTTTTGGCTGCCATCTCCTCTTCCTTTTCGAAAATTTCTGTAAGGTTGACTCTGGATTGTTGTAATTTAGCTTCTCTTAGTTTTCTCTTCAGAGTCCTTTCAGGTTCAGGATCTGCTTCAACAAGAATACTATTGTCCTTGCTCTTGCTCATATGAAAAAGAAAGGAACAGAAAATAATTATAATAGGGATCCTCTTTACCACAATAGAGAGATTCCTTTATGTTAGTAGAAGAATAAAAGAATAGAAGAGGGAAAAAGTAAGAATCCAAACACAAGGGCGAAGAGTGAGTTCGAATTCTTGAGATGAAGAGAAGTGTTAGTAAATGAATGAATAAATAGAAAGAGATGAGAAAGAGGGGTTGGTGCACGGATTTGTGATCATCAACAATGGCTCCAATAATTTGGTAGCTCTCACACGTGAATTACACTTAGTCACAACTCTGCACAACTAACCAGCAAGTGCACTGGGTCGTCCAAGTAATACCTTACGTGAGTAAGGGTCGATCCCACGGAGATTGTTGGTATAAAGCAAGCTATGGTCATCTTGTAAATCCCAGTCAGGTGGATTTAACTAATTTAAGAGATTATTGGTTTAAATATGATTAATAAAAATAGACAAAAAGTAAAGATAAAGTTACTCATGTACTCCAATGGTGGGAATTTCAGATAGGTGCATGGAGATGCTGTGTTCCTTCTGAATCTCTGCTTTCCTACTGCTTTCACCTAATCCTTATTACTCCTTTCCATGGCAAGCTGTATTTAGGGCATCATTGTTGTCAATGGCTACATCCCATCCTCTCAGTGGAAAAGGTCCAAATGCTCTGTCACAGCACGGCTAATCATCTGTCGGTTCTCAATCAGGTTGGAATAGAATCCAGTGATTCTTTTACGTTTGTCACTAACGCCCAGCCTTCAGGAGTTTGAAGCTCGTCACAGTCATTCAATCCCAGAATCTTACTCGGAATACAACAGACAAGGTTAGACTTTCCGGATTCCCATGAATGCCGCCATCAATTCTAGCTTATACCACGAAGATTCTGATTAAGGAATCCAAGAGATATGTGCCCGGCCTAAGGTAGAACGGAAGTGGTTGTCACTCACGCGCGTTCATAGGTGAGAATGATGATGAGTGTCACGGATCATCACATTCATCAAGTTGAAGTGCAACGAATATCTTAGAACAGGAATAAATCGAATTGGATAGAAAATAATAGTAATTGCATTGAAACTTGAGGTACAGCAGAGCTCCACACCCTTAATCTATGGTGTGTAGAAACTCCACCGTTGAAAATACATAAGTGAAAGGTTCAGGCATGGCCAAATGGCCAGCCCCCAAACGTGATCAATAGTCTCCTTAGATGAATAATAAAATAAAACTGAGACCAAAGATGTCTAATACAATAGTAAATTATCCTATTTATACTAGACTAGCTACTAGGGTTTACAAGAGTAAGTAATTGATGCATAAATCCACTACCGGGGCCCAGTTGGTGTATGTTTGGGCTGAGCTTGATCTATCCACGAGATGAGGCTTCTCGTGGAGTTGAACGCCAAGTTATAACGTGTTTTGGGCGTTCAACTCCGGGTCGTGACGTGTTTCTGGCGTTTGACTCTAGACAGCAACATGGAACTGGCGTTGAGCGCCAGTTTGCGTCATCAAATCACGAATAAAGTATGGACTATTATATATTGATGGAAAGCTCTGGATGTCGACTTTCCAAAGCCGTTGAGAGCGCGCCATTTAGAGTTCTGTAGCTCCAGAAAATCCATTTTGAGTGTTGGGAGGTCAGATTCTAACATCATCAGTAGTCCTTTGTCAACCTCCTTTCAGAGTTTCGCTCAGGTCCCTTAATTTCATCTAGAAAATACCTGAAATTATAGAAAAACATACAAACTCATAGTAAAGTTCAGAAATGTGAATTTAGCATAAAAACTAATGAAAACATCCCTAAAAGTAGCTTGAACCTATTAAAAACTACCTAAAAATAATGCCAAAAAGCATATAAATTATCCGCTCATCACAACACCAAACTTAAATTGTTGCTTGTCCCAAGAAACTGAAAATCAATTAGGATAAAAAGAAGAGAATATACTATAAATTCTAAAATATCAATGAATATTAATTCTAATTAGATGAGCGGGACTTGTAGCTTTTTGCTTCTAAACAGTTTTGGCATCTCACTTTTTTCCTTGAAGTTTAGAATGATTAGCTTCTATAGGAACTTAGAATTTCAGATAGTGTTATTGATTCTCCTAGTTAAGTTTGTTGATTCTTGAACACAGCTACTTTTATGAGTCTTGGCCGCGGCCCTAAGCACTTTGTTTTCCAGTATTACCACCGGATACATAAATGCCACAGACACATGATTGGGTGAACCTTTTCAGATTGTGACTCAGCTTTGCTAGAGTCCCCAGTTAGAGGTGTCCAGAGCTCTTAAGCACACTCTTTTTGCTTTGGATCACGACTTTAACCACTCAGTCTCAAGCTTTTCACTTGGACATGCATGCCACAAGCACATGATTAGGGATAGCTTGATTTAGCCGCTTAGGCCTGGATTTTATTTCCTTAGGCCCTCCTATCCATTGATGCTCAAAGCCTTGGATCCTTTTACCCTTGACTTTTGGTTTTAAGGGCTATTGGCTTTTTCTGCTTGCTTTTTCTTTTTCTTTCTATTTTTTTTCGCAAAATATATTTTTTTCGCAAGCTTTTGGTTTTTACTGCTTTTTCTTGCTTCAAGAATCAATTTTATGATTTTTCAGATCATCAATAACATTTCTCTTTGTTCATCATTCTTTCAAGAGCCAACAATTTTAACATTCATAAACAACAAGATCAAAATTATACACTGTTCAAGCATTCATTCAGAAAACAGAAAGTATTGTCACCACATCAATATAATTAAACTAAATTCAAGGATAATTTCGAAATCCATGTACTTCTTGTTCTTTTGAATTAGAAACATTTTTCATTTAAGAGAGGTGAAGGTTTAATGGAATTATTCATAGCTTTAAGACATAGTTACTAACTACTAATGATCATGAAGTAGAGACACAAAACATAGATAAACATATAACATAAAAATCGAAAAACAGAGAGATAAGAACAAGGAAGTTAAGGAATGAGTCTACCTTAGTGAGGGTGGCGCCTTTTGAAGGTCCAATGGTGCTTTTTGAGCTCTTTTATGTCTCTTCCTTGCTTCTGTTGCATGATACCTAATGATTTTGGTGTTCCTATCCTTAGTTGCTTCCAATAATTATGTGGAGGAACATGTATCCCCTGAGATATCTCAGAGATTTCTTAATGAGGGAATTCCTCATGCTCTCTTGATGTGCAGTCAAATGCTCTTCTACTGAGCTATGGACCTTTGAGATGAATCTCTCCATCTCCCATGACTCGGAGGTGGAAAATTTTTTTGTCTTCCCTTTTCTCTCTTTTTTTTTGAGGTTTCTCTGGCCTTAAGTGCCATCAATGGTTATGGAAAAGCAAAAAGCTATTCTTTTACCACACCAAACTTAAAATGTTGCTCGTCCTCGAGCAAAAGAAGAAAGAATGGAAGATGATATGGAGGAGAGGGAGAGATGTGTATAATTCAGCCATATGGGTGGGATTGGGTGGGGAAGAGATGGATGGATGTGAGTGGTGAAGGGGATTAATTAGGAAGAGTGTTTATTAGAAAGAATGTTAAGAAGATAAGTGGAGGTAGGTGGGGATCCTATGGGGTCCACAGATCCTGAGATGATTGACAAACCCCAATTTGACGATTTATCTTGTATTGATTTTAGGGGATTTTATGACCTTTACCCACATTTATTTAATAAAATAGCATAGTTTTGTGATTGTCTCCTAATTTGTGTTTAGATGTGAAAACATGCTTTCTAGACCTTAAATTAGCTAAATTCAATCCACCTTTGATTCCACTAGATGCCTTGATATGTTTGTTAGTGATTTCAGATTGAAAAGGCTAGGAATGGATCAAAGGAGTGAAGAGGGAAAGCATGCAAAGTGGAGAAATCATGAAAAGTCAAAGGAGTTGAACTCGCCCATGGACGCGCGCGCGTACCTGGCGCTTGCGCGCACCTGCGAATTACCCCATGGACGCGTACGCGTGCTGTGCGCATACGCGTCGATACTGGTTTATGATTTTTTAATGAATTCGCAACCAACGAATTCTGAAGGGTTGTGGGGCCCAATTGCAACCAACTTTGGCGCCAAAAATGCTATTTAAAGCCAAGGATTGAAGAGCAAAGGGGGATTCCAACTCATTGAATCATTACACACTCATTAGGATTAGTTAGAAGTAGTTTCTAGAGAGAGAAGCTCTCTCTTCTCTCTAGAATTAGGATTAGGATTAGGATTAGTTCTTAGATCTAGGTTTTACTCTTTGCTTTCTTCTACCTCTACATCTCAATTCATTGTTGTTAGATTCATTCTTCTTCTATTCTTTTGTTGTAATCTCTTTTATGTTGTTCTTATGCTTTGTTGTAGATCTAGTATTGTTCCTTCTACTTTCTTCCAATTCAATAAAAGGTAATTCCTAATAAATGTGTTCATTTGATTAGTTGTTGTTTAATTCCTTGCAATTGAGTAGTGTAGATTTACTTTTCTTGTTGTTGATTTACTATGTTTCCCTTTTATGCCTTCCAAGTGTTTGATGAAATGCTTGGTTGGATTTTAGAGTAGGATTTTATACTCTTGGCTTGGAAAGGTAACTTAGGACCTCTTGAGTTACTAATGTCCAAGAGATTGATGATTGGGAGTCATTGACTCTAGTTCTCACTAATTGAATTAGTGGAGAGTTAGGACTTATGGACTAGGATTGATATAGCTCATTTGACTTTCCTTTACTACTAGTTAGAGGATGATTTAATGAGATTAATCCTTGCTAATTCTCATATTGTGGTTAGTGATTAGGATAGAGATCCTTGACCACCAACCCTTGCCAAGACCTTTTTAGGCCTTAGTTTACTTTCTTGCCATTTATCTTCCATGCTTCTTATCAAAACCCCAAAAATAACTCACAACCAATAACAAAACACTTCATTACAATTCCTAGGGAGAACGACCCGAGGTTTGAATACTTCGGTTTATAAATTTTAGGGGTTTGTACTAGTGACAAACAACTTTTTGTACGAAAGGGTCATTGTTTGGTTTAGAAACTATACTTCGACGAGATTTTATTTGAGAAATTCTAAACCGTCAAAAATCCGATCGTCAAAATGGCGCCGTTGCCGGGGAATTGCAATGGTGTTATGTTATTGGTTATTGTATATATGTGAATATTGTGAATAGCTTGATTTTTTTTGGATTGCTTGCTAGTTAGGACTTTGTTTCATTATTTCTTAGTAGTTTTTGTTTTTATTTTCTCTTTTTACCATGAATTCTCATTTTGGCTATGAGTGTGATTTCAACTATGTTGTAGGTGATGAGAGCTTCAATGAAGAGATGCATCAAGGATGGAACAATCAAAGGTGGGAGGAGCCATATGCATATGATCAATCTTCATGGCAACAACCCCCACCAATGCACTATGAAGAAGAGCCAATTTTTGATGCATATCAATCCAATAGCTATGGTGAATCTCCTTGTGACTTTCAAGAACCACCACCATATGCCTATGATCCATATCCTCAACATGACCCTCAACCACACTCACAAGCCTATTTTCAACAAACACCTCCATATGACCATGATCCTTACCCACCATACCAACCTCCTTTTGAACCATATGAGCCATACATGGAACCACAATTTCAAGATTACTCCCAAGAACCACCTCAATACACACCACCACCTTACCAAGAAGAACCACCTTCCTATAATGAACCCTTTCTCCAAGACAATGAACCCTCTTATCCACCCCAATATCTAATAGATGAAACCCTTGATGTTCTTCTTCAAGGGCAAGATGAAATGAAAAGGGATGTGCAACAATTTGTAGCTACCATGACCAAGGTAGTAAATCATTTAGCCTCCCAATGCTTGAATATTCAAGGAACTCCTATAGCTACATGTGAAGGATCCAAGGAAAAGCATAGCATGAAGGAGAGATTGGAGACTCCGGTGGAGAAGGAGGAAGGCTACTTTGTGTTAGAACAATTGGAGAAGCCTATGATTATTGAAGAAAAGGAAGAAGTGGTTGAAGACTTAGGAGATGCGGAACCTCCATGGGAAGCTAAAATCAAAGAAAATCCCTCCAAGAAGAGTAAATTTGATGTTGAGGAGGAATGTGCACAACCTCCAAGGCATATTCTATATGAAGACTTGGAGAGAATGAAGCAAGAATTGAGTTCCCTTGGTGATGAAGATCATGCATCCAATCTTTTTGGTGAAGAATCCTTTGAATTTGAAGAACCTTCTCCCAATGAATTTGAAAGTGATGTGGAGGTAGATTTCTCTCAACCTCCCATTTATGACTTGAGTGATGGAGAAGAGTTAGATGAAGTTGATGAACAAAGGATTGAAAGTGAAAAAGTTTTTGAAAAGGTGGAGGCAATCAAGGATGAAAACAAGGGAGTAGAGCTTGAAAGCACATTGGAGATACCTCTCCCCAAGCCACCACCATCCACTCTCTCATTCAAGTGGGTAAATTCCTTATACTCAAGCTTTATTATTCCCCTTGAATATGGTTTGCTTGAAACGGATGGTCAACTTAGATATATTTGTGGCTTTAAGAGTAAAAAGGAGATGGTTAGTGGTTGGAAGCATCATTCTAGGTTCACTATGGTCACATGTCCAAGGCTTGATAGCAAAGGTTGGTGTATAACTAGAGTACATGGGTCTAGAAGGATGTTTGGTCACTTTGTTGAGAATTCACCTTGCTCACCACCCACATGGATTAATGATAATCAACTTGGAGATGGGTGTGAAGACAAAATATGGGATCCGGGAACACATGAGGATCAACATTGGGAGCCCATGGTTTGTGAAGAACTCCATCAAAGCTTGGAGATATTAATCTTGAATGATGGAGCTTATTGGAAGTCCAAGCATTGGTGGAAGTTCCAAGATGAATACAAGCACAAGCCACCTTGATAAGGAGCTCCCCATAAGTCCAACTTAAGGACAATAAACAAAAGTGCTAGGTGGGAGACAACCCACCATGGTAACTTCTTTTCATTTTCTCTTTTGTAAATATTTGGTAGAATTAGTCTAATTTCATGTTTTGTTTAGTTAGTTGAGTATATTTGGTAGTTTAATATGTTAAATAAGGTTTTATGGTGTTTTGGTAGCTGTTTGGAGGTTTGGAATGCTTAGATTAGTGCAAAAACATAGAAAAATTTTGAAAAACAGAGCACCATCCACGCGTACGCGCACTGCGTGCGTACGCGTGCATCATGCATTTTGGACCATCCACGCGAGCGCGCCATGCACGCGTACGCGTGGGTTGAGAAGTTCCACCTTCCATGCATTAACCCGAGAGTTAGGCCCGCACTGTGCGCGCGTTGTGCCTTTGGCACAACCCCACTTGCGCGTACGCGCACCTGACGCGTACGCGCCACTCTCGAAATTCACCATCCGCGCGCGCGCGGCATGCACGCGTACGCGCGGATTTCCTTCCTTCACCATATTTCTTTTCTTCTCCTCTTTCCATTTCTTTCCTTCTCCTTTCTTCTTCCCTCCTCCAATCCCTCATCCAACACTTCCAAACACCATGGATAACCATTTATATTAGTTAGTTTTAGTTTAGTTTTCATTTTATTTTCTCTCTTTTCATCATAAGTGTTGGATTATTGACTTTGTTTACTATGCATTGCTTCCCCCTTATTGCCTAAATGCTAATTTAGCATTAATGTTTTTAGATAATCTTTGTTGGATCCTATGATTGAGGTTATATTTTGCTACTTGGTTTTGAGTTTTTCATGCTTCACTTTTAAGAATACCAAGTGATGAGAATTGCCTTCGAGCTTGTAACTCTTCTTGAATTACATGATTTGGCCACCATGTGATTTGAGCCTTATTTTGTGATTAAGCAACCTCTTGATGATGGATGATGATGTGCATTTACCTTAATGCATGGTATTTCATGATCATATGCATCCATGTACTTTAGCTTGAATGCTTTCATGCTTCTTTAATGCTTGTTTTACCTTACAAGTTTACTTAAAGCATCTCAAGCATACTAGAATGAGTAAAGTGCATGCTTCTTTGGTGACATAGCTTTTTATGCTAATGTGTGTTCTAAACTGCGCAATTTAGAATACACACACCTAATATTTCTTAATGTCACACTAATTCACTCACTCAATTCTAGTGATTTACCTCCTTCCAACGATTATGCTTCCTTGCTTTTATATCTTCTCTTCTTATGGTGTTATATTTTTGTTTTTCATGATGAATGCACCACGAGCAATAACGGAAGCAAGACTAAGAACACGCAGCAATCCGGAGAGTCGCCGTACCCCCTTGCTCATCTTTGAGTGCACCGAGGACGGTGCAAACTTTTAAGTGTGGGGAGGTCGTCCGACCGTTCGGCGATTTTGGGTGACAAATTTCTAACTCCAACACTTTTGCATTTCATTCTAGGATTTTAGTATTTTTACTTGCATTCTCTTAATTTTTGCATATGTATACACAATAAGCTTAGTCAAAATAATGAAAATTTTCAAGATTTCTATCTATAGGGCACCAATTGATTTGAGTGAAAACTTTTCATTAAACTTGCTTGAATTATATATCTTGTGGAACATGATTTTTGAGCTAAGAACACAAGCAAGTGAGATTTGAGCCTAATGGTGTGGTTACATCTTATAACCAGTTATTTTTCCTTCTTGTGTGCGTTATTCTCTTCCTATGATTGTAATATTTGATTTGTTTGATTCTTTATGTCCATTATTTTGTGTATTCATGCATTTATATGATTGAGGCCATCATTTCATTAGCTCACTTACCCAAATAGCCTTACCTTTTATCTTCCATTGATAGCCAATTTGAGCCTACAATTAACCCACTTGGTTCTTTAATTTAGCACATTACAAGCCTAAAGCGGAAAACAATAAATGTTCTTATTTGGATCTTTGATTAGCTTAGGCTAGTGTGTGTGAGTATCATTCAAGTGTGGGAACCTTGGGACATTGGGTGAATAAAAGGGTAGTTTTGTATTATTATTGGAAATATTGGGAATTGGGTACATACTCATGTATTGATCAATTGTAAAACCTTATGCATTGAGATTCTTGTATATAGAAAGAAAAAAAATGAGAAAAACAAAAGAAAAAGAAAAGAAAAATAATATGGAAAAGAAAAAAAAAAGAAAAAAAAATAGAAAAAGAAAGAAAAAGAAGAAAAAGAAAGAAATAAAAAGGGGACAAAATGCCCCAAATCAAAGTATAGTCCAATAAAATCAATGCATAGGTGTTGTGAAATTGAAAAGGAATACATGAGTATGTGAACAAGTGAAAAATGGGTAGTTAGGTTAGAACTTAATTGTATAGGATGTCATAGGTTAGGTGGGAAGTTTAAGCCTATCAAAGATTCAAATTTCAAGCTCACTTAACCAAATATACATCCTACCTTGACCCTAGCCCCATTACAACCAAAGAAAAGACCTCATGATACTTGTATGCATGCATGAAATATATGTTGATTGTTAGAAGAAGAACAAATCTTAGAAAGCATGATTAGGAGAGAATTGAGTGAATCAACCCCTAAACACTTGAGCGAATAGAGTGCAAACACATCCGGTGAGGGTTTGATGCTCAATTACATGTTTTCACCTATGATCATCTCTTCTCATGCAAGTTTGTAAAAATATTTAATAGCTCAATTCAATTGTGGTTTGGCATGGTTGTCAATACCTTTTGCCCTTGTGCATACATGCTTCTTGGGAATTGATTTACTTTGACCAAGCAATTGCATTCATGTAGATAGTTGCATATAGGTAGATTGCATTTAGTTAGTTTTCATTGAATAAATGTTGATCCCTTATCTCATTTTTGGTTTAGCATGAGGACATGCTAAGGTTTAAGTGTGGGGAGGTTGACAAACCCCAATTTGACGATTTATCTTGTATTGATTTTAGGGGATTTTATGACCTTTACCCACATTTATTTAATAAAATAGCATAGTTTTGTGATTGTCTCCTAATTTGTGTTTAGATGTGAAAACATGCTTTCTAGACCTTAAATTAGCTAAATTCAATCCACCTTTGATTCCACTAGATGCCTTGATATGTTTGTTAGTGATTTCAGATTGAAAAGGCTAGGAATGGATCAAAGGAGTGAAGAGGGAAAGCATGCAAAGTGGAGAAATCATGAAAAGTCAAAGGAGTTGAACTCGCCCATGGACGCGCGCGCGTACCTGGCGCTTGCGCGCACCTGCGAATTACCCCATGGACGCGTACGCGTGCTGTGCGCGTACGCGTCGATACTGGTTTATGATTTTTTAATGAATTCGCAACCAACGAATTCTGAAGGGTTGTGGGGCCCAATTGCAACCAACTTTGGCGCCAAAAATGCTATTTAAAGCCAAGGATTGAAGAGCAAAGGGGGATTCCAACTCATTGAATCATTACACACTCATTAGGATTAGTTAGAAGTAGTTTCTAGAGAGAGAAGCTCTCTCTTCTCTCTAGAATTAGGATTAGGATTAGGATTAGTTCTTAGATCTAGGTTTTACTCTTTGCTTTCTTCTACCTCTACATCTCAATTCATTGTTGTTAGATTCATTCTTCTTCTATTCTTTTGTTGTAATCTCTTTTATGTTGTTCTTATGCTTTGTTGTAGATCTAGTATTGTTCCTTCTACTTTCTTCCAATTCAATAAAAGGTAATTCCTAATAAATGTGTTCATTTGATTAGTTGTTGTTTAATTCCTTGCAATTGAGTAGTGTAGATTTACTTTTCTTGTTGTTGATTTACTATGTTTCCCTTTTATGCCTTCCAAGTGTTTGATGAAATGCTTGGTTGGATTTTAGAGTAGGATTTTATACTCTTGGCTTGGAAAGGTAACTTAGGACCTCTTGAGTTACTAATGTCCAAGAGATTGATGATTGGGAGCCATTGACTCTAGTTCTCACTAATTGAATTAGTGGAGAGTTAGGACTTATGGACTAGGATTGATATAGCTCATTTGACTTTCCTTTACTACTAGTTAGAGGATGATTTAATGAGATTAATCCTTGCTAATTCTCATATTGTGGTTAGTGATTAGGATAGAGATCCTTGACCACCAACCCTTGCCAAGACCTTTTTAGGCCTTAGTTTACTTTCTTGCCATTTATCTTCCATGCTTCTTATCAAAACCCCAAAAATAACTCACAACCAATAACAAAACACTTCATTACAATTCCTAGGGAGAACGACCCGAGGTTTGAATACTTCGGTTTATAAATTTTAGGGGTTTGTACTAGTGACAAACAACTTTTTGTACGAAAGGGTCATTGTTTGGTTTAGAAACTATACTTCGACGAGATTTTATTTGAGAAATTCTAAACCGTCAAAAATCCGATCGTCAATGATCTTATGGGGTCCACAGATCCTGAGGTGTCAAGGATTTACATCCCTGCACCAATTAGGCATGTAAAATGCCTTAGCATACCATTCTAGCGTTTAAACGCCGAAGTGGTGCATGTTCTAGGCGTTCAACACCCATGTGTAGCATGTTTCTGGCGTTGAACGCCAGTTCCATGCTTGTTACTGGCGTTCAGCGCCAGCTTTCCTCAAGGCACATTCCTGGCATTCAAACGCCAGAATGTTGCTTGTTTCTGGCGTTCAGTGCAAGATTCATGTTCTGTTCTAGCGTTGAACGCCAGCCAGATGCACCTTACTGGCGTTTAAACGCCAGTAAGTCCTTCCTCCAGGTTGTGATTTTTCTTCTGCTGTTTTTGATTCTGTTTTTGATTTTAATAATTTTTTCGTAACTCCACATGATCATGAACCTACTAAAACACAAAATAACAACAATAAAAAAAATAAAATTAGATAAATAAAAATTGGGTTGCCTCCCAACAAGCGCTTTTTTAATGTCACTAGATCGACAGTGGGCTCTCATGGAGCCTTAGAGAAGTTCAGAGCATGAGGAAGGTTTTCCAACACCAAACTTAGAGTTTGAATGTAGGGTCTTCTCAACACCAAACTTAGAGTTTGGTTGTGGCCTCCCAACACCAAACTTAGAGTTTGATTGTGGGGGCTCTTTTGGACTCTGTACTGAGAGAAGCTCTGCATGCTTACTCTCTTTTGTTATAGAGGGATGGCCGTGTGCCTTAAACACAAGCTAGTTCCCATTCAATTGAAGGACTAATTCTCCTCTGTTAACATCTATTACAGCACCTGCTGTGGCTAGGAAAGGTCTTCCGAGGATGATGCATTCATCCTCTTCCTTCCTAGTGTCTAGGATTATGAAATCAGCAGGGATGTAAAGGCCTTCAACCTTTACTAACATGTCCTCTACTAATCCATAAGCTTGTCTTACTAACTTGTCTGCCAATTGTAATAAGAATAAGGTAGGTTGTACCTCAATGATCCCTAGTTTCTCCATTACAGAGAGTGACATAAGGTTTATGCCTGACCCCAGGTCACACAGAGCTTTTTCAAAGGTCATGGTGCCTATGGTACAGGGTATTAAGAATTTCCCAGGATCTTGTTTCTTTTGAGGTAGAGTTTGCTGAACCCATGTATCTAGTTCACTAATGAGCAAGGGAGGTTCACCTTCCCAAGTCTCATTACCAAATAACTTGGCATTCAGCTTCATGATAGCTCCTAGATATTGAGCAACTTGCTCTCCAGTCATAACTTCATCCTCTTCTGAGGAAAAATAGTCTTCAGAGCTCATGAATGGCAGAAGGAGATTTAATGGAATCTCTATGGTCTCTATATGAGCCTCAAATTCCTTTAGGTCCTCAATGGGGAACTCCTTCTTGCTTGAGAGACGTCCCAGGAGGTCTTCCTAACTAGGATTTTCGTCCTTCTCCTCCCTTGTGCATTCGGCCATATTGATTACATAAATGGCCTTGCACTTTCCCTTTGGATTCTCTTTTGTATTGCTTGAGAGAATACTGGGAGGGGTTTCAGTGATTTTCTTACTCAGTTGGCCCACTTGTGCCTCCAAATTTCTAATAGAGGATCTTGTTTCACTCATGAAACCTAGAGTGGCCTTAGACAGATCAGAGACTAAATTTGCTAAATTAGAGGGGCTCTGCTCAGAATTCTCTGTTTGTTGCTGAGAAGATGATGAAAAAGGCTTGTTATTACTTAGCCTGTTTCTTCCACCATTATTAAAGTCTTGTTGAGGCTTTTGTTGATCCTTCCATGAGAAATTTGGATGATTTCTCCATGATGAATTATAGGTGTTTCCATAAGGTCACCCATGTAATTTACCTCTGCTATTGTAGGGTTCTCAGGATCATAAGCTTCTTCAGAAGCTGCCTCTTTAATACTGTTGGATGCATTTTTCCATCCATTCAGACTTTGAGAGATCATGTTGACTTGCTGAGTCAACACTTTGTTCTGAGCCAATATGGCATTCAGAGCATCAATTTCAAGAACTCCCTTCCTCTGAGGCGTCCCACTATTCACGGAATTCCTCTCAGAAGTGTACATAAATTGGTTATTTGCAACCATGTCAATAAGTTCTTGAGCTTCTGCAGGCGTTTTCTTTAGATGGATAGATCCACCTGCAGAATGGTCCAATGACATTTTGGAAAACTCAGATAGACCATAATAGAATATATCTCATATGGTCCATTCTGAAAACATGTTAGAAGGACACTTTTTGGTCATCTGCTTGTATCTTTCCCAAGCTTCATAGAGGGATTCACCATCTTTTTGCTTGAAGGTCTGAACATCCACTCTAAGCTTACTTAACTTTTGAGGAGGAAAGAATTTATCCAAGAAGGCCGTGACTAGCTTATCCCAGGAGTCCAGGCTATCTTTAGGTTGTGAGTCCAACCATGTTCTAGCTCTCTCTCTTACAGCAAAAGGGAAAAACATGAGCCTGTAGACTTCAGGATCTACTCCATTCGTCTTTACAGTCTCACAAATCTGCAAGAACTCAGTTAAAAACTGGTAAGGATCTTCAGATGGAAGTCCATGAAACTAGCAGTTCTGTTGCATTAGAGCAACTAATTGAGGTTTCAGCTCAAAATTGTTTGCTCTAATGGCCGAAATGGAGATGCTTCTTCCATCAAATTTGGAAGTTGGTTTAGTGAAATCACCAAGCATCCTCCTAGCATTATTGTTGTTGGGTTCGGCTGCTGGTGGACGAAATTGTGATCTTTAATTAATGGCTCCTTGGCATGTGCCAAGGAGAACTAATTTAACTAACTGATTACTTGCTCAGAGCACAATTCCGTTCAACTGACCAGCAAGTGTACTGGGTCGTCCAAGTAATACCTTACGTGAGTAAGGGTCGAATCCACAGAGATTATTGGTTTGAAGCAATCAATATTTATTTTATTTATCTTAGTCAGGATGTCAATAGGATTATTTGGATTAAAAGTAAAATTACTGGAATTGATAAAAGAGGGAACAATGTTACTTTGATTTGCAGCACTGGGAAATATGTTGGAGTTTTGGAGATGCTTTGTCCTCTGATTTCAACTCTTCCTTGAGATCCTCTTCTCACACGCAGGTTCCTTCCATGGCAAGCTCTATGTAGGGCGTCACCGTTGTCAGTGGCTACTTCCCATCCTCGCAGTGAAAACTATGCTCACGCACTCTGTCACAGTACGGCTAATCACCGGTTGGTTCCCGCTCCTACTGGAATAGAATCACTCTTTTGCGTCTGTCACTAACGCCCAGCAGGTTAAAGTTTGAAGCACGTCACAGTCATTCAATCCCGGAATCCTACTCGGAATACCACAGACAAGGTTTAGACTTTCCGGATTCTCATGAATGCTGCCATCAATCCGGCTTATACCACGAAGATTCTGTTGGGGAATCTAAGAGATATTTATTCAATCTGATGTAGAACGGAGGTGGTTGTCAGGCACACGTTCATGGGTTGAGGAAGGTGATGAGTGTCACGGATCATCACCTTCTCCACAATTAAGCGCGAATAAACATCTTAGATAAGAACAAGCGTGTTTGAATGGAAAACAAAGGAATTGTATTAAATCATCGAGACGCTGCAGAGCTCCTCACCCCCAACAATGGAGTTTAGAGACTCATGCCATCACAAAGTGTATATTTCAGATCTGAAATTGTCATGAGGTACAAGAAATGTCTGTAAAAGTTGTTTAAATAGTAAACTAGTAACCTAGGTTTACAGAAAATGAATAAACTAAGATAATTGGTGCAGAAATCCACTTCTGGGGCCCACTTGGTGTGTGCTGGGGCTGAGACTAAAGCTTTCCACGTGCAAAGGCCTTTCTTGGCGTCAAACTTCAGGTTATGACGTGTTTTGGGCGTTCAACTCCGGATAATGACGTTTTTCTGGCATTTAACTCCAGACAGCAGCATGAACTTGGCGTTTAACGCCAAGTTACGTCGTCTATCCTCGCGCAAAGTATGGACTATTATATATTGCTAGAAAGCCCTGGATGTCTACTTTCCAACGCCGTTGAGAGCGCGCCAATTGGACTCCTGTAGCTCCAGAAAATCCATTTCGAGTGCAGGGAGGTCAGGATCCAACAGCATCAGCAGTCCTTTTTCAGCCTAAGTCAGATTTTTGCTCAGCTCCCTCAATTTCAGCCAGAAAATACCTGAAATCACAGAAAAACATACAAACTCATAGTAAAGTCCAGAAATATGATTTTTGCCTAAAAACTAATATTATTTTACTAAAAACTAACTGAAACATGCTAAAATCTACATGAAATTACCCCCAAAAAGCGTACAAAATATCCGCTCATCACAACACCAAACTTAAACTGTTGCTTGTCCTCAAGCAACTGGATGAGTAAAATAGGTTCTAACAGAAATAAAGAAATAATAATATTCTCGAGTTCTAAATGAGGCTCAGATTCTTATTAGATGAGCGGGGCTTGTAGCTTTTTGTCTCTGAATAGTTTTGGCATCTCCCTGTATCTTTAAATTTTCAGAATGATTGGCATCCTTAGGAACTCAGAATTCAGATAGTATTGTTGACTCTCCTAGTGTAGTATGTTGATTCTTGAACACAGTCATTTTATGAGTCTTGGCTGTGGCCCTAAGCACTTTGTCTTCCAGTATTACCACCGGATACATAAATGCCACAGACACATAACTGGGTGAACCTTTTCAGATTATGACTCAGCTTTGCTAGAGTCCCCAATCAGTGGTGTCCAGAGCTCTTAAGCACACTCTTTTGCTTTGGATCACGACTTTAACCACTCAGTCTCAAGCTTTTCACTTGGACCTTCATGACACAAGCACATGGTTAGGGACAGCTTGGTTTAGCCGCTTAGGCCTGGATTTTATTTCCTTGGGCCCTCCTATCCATTGATGCTCAAAGCCTTGGATCCTTTTTACTCTTGGCTAGTGCCCATGGCTTGTGAATATTGTGTTTTTTTTTTTTTTTTTTGAACTGCTTTTTCTTGCTTCAAGAATCAATTTCATGATTTTTCAGATCATCAACAATATTTTTCGTGTTCCTCATCCTTTCAGGAGCCAATATTCATCAAATTCAAAGTACATATTATGCACTGTTCAAGCATTCATTCAGAGAACAAAAAGTATTGCCACCACATATAATTAATTATAATTTATTATTATTAAGAACTCAAAAAATATAAATTACTTCTTTATTCTAAAAGAAAATCTACTACTTTATTCATGCCTAATGATGATGAGAAAAATAAATTATAGCTTAATTGGAAATAAAATCAAAATAGACATCCTAATTACTACTATTCCTATATAACTTCTAAGGTAAAATCTTATAATAATACTATCACAGAGTTAAAGCTAGAATTAGAACTTAACAACCTGTATTTTGGGAAGTGGATGTTCCTCTAGTCTGTGGGGTGCCTTCAAGAATTAATTTCTGATGCTTCAGCTCCCTTAAGTTCACATCCTTGCTCTTCCTGTTCTCTTAGGTGCCATGATCTTAATGAGTTTTAGCTCAGTGATCATGGCAAATCACACCAAACTTAGAGGTTTGCTTGTCCTCAAGCAAAAGAAAGGAAAGGAGAGGAGTAGAAGGAAAGGCATTTTTCAAATAAAGATAAGATGAGTCGAAAAAGATATGAGAAGAAATTAAAAATATTTGAAAAAAAAAATTGGATTGGAAAAAGATTTATGTTTATGAATTAAGATACATTTGATATTTTTGAAAAAAAGGATTTTAGAAATTAGGGTTCTTAGAAAACCAATTTGATTTTGAAGGATGACATTTTGAAACATGTTTATGCAAGAAATCATGAATTGAAACATAAAAATTTAGAAAAATTATGGAGAAAAACGAATTTTTACCTCCTCCCCACCATCCTGGCGTTAAACGCCCAACTGCTGCATGGTTTGGGCGTTTAACGCCCAAATGCTGCTTCTTCTGGGCGTTCAACGCCCAGCTGATGCATCTTTCTGGCGTTTAACGCCCAGATGCTACCCTTACTGGCGTTAAACGCCCAGTGGGTGCTTCTCATGGGCGTTCAACGCCCAAATTGTTTCTTACTGGCTTTTTCACGCCAGTGAGCTTCCAATTTTCCTTGTAACTCTGTGACTTCAATCAATTGCTATTTCACCTTTTGAAGATACTCTAGCATCTACCTGTAAAACTAGATCAAATAAAATTATATTTTGTGAGTGGCTGGGTTGCCTCCCAGCAAGCGCTTCTTTAATGTCATTAGCTGGACTGAGTTTTAATCAAGTCTCAGTTTTGAGCATTCTTGCTCAAAATTGCCCTCAAGATAATGTTTGACTCTTTGTCCATTAACAATGAACTTTTTGTTAGAGTCATTATCCTGAAGCTCTATGTATCCATATGGTGATACGTTTGTAATGACATATGGACTTCTCCACCGGGATTTTAATTTCCCAGGGAATAATCTGAGCCTAGAATTGAATAGCAGAACTTTCTGCCCCGGATCAAAGACTCTGGATGACAATTTCTTATCATGCCATCTTTTCGCTTTCTCTTTGTAAATCTTTGCATTTTCGAAAGCATTGAGTCTAAATTCCTCTAGCTCTGATTCGAGACTCTCAGCCATATTGACCTCTCTTACCAGAGAGTCAATAATATCAACACTCATGCAGTCATTTGGGGTGTCTTGATGTTGCATGGCTTTAACAACATTCAGCCTGAACTCTTCCTCATTGACTCTCAAGGTTACTTCCCCTTTTTGGACATCAATGAGGGTTCGGCCAGTTGCTAGGAAAGGTCTTCCTAGAATGAGGGTTGCACTCTTGTGCTCCTCCATTTCCAGCACCACAAAGTCAGTAGGAAAGGCAAATGGCCCAACCTTGACTATCATGTCCTCAATCACGCCTGATGGGTATTTAATGGAGCCATCAGCAAGTTGAAGACATATCCTGGTTGGTTTGATTTCTTCAGTTAAACCAAGCTTTCTGATAGTAGATGCAGGTATTAGGTTGATACTTGCCCCAAGATCGCATAAAGCTTGCTTGGTACAAACACCTTCTAATGTGCATGGTATCATAAAGCTCCCAGGATCTTTAAGCTTCTCAGGTAAGCTTTTTAGAATGACTGCACTGCATTCTTCAGTGAGGTAAACTGTTTCAGTTTCCCTCCAATCCTTCTTATGACTTAATATCTCTTTCATGAACTTAGCATAAGAAGGTATTTGCTCAAGTGCTTCTGCAAACGGAATCTTTATTTCAAGAGTTCTGAGATAGTCTGCAAAGCGGGCAAATTGCTTATCCTGTTCCGCTTGGCGGAGTTTTTGAGGATAAGGCATTTTGGCTTTGTATTCCTCAACTTTAGTTGCTGCAGGTTTATTACCTACAGAAGTGGGTTGGGAAGCCTTTTTAGAAGGATTGTTATCAGCACTTGTATGTGACTGATCACCCACTGGCGTTTGAATACCAGGGGTGGAAGCTGGGGTGGCGTTAAACGCCACCTCCCTGCTTGTTTCTGGCGTTTGAACGCCAAAACCATGTTTCTTTTGGGCGTTCAACGCCAGATCCATGCTTGTTTCTGGCGTTGAACGCCAGGAATGAGCATGGTTTGGGCGTTCAGCACCAGCTTTGTCCCTTTCTGGGCTCGGACTATCTTCAGGAGGATTTTGAGTATCCACTTGTTTATTTCTTGGTTTCCTGCTGCTTTGAAGTGAGGTATTTAATGTTTTCCCACTTCTTAATTGAACTGCTTGACATTCTTCTGTTATTTGTCTTGACAGTTGTTTTTCTGTCTGCTTTAATTGTACTTCCATGTTCCTGTTAGCCATTCTTGTTTCCTGTAACATTTCCTTGAATTCGGCTAGCTGCTGAGTTAGGAAGTCTAATTGCTGATTAAACTCATTAGCCTGATCCACTGGACTGAGTTCTGCAGTTACTGTTTTAGCTTCTTCTTTCCTGAAAGATTCATTGCTTAAGTACAGATGTTGATTTCTGGCAACTGTATCAATAAGCTCTTGAGCCTCTTCAATTGTTTTTCTCATATGTATAGATCCACCAGCTGAGTGGTCTAGAGAAATCTGAGCTTTTTCTGTAAGCCCATAGTAGAAGATGTCTAATTGCACCCATTCCGAAAACATTTCAGAGGGGCATTTTCTTAGCAACTCTCTGTATCTCTCCCATGCATCATAAAGGGATTCATTATCTCCTTGTTTGAAGCCTTGGATGCTTAGCCTTAGCTGTGTCATCCGTTTGGGAGGGAAATAGTGATTCAGGAATTTTTCTGACAGCTGTTTCCATGTTTTTATGCTGTTCTTAGGTTGGTTGTTTAACCACCTCTTAGCTTGATCTTTTACAGCAAATGGAAACAGTAGTAATCTGTAGACATCCTGATCCACTTCCTTATCATGTACTGTATCAGCAATTTGCAGAAATTGTGCCAGAAACTCTGTAGGTTCTTCATGTGGAAGACCAGAATACTGGCAGTTTTGCTGCACCATGATAATGAGCTGAGGATTCAGCTCAAAGCTACTAACTCCAATGGAGGGTATACAGATACTACTCCCATATGAAGCAGTAGTGGGATCAGCATATGACCCCAGAGTCCTCTTGGACTGATCATTCCCTCTTAATTCCATAATGGAATAAAGGAGATGGTATGTATGTTGCTATTGTCTAAAAAAAAAAATAATTTTTATAAAGTAGAAATAAAATTAAAAACGAAACAAATAAAAGAAAGTGGAAATATTTTGAAATTGAAAATTGAATTTTTATAAAAAGATTTTCGGAAAAAAAAATTGTTCAAAATTAGTTAGAAAAATAAAAATTTTTGAATTTTGAATTTTATGATGAAAGAGAAAAACACACAAAAGACACAAGACTTAAAATTTTTAGATCTAATGCTCCTTAATTTTCGAAAATTTTTGGAGGGAAAACACCAAGGAACACCAAACTTAAAAATTTTAAGATCAAGACACAAGAAAAACTCAAGAACACCTTGAAGATTCACAAGAACACCAAGAACAAAAGAAAGAACACCAAACTTAAAATTTTTAGAAAACTTTAAGAAAATTTTCGAAAATTATAAAAATTAATAATAAAACACCAAACTTGGAGTTTGGCACAAGATTAAATCAAGAAAAATTATTTTTGAAAAAGATTTTTAAAAGTATTGGTGCTCCCTTGTCAAGAATATGACCCTTCTATTCTAGCCAAATGGACAGAAAAGGTAACAATTGTTCTGGGCAGGTATATTCTTTTTGAAAGACTAATGCTTTGGATTAGTAAAAGAAAAACAAGAAAAGATACAGAACAAGAAAAACTCAAGATCAAATAAGAAAAATAAACAAGAACAACTTGAAAATCAATGAAGAACAAAGACACAAGTCGAAAATTTTAAAGAAAAATATGAGACATGCAATTGACACCAAACTTAGAACAAGACACTAAAACTCACGAAAATTAAGAATAAAAACGCAAAATAAATTATTCCTAATCTAAGAAATAAAATAAACCTTCAATTGTCCAAACTCAATAATCCCCGGCAACGGCGCCAAAAACTTGGTGGACGAAATTGTGATCTTTAATTAATGGCTCCTTGGCATGTGCCAAGGAGAACTAATTTAACTAACTGATTACTTGCTCAGAGCACAATTCCGTTCAACTGACCAGCAAGTGTACTGGGTCGTCCAAGTAATACCTTACGTGAGTAAGGGTCGAATCCACAGAGATTATTGGTTTGAAGCAATCAATATTTATTTTATTGATCTTAGTCAGGATGTCAATAGGATTATTTGGATTAAAAGTAAAATTACTGGAATTGATAAAAGAGGGAACAATGTTACTTTGATTTGCAGCACTGGGAAATATGTTGGAGTTTTGGAGATGCTTTGTCCTCTGATTTCAACTCTTCCTTGAGATCCTCTTCTCACACGCAGGTTCCTTCCATGGCAAGCTCTATGTAGGGCGTCACCGTTGTCAGTGGCTACTTCCCATCCTCGCAGTGAAAACTATGCTCACGCACTCTGTCACAGTACGGCTAATCACCGGTTGGTTCCCGCTCCTACTGGAATAGAATCACTCTTTTGCGTCTGTCACTAACGCCCAGCAGGTTAAAGTTTGAAGCACGTCACAGTCATTCAATCCCGGAATCCTACTCGGAATACCACAGACAAGGTTTAGACTTTCCGGATTCTCATGAATGCTGCCATCAATCCGGCTTATACCACGAAGATTCTGTTGGGGAATCTAAGAGATATTTATTCAATCTGATGTAGAACGGAGGTGGTTGTCAGGCACACGTTCATGGGTTGAGGAAGGTGATGAGTGTCACGGATCATCACCTTCTCCACAATTAAGCGCGAATAAACATCTTAGATAAGAACAAGCGTGTTTGAATGGAAAACAAAGGAATTGTATTAAATCATCGAGACGCTGCAGAGCTCCTCACCCCCAACAATGGAGTTTAGAGACTCATGCCGTCACAAAGTGTATATTTCAGATCTGAAATTGTCATGAGGTACAAGAAATGTCTGTAAAAGTTGTTTAAATAGTAAACTAGTAACCTAGGTTTACAGAAAATGAATAAACTAAGATAATTGGTGCAGAAATCCACTTCTGGGGCCCACTTGGTGTGTGCTGGGGCTGAGACTAAAGCTTTCCACGTGCAAAGGCCTTTCTTGGCGTCAAACTTCAGGTTATGACGTGTTTTGGGCGTTCAACTCCGGATAATGACGTTTTTCTGGCGTTTAACTCCAGACAGCAGCATGAACTTGGCGTTTAACGCCAAGTTACGTCATCTATCCGCGCGCAAAGTATGGACTATTATATATTGCTGGAAAGCCCTGGATGTCTACTTTCCAACGCCGTTGAGAGCGCGCCAATTGGACTCCTGTAGCTCCAGAAAATCCATTTCGAGTGCAGGGAGGTCAGGATCCAACAGCATCAGCAGTCCTTTTTCAGCCTAAGTCAGATTTTTGCTCAGCTCCCTCAATTTCAGCCAGAAAATACCTGAAATCACAGAAAAACATACAAACTCATAGTAAAGTCCAGAAATATGATTTTTGCCTAAAAACTAATATTATTTTACTAAAAACTAACTGAAACATGCTAAAATCTACATGAAATTACCCCCAAAAAGCGTACAAAATATCCGCTCATCAGCTGCCATCTCCTTTTCTTGTTCGAAAATTTCAGAAAGGTTGTCTCTGGATTGTTGTAATTTAGCTTCTCTTAATTTCCTCTTCAGAGTCCTTTCAGGTTCAGGATCAGCTTCAACAAGAATGCCTTTTTTCTTGTTCCTGCTTATATAGGGAAGAAGAGAACAAGAAAAGAAAGAGGAATCCTCTATGTCACAGTATAGATATTCCTTTATGTTAGTAGAGAAAGAAAGGGAATAGGAGTGAAGAAGAATGAATAGGTAGGGGTAGTGATTTGAGATGAAGAGAGGTGAAGAGAAGTGTTAGTAAATAAATAAATAAATAGAAGAAGGGGAGAGGGAAGAAATTTCGAAAATAAATTTGAAAAGAAGTTAAATGATTTTCGAAAATAAAAGATAAGATAGAATTAAAATCAAAACAATTAATTAATTAAAAAGAATTTTTGAAAAAGGGATGAGATATTTTCGAAAATTAGAGAGGGAAAAGTAGTGAGGTGATTTTGAAAAAGATAAGAAACAAACAAAAAGTCAAATAGTTAGTTGAAAAAGATATTAAAATCAAATTTGAAAAAGATATTAAAATCAAATTTGACTTGACTTGTAAGAAACAACTAATTTTTAAAATTTTTGACCAAGTCAACCCAAAATTTCGAAAATTTGGAGAGAAATAAGGAAAAAGATATTTTTTATTTTTGAATTTTTCTATGAGGAGAGAGAAAAACACAAACATGACCCAAAACATGAAAATTTTGGATCAAAACACATGATGCATGCAAGAACACTATGAATGTCAAGATGAACATCAAGAACACTTTGAAGATCATGATGAACATCAAGAACATATTTTTGAAAAATTTTTTTATGCAAAAAAAACATGCAAGACACCAAACTTAGAATTCTTTAATGCATGGACACTATGAATGCAAAAATGCATATGAAAAATAACATACAACACAAAACAAGAAATCATCAAGATCAAACAAGAAGACTTGTCAAGAACAACTTGAAGATCATGAAGAACACCATGAATGCATGAATTTTCGAAAAATGCAAGAAAAAATTTTTAAAGCATGCAATTGACACCAAATTTAAAAATTGACTCAAGACTCAAACAAGAAACACAAAATATTTTTGAATTTTTTTGATTTTATTTTGTATTTTTATTATATTTTTCAAAAATTATTTTTTTATTTGGAAAAACGAAAAATAGAGAAAAAATTTTGAAAAAGTTTCGAAAACTTTTTTTGAAAAGAAAAATAAAAAGAAAATTACCTAATCTGAGCAACAAGACGAACCGTTAGTTGTCCATACTCGAACAATCCCCGGCAACGGTGCCAAAAATTTGGTGCACGGATTTGTGATCATCAACAATGGCTCCAATAATTTGGTAGCTCTCACACGTGAATTACACTTAGTCACAACTCCGCACAACTAACCAGCAAGTGCACTAGGTCGTCCAAGTAATACCTTACGTGAGTAAGGGTCGATCCCACAGAGATTGTTGGTATGAAGCAAGCTATGGTCATCTTGTAAATCCTAGTCAGGTGGATTTAACTAATTTAAGAGATTATTGGTTTAAATATGATTAATAAAAATAGACAGAAAGTAAAGATAAAGTTACTCATGTACCCCAATGGTGGGAATTTCAGATAGGTGTATGGAGATGCTGTGTTCCTTCTGAATCTCTGCTTTCCTACTGCTTTCACCCAATCCTTCTTACTCCTTTCCATGGCAAGCTGTATGTAGGGCATCACCGTTGTCAATGGCTATATCCCATCCCCTCAGTGAAAAAGGACCAAATGCTCTGTCACAGCACGGCTAATCATCTGTCAGTTCTCAATCAGGTTGGAATAGAATCCAGTGATTCTTTTGCGTTTGTCACTAACGCCCAGCTTTCAGGAGTTTGAAGCTGGTCATAGTCATTCAATCCCGGAATCCTACTCGAAATACCACAGACAAGGTTAGACTTTCCGGATTCCCATGAATGCCGCCATCAATTCTAGCTTATACCACGAAGATTCTGATTAAGGAATCCAAGAAATATGCGCCCAGCCTAAGGTAGAACAGAAGTGGTTGTCAATCACGCGCGTCCATAGGTGAGAATGATGATGAGTGTCACGGATCATCACATTCATCAAGTTGAAGTGCAATGAATATTTTAGAACAGGAATAAATCGAATTGGATAGAAAATAATAGTAATTACATTGAAATTTGAGGTACAGCAGAGCTCCACACCCTTAATCTATGGTGTGTAGAAACTCCACCGTTGAAAATACATAAGTGAAAGGTTCAGGCATGGCCAAATGGCCAGCCCCCAAACGTGATCAATAGTATCCTTAGATAAATAATAAAATAAAACTGAGACCAAAGATGTCTAATACAATAGTAAATTATCCTATTTATACTAGACTAGCTACTAGGGTTTACAACAGTAAGTAATTGATGCATAAATCCACTTCTAGGGCCCACTTGGTGTATGTTTGGGCTGAGCTTGATCTATCCACGAGCTGAGGCTTCTCTTGGAGTTGAACGCCAAGTTATAACGTATTTTGGGCGCTCAACTCCGGGTCGTGACGTGTTTCTGGCGTTTGACTCTAGACAGCAACATGGAACTGGCGTTGAGTGCCAGTTTAAGTCATCAAATCACGAAGAAAGTATGGACTATTATATATTGCTGGAAAGCTCTAGATGTCTACTTTCCAACGCCATTGAGAGCACGCCATTTGGAGTTTCGTGGCTCCAGAAAATTTATTTCGAGTGCAGGGAGGTCAGATTCTAACAGCATCAGCAGTCCTTTCTCAGCCTCCTATCAGAGTTTCGCTCAGGTCCCTCAATTTCATCCAGAAAATACCTGAAATTACAGAAAAATACACAAACTCATAGTAAAGTTCAGAAATGTAAATTTAGCATAAAAACTAATGAAAACATCCCTAAAAGTAGCTTGAACCTATTAAAAACTACCTAAAAACAATGCCAAAAAGCGTATAAACTATCCGCTCATCAGGGGTTTTCGAAAATTAACTTAAAATAAAAGAAAAATATTTTTGTTTTTATTTTATATTAAAGTTAAAATTCGAAAACTAAGAGAAGGAATAAAATCAAAATTAGAATTTGAAATAATTGGTTAATTAAAAGAATTTTGAAAAGGAGGGAGATGATTTTCGAAAATTAGAGGGAGAAAAATAGTTAGGTGGTTTTGAAAAAGATAAGAAACAAACAAAAAGTCAATTAGTTAGTTGAAAAAGATTTGAAAATCAATTTTTAAAAGATAAGAAGTTAGAAAAGATATTTTGAAATCAAAATTTTGAAAAAGATATGATTTGAAAAGGATATTTTGAAAAGATATGATTGAAAAAAATATTTTGGAAAAGATTTAATTCTGAAAATTAAAATTGATTACTTGACTAACAAGAAACTAAAAGATATGATTCTAGAATTTAAAGATAAGAAAAAGATTTTGAAAATTAATTTTAAAAGTTTTCGAAAATAATAAAAAATGAAAATGATTTGATTTTTTTTTTTTGAAAAAGTTTTGAAAATATAGGATTTTTAAAATTGAAAATTTGACTTGACTTATAAGAAATAGCTAAGTTTTAAAATTTTTTGACTAAGTCAACTCAAATTTTCGAAAATTATGAGCAAAATAAGGAAAAGATATTTTTTATTTTTTTGAATTTTTAATGATGAGAGAGAAAAACACACATATGACCCAAAACATGAAAATTTTGGATCAAAACACTTAATGCATGCAAGAACACTATGAATGTCAAGATGAACACCAAGAACACTTTAAAGATCAAGATGAACATCAAGACTTATTTTTGAAAGATTTTCAAGAAAAGAAAAACATGCAAGACACCAAACTTAAAAATCTTCAATGCTTAGACACTATGAATGCAAAAATGCATAGGAAACACAACAAAAGACACAAAACAAGAAAATATGAAGATCCAACAAGAAGACTTATCAAGAACAACTTGAAGATCATGAAGAACACCACGCATGAGTTTTCGAAAAATGCATGAATTTTAAAAACATGCAATTGACACCAAACTTAAAAATTAACACTAGACTCAAACAAGAAACACAAATATTTTTAGTTTTTATGATTTTATTATTTTTTTGTATTTTTTTTGAAAATAATCTTTAGAAAAATGAAAAAGAGAAAAAAAAATTTTTGAAAGATTTTTGAAAACTTTTTGAAAATAAAATTACCTAATCTGAGCAACAAGATGAACCATCAGTTGTCCAAACTCAAACAATCCCCGGCAACGGCGCCAAAAACTTGGTGTACAAAATTGTGATCATCAACAATGGTGCTAAAGACTTGGTAGCGCTCTCAAACGTGAATCACACTTTGTCACAACTTCGCACAACTAACCAGCAAGTGCACTAGGTCGTCCAAGTAATACCTTACGTGAGTAAGGGTCGATCCCATGGAGATTGTTGGTATGAAGCAAGCTATGGTCTTCTTGTAAATCTTAGTCAGGCAGATTATAATGGTTATAAAGGTTTTCAAAAATTAATAATAAATAAAGCATAAAATAAAGATAGAGATACTTATGTAAATCATTGGTGGGAATTTCAGATAAGTGTATGGAGATGCTTTGTCCCTGTTGAATATCTGCTTTCCTACTACCTTCCTTCAATCCTTCAAACTCCTTTCCATGGCAAGCTGTATGTAGGGCATCACTGTTGTCAATGGCTACTTCCCATCCTCTCAGTGAAAATGGTCCAAATGCTCTGTCACAGCACGGCTAATCATCTGTTGGTTCTCGATCATGTCGGAATAGAATCCATTGATTCTTTTGCGTCTGTCACCGCACCTAACAATCGCGAGTTTGAAGCTCGTCACAGTCATTCAATCCCTGAATCCTACTCGGAATACCACAGACAAGGTTTAGACTTTTCGGATTCTCAAGAATGGCTGCCAATAATTCTAGCTTATACCACGAAGATTCTGGTTAAGGAATCCAAGAGATATTCGCTCGTTCTAAGGTAGAACGGAAGTGGTTATCAGGCACGCGTTCATAGCTAAGAATGATGAGTGTCACGGATCATCACATTCATCATGTTTAATTGCAACGAATATCTTAGAATAAGAATAAGCTGAATTGAATAAAAGATAGTAGTAATTACATTAAAACTCGAGATACAGCAGAGCTCCACACCCTTAATCTATGGTGTGTAGAAACTCCACCATTGAAAATACATAAGTGATAGTGGTCTAGGCATGGCCGAATGGCTAGCCCCCCATAAACATGATCAAAGGATCATAAAGTAATCCAATAATAATCCAAAGATGTCTAATACAATAGTAAAATGTCCTATTTATACTAGACTAGTTACTAAGGTTTACAGAAATAAGTCTAAATGCAAAAATCCACTTCCGGGGCCCACTTTGGTGTGTGCTTGGGCTGAGTTTGAGCTTTACACATGCAGAGGCTTCTTTTGGAGTTAAACGCCAAGTTGTAACGTGTTTTTGGCGTTTAACTCTGGTTTGTGACGTGTTTCTGGCGTTTTACTCCAGAATGCAGCATAGAACTGGCGTTGAACGCCATTTGCATTGTCTTGATTCGAATAAAGTATGAACTATTATATATTGCTGGAAAGCTCTAGATGTCTACTTTCCAAAGCTGTTAAGAGCGCGCCATTTGGAGTTTTGTAGCTTCAGAAAATCCATTTTGAGTGTAGGGAGGTCAGAATCCAACAACATTAGCAGTCCTTTGTCAGCCTGAATCAGATTTTTGCTCAGGTCCCTCAATTTCAGCCAGAAAATACCTGAAATCACAGAAAAACATACAAACTCATAGTAAAGTCCAGAAATGAAAACATCCCTAAAATTAGCTAATGAAAATTAATGAAAACATCCCTAAAATTAGCTAGATCCTACTAGAAACTACCTAGAAACAATGCCAAAAAGCGTATAAATTATCCGCTTATCAATATATCACTATTAAAATTTATTTTTTGAATATAATTCTAATTCAACAAAATATATAAATAATCAAAGATAGATAACTATTTATTAAGATCGAATGCCAACAATTATTGAAAATCATATAAAGATGAAATGGAAATGGATTCTAATACAAATACATTTATATTTATGTATACTATATATATGTATTGAAAAAAAATGAAGGCAAAAACAAATCCACACAAATACAACAAATTTATATTTATGTATACTAGAGATATGTGATGCTTCCATCTTTGATCACTGATAATGACCTCTTTGGCTTCCTCATCCTCTCTTATTCTTTCTCATCACCACAAGGTAACAGCTTCAATGTCAAGTCTATTTTATTGCTGCACTTCTTCTGTTCCTCACCATAAATTCTCTGAAATAATAAGAAATCCAAATTTGTCGTAATTAGTTTTGTTGCATTGCATGATGTGAAATTAAATATTCAACAACATTATCACAAACTGGTTCATACTTCTCAAAATTATTTTGATATATGAATCTAATTTTAGTGTAACCTTTTTTAATATTATCAAAACATCAAAATTAAACAACAACAGCAATAACAAATAATAATAATAAATTAAAAATATATACCAGAATTCAGATAATATTATTAGTTCTCCTATTTCAGTATGTTGATTCTTGAATACAGTTACTTATGAGTTTTGGCTGTGACCCTAAGTATTTTGTTTTCCAGTATTACCACCAGATACATAAATACCACAGACACATAACTGGGTGAACCTTTTCAGATTGTGACTCAGGTTTGCTAAAGTCCCTAGTTAGAGGTGTCCATAGTTCTCAGGCACAGTCTTTTTCTTTGGATCACGACTTTAACCACTCAGTCTCAAGCTCTTCACTTGGACCTTCATGACACAAGCACATGATTAGGGACAACTTGATTTAGCCGCTTAGGCCAGGATTTATTCCATTAGGCCCTCCTTTCCAATGATGCTCAGAGCCTTGGATCATTTTTGCCCTTGCCTTTTGGTTTAAGGGGCTATTGGCTTTTTCTGCTTGCTTTTTTTTTTCTTTTTTTTCAAGCTTTATTTTTCACTGTTTTTTCTTGCTTCAAGAATCAATTTCATGATTTTTCATATCATCAATAACATTTCTCTTGTTCATCATTCCTTCAAGAGCCAACAGATTTAACATTTATGAACTCCACTATCAAAATTATGCATTGTTCAGGCATTCATTCAAAAGACAAAAAGTATTGCCACCGCATATAAATAATTTAAATTTTTCTTATTAAAAACTCGAAAAAATATTGCCTCCTTATTCTAAAAATCTGCTATTTTATTCATGTTTGACGATGATGAGAAAAATAAATTATAGCTTAAATGGAGATAAAATCAAAATAGAGATACTAATTACTACTACTCATATATAATTTCTAAGGTAAATTCCTAATATGAACAATTATCGCAGAGTTAAGGCTAAGATTAGGACTCAACAACCACTATTTTAGGAGGTGGATGCTCCTTTAGTCTGTGGGGTGCTTGGCCCTTCAAGAGATAGCTTCTGACACTTCAGTTCCTTCAGTTCACGCCCTTGCTCTTCTTGTTCCCCAAGTAATTTGCAAAGTATGCTATTATGATTTTGCTGTTCTTCCTTTAGTTGGTCCATAGCTTCTTGCAACTTGGTAACAGATGCTTCAAGACACTCCCAGTATTCAATTTGAGGGATTTCCGGGAGGAACTCCTGTGCTTTCCTCTTGATGGGGTCGTCCTGCACTTGTTGTCCTTCTATTGACTTTTTGGTGATTGGTTGCTCAACTAAGATATAATCATTTACTCCCATCTTTAGCAGCATCTTTACATAGCATAGAGATTAAGCTTGGATAAGCCAATTTGGCATCTTTGGAGTTCTTGTTTGCAATTGTGTAAAGTTCACAAGAAGTCAGCTGATGAACTTCCACTTCTTTTCCCAACATAATGTAATGGATCACTACTGCTCTTTTGATGGTGACTTCAAAGCGGTTGCTAGTGGGTAGTATAGAACGCCCAATGAAGTCCAGCCAGCCTCTGGTGACTGGTTTGAGATCTCCTCTCTTGAGTTGGTTTGGGACACCATTTGTGTTGGTTGTCCACTTGGTTCTAGGGAGGCATATGTCCTCTAGAATTTTGTCCAAGTTCTTATTTGTTCTCATCATTCTCCTATTAAAGGAGTCTGGGTTATCTTGCAGTTGAAACAGCTTAAAGATCTCTCTTATTTTGTCACGGTGGAGGTGAACAATCTTCCCTCTAACCAGAGTTCGAAAGTCGTAGAAGGCGGTTCCAGCTATTCTCTACCTGTCTGTTTGCCACAGATTATAGTAGAATTCCTGAACCATGTTTCTTTCCACCTTTGTTTTAGGATTAGCTAGGATTTCCCAGCTCCTGTTTCGAATTTGCTCTTGGATCTCCGGATATTCGTCTTCTTTCAGATCGAATTTAACTTCCGGGATCACTGACCTTAGACCCATTATTTTGTAGTAATAGTTTGAATCTTCTTTGGTTAAGAACTTCCCTTGATTCCAAAGTGGTTTTGGAATATTCTCTTTCTTGCCTCTTAGAGTGGTTTGTTTTTCCTTAGGAGCCATGATCTTAGTGGGTATTGGCTTAGTGATCACGGATAAACACACCAAACTTAGAGATTTACTTGTCCTCAAGGAAAAGAAAGGAAAGGAGGGGGATAGAGGGAGAGCCAAGTTCGAATTGTGGAGGAGAGGAGGGGGGCCAAACGCGGATTTAAAGGGAAGGGGTGGGTTTTCAAAATTTTTTGAAGAAGATAGGATAGAAGATATGATTTGTAAAAGATAAGTATGATAGGAAAAAGATGTAATTTAAAATTGAAAAGATATGAAAGATATTTGAAAAAGATAAATCTGAATTTTGAAAAGAAGATATGATGAGTTAAAAAGATTTGAGAAGAATTTAAAAAGATTTGAAAAGAATTCAAAAAGATAAATGAGTTTTGAAAAAGGTTTGAAAAGATATTGAAGAAAATTAAGAAATATGTTTAGGATTAAAAATTTTTCGAAATTGAAGTTGAAAGATGAGAGTTTGTAACATGTTTATGCAAGAAATTATGAATTGAAACAAGAAAAATGGAAAAAATTTGAAGTGAAAACGAAGTTACCTTCTCCCCACAATCCTGGCGTTAAACGCCCAACTGCAGCATGTTTTGGGCGTTTAGCGCCCATCTATAGCTTCTCCTGGGCGTTTAACGCCCAGCTATAGCTTCTGGCTGGCGTTAAACGCCAGAAAATCCTTTATCACTGGGTATTTTTCTGAACGCCCAGGATGTTGCAAATCTGGCGTTAAACGCCCAGAATGGATAATGCCCAAATGGCTATCCCTACTGGCGTTAAATGCCCAGTAGATGCTTGTTTTGGGCGTTTAATGCCCAAAATAGCTTTTACTGGTGTTTTCGCACCAGTGAGCTTCTTTTTGCTATTTTATCCTCTGAATCCTTCTGTAACTCTGTGAACTCATGCAATTGCTACTTTACCTTGAAGATAATTAATATGAACCCGTAAAATTATTATTTAATTAACAAATAAGCTTTGTTAATGGTTGGGTTGCCTCCCAGCAAACGCTTCTTTATTGTCTTTAGCTGGACTATTACTGAGCTTTAATTAAGTCTCAGTTTTGAGCATTCTTGCTCAAAATTGCTTTCAAGATAATGTTTGACTCTCTGTCCATTAACAATGAATTTTTTGTTAGAGTCATTATCCTGAAGCTCTACATATCCATATGGTGACACACCTATAATCACCTATGGTCCTTTCTATCGGGATTTCAACTTTCCGGGGAATAATCTGAGCCTAGAATTAAACAGCAGAACTTTCTGCCATGGCTCAAAGACTCTGGATGACAGCTTCTTATCATGCCATCATTTTGATTTCTCTTTGTAAATTTTTGCATTTTTGAAAGCATTGAGTCTGAATTCCTCTAACTCATTTAACTGAAGCAATCATTTTTCTCCAGCTAACTTGGCATCAAGGTTTAGGAATCTGGTTGCCCAGTAGGCCTTGTGTTCCAGTTCCACTGGCAAGTGTCAGGATTTTCCATACACAAGCTGGTATGGAGAGGTCCCTATAGGAGTCTTGAATGCTGTTCTATATGCCCACAGAGCATCATCCAAGCTTCTCGCCCAATCCCTTCTACGGTTAATCACAGTCCGTTCCAGGATTCTTTTAAGTTCTCTATTAGAGACTTCAAATTATCCATTTGTCTGTGGATGATATGGAGTTGCCACCCTGTGGCTAACTCCATATCGAACCATAGCAGAGTAAAGCTGTTTATTGCAGAAATGAGCGCCCCCATCACTGATTAGTACTCTAGGGATACCAAATCTGCTGAAGATATGTTTCTGGAGGAATTTTAGCACTATCTTAGTATCATTAGTGGGTGTTGCAATAGCCTCCACCCATTTGGATACATAATCCTCTGCCATCAGAATATAAGTGTTTGAGTATGATGGTGGGAAAGGCCCCATGACGTCAATACCCCATACATCAAACAACTCATTCTCCAAGATCCCTTGTTGAGGTATGGCATAACCGTGAGGCAGATTGCCAGATCTTTGGCAACTGTCATAATTACGTATAAACTATCGGAAGTCTTTATAGAGAGTAGGCCAGTAGAAGCCACATTGGAGGACTCTTGTGGCTGTTCGCTCACTTCCAAAATGTCCTCCATACTGTGATCCATGGCAATGTCAGAGGATATTCTGTGCTTCTTCTTTAGGCACACATCTATGGATTATTCCGTCTGCACATCTCTTGAAGAGATATGGTTCATTCCACAAATAGTACTTTGCATCCGAGATCAATTTCTTTGATTGATGCCTACTATACTCCTTGGGTATGAATCTCACAGCCTTGTAGTTTGTAATGTCTGCAAACCATGGTACTTCTTGGATGACAAAGAGTTGCTCATCCAGAAAGGTTTTAGAGATCTCAGTAAGAGGGAGGGACGCCCCTTCTACTGGTTCTATTCAGGACAGGTGATCTGCTACTTGGTTCTCTGTCCCTTTTCTGTCTCTTATTTCTATATCAAACTCTTGCAGAAGCAACACCCATCTTATGAATCTGGGTTTTGAATCCAGATTTGTGAGTAGATATTTAAGAGCAGCATGGTCAGTGTACACAATCACTTTTGATCATACTAAATAAGATCTGAACTTGTCAATGGCGTAAACCACTGCAAGTAACTCTTTTTCTGTGGTCGTGTAGTTCTTCTGTGCGTCATTTAAAACATGACTGGCATAATAAATAACGTGCAAAAGCTTGCCATGCCTTTGTCCCAACACTGCACCAATGGCATGGTCACTGGCATCACACATTAGTTCAAATGGTAATGTCCAGTCTGGTGCAGAGATGACTAGTGCTATGACCAGCTTAGCTTTTAGAGTCTCAAACACCTGCAGACACTCCTTATCAAAGATAAATGGCGTGTCAGCAGCTAGCAGATTACTCAGAGATTTTGCAATTTTTGAAAAATCTTTTATAAACCTCCTATAGAATCCTGCATGCCCCAGAAAGCTTCTATTGCTTTAATATTGGTAGGTGGTGGTAATTTTTCAATTACCTCCACCTTAGCTTGATCCAACTCTATTCCTTTGTTTGAAATTTTATGCCTAAGGACGATTTCTTTAGTCACCATAAAGTGACATTTTTTCGAGTTTAAAACCATGTTAGTCTCTTGGCACCTTTTCAAAACAAGTGCTAGATGGTCAAGACAAGAGCTGAATGAGTCTCCAAATACTGAGAAGTCGTCCATGAAGACTTCCAGAAACTTTTCCACCATATCAGAGAAAATAGAGAGCATGCACCTCTAAAAGGTTGCAAGTGTATTACACAGACCAAATGGCATTCTTCTGTAAGCAAACACTCCAGATGAACATGTGAATGCTATTTTCTCTTGAACCTGGGGATCTACTGCAATCTGGTTGTAAACCTGAATAGCCATCCAGAAAGCAGTAGTAATTATGACCTGCTAGTCTTTCTAGCATCTGGTCTATGAATGGTAAAGGAAAATGATCCTTTCTGGTGGCTGTATTGAGTCTTCTGTAATCAATACACATGCGCCAACCTGTAACTGTTCTTGTAGGAACTAGTTCATTATTTTCATTATGAACCACTGTTATGCCTCCCTTCTTGGGGACAACTTGGACAAGGCTCACCCAGGGGCTATCAGAAATAGGATAAATAATCACAGCCTTTAGTAATTTAGTGACCTCCTTTTGCACCACCTCCTTCATAGCCGGATTTAGCCGCCTCTGTGGTTGAACCACTGGCTTAGCATCATCCTCCAATCGGATCTTGTGCATGCATCTGGATGGGCTAATGCCCTTATGATCACTGATGAGAGAACTTTTGCGTGGTCTAGAATTCAGAATAAATTTCCGTTGCAAGTATAGTTTCTAAACCAACAAAAGTCCTTTCATACAAACGTTTTGGTTGTCACAAGTAACAAACCGGTTAAAATTGATAACCGAGTATTTAAACCTCGGGTCGTCTTCTCAAGGAATTGCAGGGAGGTATGTTCTTATTATTGGTTATGAAAAAGTGTGTTTTGGGGTTTTGGATTAAGGTAAAAGGTTAGTTGAATGACAAGTAAAATAAAATAATAATAACTGTAAAATAAACCTTTGGCAAGGTACAAGAAATTGGAAGTCCAGACTTAGTTATTCTTATCAATAATAATGAAAGTTGAATCTTAATTCCACTTAGTTAACCTTTGCTAAAGCAAAGGAAAGTCAAGGGACTAATTAGTTTGACCTTTGAATCCTATTTATTCCCTAAGAAAAGGTTGGGATTATTGAAGTTCATTTCAATTAGCAAAGATAACAGTTATCAATTATGTTAAGCTAAGATAACTCCTGAGTTACTGATTTCTTAACCAAGACCAAAAGGATAAGAAATTGAAATCATAAATCTAAAAACATCTCAATAATATATAATCCTAACATGAAAAGTTCACAAACCAATTGGGTAACATAAATCAAATACCAATAAAAGCATAGTATCTAAAATAAGAGATAAATGTAAAGTAAAGGAAATATTGAACCTGATGAAGAGTCGAATTAAATGCTAATTTCTAAAAATCCTACCTTAAATCTTAAGAGAGAGGAGAGAACCTCTCTCCCTAAAAACTACATCTAAAACTAAAATTATGAATTATCAAAGCATTTTTGAGTCTCTGCAAATTTCCTGACTTTAATCTGTGTTTCTGGGCCGAAAACTGGGTTGAAATGCGGCCCAGAATCTCTACCAGCGACTTTTGTAATTCTGCAGATCGCGCACGTCACGCGATCGCGTCATCCATGCGGACGCGTCATTCGCGTTTTTCCCTACCACGCGTTCGCGTCGTCCACGCTTCCGCATCACTTGTGCTTTTCCAATCTGCGCGGTCGCGTGAGCCATGCGGCCGCGTCACTGCGAATTTCTTTCTTCCGCGCGGTCACGTCGCTGACGCGTACGCATCACTTCTCGCTGGTCATCTCCTCAATTTCTTGTGTTCCTTCCATTTTTGCAAGCTTCCTTCCCAATCTCTCACTCATTCATGCCCTATAAAGCCTGAAACGCTTAACACACAGATCAAGGCATCGAATGGTAATAAGAGAGGATTAAGATTAGTTAAATTAAGACCAAAGAAGCATGTTTTCAATCATGTAATAATTTTAGGAAGGAAATATAAATGCATGCTAATTATATGAATAAGTGGGTAAAGACCATGATAAAACCACACAATTAAGCACATTGTAAACCATAAAATAGTGGTTTATCAATCACTGATGGACCACCCAAGAGCTATCTTGTGTGTCCTTAGCACTTGAATTAGTGCTTCCTCTTCCTGTGGCTCTAAGGCAGAGCTTATGATTACAGGAAAAGTGTCACCTTCTCCCAGAAATGCATATTTCAGGGATGGTGGCAATGGTTTAAGCTCGGGTTTAGAAGGTTTCTCCTCTTCCTGAGGGGTTTTCATAGGTTCTATTATTCTCTCTGATTCCTCCAGATCAGGCTGAACATCTTTAAAGATATTCTCTAGCTCTGACTTGAGACTCTCAGCCATATTGATCTCCTCTACCAGGGAGTCAATAACATCAACGCTCACACAGTCATTTGATGTGTCTGGATGCTTCATTGCTTTAACAACATTCAGCCTGAACTCATCCTCATTGACTCTCAGGGTCACTTCCCCTTTTTTCGACATCAATGAGGGTTCGTCCAGTTGCTAGGAAAGGTCTTCCTAGGATGAGAGTTGCACTCTTGTGCACCTCCATCTCTAGCACTACGAAATCAGTGGGGAATGCAAATGGCGCAACTGTGACAATCACATCATCAATCATGCCTGATGGGTATTTAATGGAGCCATCAGCAAGTTGAAGACATATCCTGGTTGGTTTGATTTCTTCTGCCAAGCCAAGCTTTCTGATAGTGGATGCAGGTACTGGGTTGATACTTGCTCCAAGATCACATAGAGCTGTCTTGGTACAAGTGCCCTCTAATGTGCATGGTATCATAAAGCTTCCAAGATCCTTAAGCTTTTCTGGTAAGCTTTTCAGAACTGCACTGCATTCTTTAGCGAGGTAAACTTTTTCAGTTTCTCTCCAATCCTTCTTATGACTTAAGATCTCTTTCATGAACTTAGCATAAGAGGGTATTTACTCAAGTGCCTCTGCAAACGAAATCTTTATTTCAAGAGTCCTGAGATAGTCTGCAAAGCGGGCAAATTTCTTATCCTTTTTCGCTTGGCGGAGTTTCTAAGAATAAGGCATTTTGGCTTTGTATTCCTCAACCTTAGTTGCTGCAGGTTTATTTCCTACAGATGTGGTTGGAGAAGCCTTTTTAGAGGGCTTGCTATCAGCACTTGTGTGTGTCTGATCCCTCACTGGCGTTTGAATGCCAGGGTTGGAAGCTGGATTGGCGTTGGACGCCAATTCCTTACCTGTTTCTGGCATTTGAACACAAGAAAAGAGCTTTCCTTGAGCATTTAACGCCAACTCCTTGCCTGTTTGTGGCGTTTGAACACCATAACTGAGCATGGGTTGGGCGCTTAACTCCAGCTCTCCACCCTTTTCTGGCATTTGAGCGCTAGGATTATTCCTCTCTGGGCTCTTACTGTCCTCAGAGGGATTTTGGGTAGCAGTTTGTTCATTTCTTAGCTTCCTACTGCTTTGAAGTGAGGTATTTAATGTTTTCCCACTTTTTAATTGAACTGCTTGGAACTCTTCTGTTATTTGTTTTGATAACTGCTGTTTTGTTTGCTTCAACTGTTCTTCCATATTCATATTAGCCATTCTTGTGTCTTGTAGTATCTTCTTGAATTCGGCTAGCTGTTTTGTTAGAAAATCTAATTGCTGATTGAATTCAGTAACTTGTTCTGCAGGACTGAGTTCAGTAGTTACTGTTTTAGCCTCTTCTTTCATGGAAAACTCACTACTTAGGTACATATGCTGATTTCTGGCAACTGTATCAATGAGATCTTGAGCTTCTTCAATTTTCTTTCTCATGTGTATAGATCCACCAGCTGAGTGGTTCAAAGACATCTGAGCTTTCTCTGTAAGCCAAAATAGAAGATGTCTAACTGCACCCACTCTGAAAATATTTCAGAGGGGTATTTTCTTAGCATCTCTCTGTATCTTTCCCAAGAATCATAAAGAGATTCATTATCTCCTTGTTTAAAGCCTTGGATGTTCAGCCTTAGCTGTGTCATTCGTTTTGGAGGGAAATATTGATTCAGGAATTTTTCTGATAGCTGTTTCCATGTCCTTATGCTAGCCTTAGGTTGGTTATTTAACCACCTCTTAGCTTGGTCTTTTACAACAAATGGAAACAGTAATAATCTATAGACATCCTAATCTACTTCCTTATCATGTATTATGTCAGCAATTTGTAAAAACTGTGCCAGAAAATCTGTAGGTTCTTCATGTGGAAGACCGAAATACTGGCAACTTTGCTGCACCATGATAATGAGCTGAGCATTCAACTCAAAACTACTAACTCCGATGGAGGGTATACAGATACTACTCCCATATGAAGCAGTAGTGGGGTTAGCATATGACCCCAGAGTCCTTCTGGACTGTTCATTTCCACTTAGGTCCATGATGGAGAAAGGGAGATGTTGTGAATTGGAGATTCAAATAGTATTAAAATATTTTTTTTAGAAAACGGAAATAAATAAAATAAAATAAAATAAAATGAAAAATGGGTGAGGATTTTCGAAAAATGAAGAGAGAGAAAAAGTGGTTAGGAAGTTTTGAAAAAGATATGATTTTTAAAAATTTTAAAAAGGATATGATTTGAAAAAGATATGATTTTTTAAAAACTTGATAACTAAGATATGATAAGATAAAATTTTGAAATTGAAATCTGAATTTTTATGAAAAATTTTGAAATATTTGCTTAAAAATAATTAGAAAGGATATTTTTTATTTTGAATTTTATGATGAAAGAGAAAAACACACAAAATACACAAGACTTAAAATTTTTAAATATAATGCTCCTTGTTCTCGAAAATTTTGGAGGGAAAACACCAAGGAACACCAAACTTAAAAATTTTAAGATCAAAATACAAAGAAGACTCAAGAACACTTTGAAAACTCACAAGAACAACAAGAACATGAAGATAGAACACCAAACTTAAAATTTTTAGAAAACCACAATAAAATATTGAAAACTAAAGGAAAACACCAAGGAACACCAAACTTAAAAATTGACACAAGATTTAATCAAAGAAAAATTATTTTTGAAAAAGATTTAAGCAAGAAAGACTCAAGGGAGCAACTGTTCACAAGAACATAGACACATTCAACAAATGCATGGATGGTGCACGAAATTGCAATCACACTTTTGCAATTCCGCACAACTAACCAGCAAGTGCACTGGGTCGTCCAAGTAATACCTTACGTGAGTAAGGGTCGATCCCACGGAGATTGTTGGCTTGAAGCAAGCTATGGTTATCTTGTAACTCTTAGTCAGGATATCAATAATTATCAGGGTTGATTGTAAAAAGCAAAAGAACATGAAATAAGTACTTGTTTTGCAGTAATGGAGAACATGTTGAGGTTTTGGAGATGCTCTATCTTCTGAATCTCTGCTTTCCTACTGTCTTCTTCTTCAAGCACGCAAGGCTCCTTCCATGGCAAGCTGTATGTAGGGTTTCACCGTTGTCAATGGCTACCTCCCATCCTCTCAGTGAAAATGTTCAACGCACCCTGTCACGGCACGGCTATTCATCTGTCGGTTCTCAATCAGGTTGGAATAGAATCCAGTGATTCTTTTGCGTCTGTCACTAACACCCAGCCTTCAGGAGTTTGAAGCTCGTCACAGTCATTCAATCACTGAATCCTACTCAGAATACCACAGACAAGGTTTAGACCTTCCGGATTCTCTTGAATGCCGCCATCAATTCTAGCTTATACCACGAAGATTCTGATTAAGGAATCCAAGAGATATCTACTCAATCTAAGGTAGAACGGAGGTGGTTGTCAGGCACACGTTCATAGTTGAGAATGATGATGAGTGTCACGGATCATCACATTCATCAGGTTTAAGAACAAGTGATATCTTAGAATGGAAGCAAGCATGATTGAATGAAAAACAGTAGTAATTGCATTAATCCATCAAGACACAGCAGAGCTCCTCACCCCCAACCATGGGGTTTAGAGACTCATGCAGTAGAAGATACAATGAGAAACGTGTAAAGTGTCATGAGGTACAGATACAATGTCAAAAGATCCTATTAATAGTGAACTAGTAACCTAGGGTATACAGAAATGAGTAAATGACGTAAAAATCCATTTCTGGGTCCACTTAGTGTGTGCTTGGGCTGAGCATTGAAGCTTTCATGTGTAGAGACTTTTTCTGGAGTTAAACGTCAGCTTTTATGCCAGTTTGGGCGTTTAACTCCCATTCTTATGCCAGTTCCAGCGTTAAACGCTGGGAATTCTGAAGCTGATTTGCAACGCCGGTTTGGGCCATCAAATCTCGGGCAAAGTATGGACTATTATACATTGCTGGAAAGCCCAGGATGTCTACTTTCCAACGCCGTTGAGAGCGCGCCAATTGGGCTTCTGTACCTCTAGAAAATCCACTTTGAGTGCAGGGAGGTCAGAATCCAACAGCATCTGCAGTCCTTTTCAGCCTCTGAATCAGATTTTTGCTCAGGACCCTCAATTTCAGCCAGAAAATACCTGAAATTACAGAAAAACACACAAACTCATAGTAAAGTCCAGAAAAGTGAATTTTAACTAAAAACTAATAAAAATATAATAAAAACTAATTAAACCACACTAAAAACATACTGAAAACAATGCCAAAAATTGTATAAATTATCCGCTCATCACAACACCAAACTTAAATTGTTGCTTGTCCCCAAGCAACTGAAAATCAAAATAGAATAAAAAGAAGAGAATATACTATAGACTCCAAAATATCAAGGAAACTTAGCTCCAATTAGATGAGCGGGACTATTAGCTTTTTGCTTCCGAACAGTTTTGGCATCTCGCTTTATCCTTTGAAGTTCAGAATGATTGGCATCTATAGGAACTCAGAACTCAGATAGTGTTATTTATTCTCCTAGTTAAGTATAATGATTCTTGAACATAGCTATTTTATGAGTCTTGGCTGTGGCCCAAAGCACTCTGTCTTCCAGTATTACCACCAGATACATACATGCCACAGACACATACTTGGGTGAACCTTTTTAGATTGTGACTCAACTTTGCTAGAGTCCCCAATTAGAGGTGTCCAGGGTTCTTAAGCACACTCGTTTTGCCTTGGATCACATCTTTATTTCTTTTTCATTTTTTTTCGTTTTTTTTTGAATCACTGCTTTTTCTTGCTTCAAGAATCAATTTGATGATTTTTCAGATCCTCAATAATAGTTCTCCTTTTCCCTCATTCTTTCAAGAGCCAACAATTTTAACATTCTTAAATCAACAAATTCAAAAGACATATGCACTGTTCAAGCATTCATTCAGAAAACAAAAAGTATTGTCACCACATCAAACTAATTCAACTAGTTTCAAGGATGAATTCGAAATCCTGTACTTCTTGTTCTTTTGTAATAAAAACATTTTTCATTTAAGAAAGGTGATGGATTCATAGGACATTCATAGCTTTAAGGCATAGACACTAAGATACTAATGATCATGTAATAAGACACAAACATAGATAAACATAAGCATAAAAAATCGAAAAACAGAAAATAAAGAACAAGGAGATTAAAGAACGGGTCCACCTTAGTGATGGCGGCTTGTTCTTCCTCTTGAAGATCTTATGGAGTGCTTGAGCTCCTCAATGTCTCTTCCTTGCCTTTGTTGCTCCTCTCTCATGATTCTTTGATCTTCTTTAATTTCATGGAGGAGGATGGAATGTCTTTGGTGCTCCACCCTTAGTTGTCCCATGTTGGAACTCAATTCTCCTAGGGAGGTGTTGATTTGCTCCCAATAGTTTTGTGGAGGAAAGTGCATCCCTTGAGATGAATCTCTCCATCTCCCATGGCTCGGAGGTGGAAGCTTTTGCCTTCCCTTTCCTCTTTTTAGAGGTTTCTCCGGCCTTAGGTGCCATAAATGGTTATGGAAAACCAAAAAGCAACGCTTTTACCACACCAAACTTAGAAGGTTTGCTCGTCCTCGAGCAAAAGAAGAAAGAAGAAAGAGAGTGGTGGGGTAGGTGGGGATCCTGTGGGGTCCACAGATCCTGAGGTGTCAAGGAAAAGTCATCCCTGCACCAAGTGGCGAGCAAAATTGCTCCCTGTGCCAATTCTGGCGTTAAACGCCGGGCTGGTGCCCATTTCTGGCGTTTAACGCCAACTTGGTGCCCATTCCTGGCGTTTAACGCCAGTCTAGTGCCCCTTTCTGGCGTTAAACGCCCAGAATGGTGCCAGACTGGGCGTTAAACGCCCATCTGCTAGCCTTACTGGCGTTTAAACGCCAGCAAGTTCTCCTCCAGGGTGTGCTGTTTTTCTTTCTGTTTTTCTTTCTGTTTTTGCTTTTTCAATTGATTTTGGCTTCTCATGATCATCAACCTACAGAAAACATAAAATAACAAAAGAGGATAGATAAATATAATAAGATTGGGTTGCCTCCCAACAAGCGCTTCTTTAATGTCATTAGCTTGACAGTGGGCTCTCATGGAGCCTCACAAATACTCAGAGCAATGTTGGAACCTCCCAACACCAAACTTAGAGTTTGAATGTGGGCGTTCAGCACCAAACTTAGAAGTTGGTTGTGGCCTCCCAACACCAAACTTAGAGTTTGACTGTGAAGGCTCTGTTTGACTCTGTTTTGAGAGAAGCTCTTCATGCTTCCTCTCCATGGTTACAGAAGGAGAACCTTGAGTCTTATAGTTTGCACCGTTTGCAAGCCACGGAGCTTCCTGAATAGCAAACAATTGCTCATCCGGAAAGGTTTCAGAGATCTCAGTAGGAGGGAGGGATGCTCCTGCTACTGGTTCTATCCGGGACAGGTGATCAGCTACTTGATTCTCTGTCCCTTTTCTGTCTCTTATTTCTATATCAAACTCTTGCAGAAGCAACACCCATCTTATGAGCCTGGGTTTTGAATCCTGCTTTGTGAGTAGATATTTAAGAGCAGCATGGTCAGTGTACACAATCACTTTTGATCCTACTAAATAAGATCTGAACTTGTCAATGGCATAAACCACTGCAAGTAGCTCCTTTTCTGTGGTTGTGTAGTTCTTCTGTGCATCATTTAGAATACGGCTGCCATAATAAATGACGTGTAGAGGCTTACCATGCCTTTGTCCCAATACTGCACCAATGGCATGGTCACTGGCATCACACATTAGTTCAAATGGTAATGTCCAGTCTGGTGCAGAGATGACTGGTGCTGTGACCAGCTTAGCTTTCAGAGTCTCAAACGCCTGTAGACACTCCTTATCAAAGATAAATGGCATGTCAGCAGCTAGCAGATTACTCAGAGGTTTGGCAATTTTTGAAAAGTCCTTTATAAACCTTCTGTAGAATCCTGCATGTCCCAGAAAGCTTCTGATTGCCTTAACATTGGTAGGTGGTGGTAATTTTTCAATTACTTCAACTTTAGCTTGATCCACCTCAATTCCCTTGTTTGAAATTTTATGCCCAAAGACAATCCCTTCAGTCACCATAAAGTGACATTTTTCCCAGTTTAAAACTAGGTTGGTCTCTTGGCATCTTTTCAGAACAAGTGCTAGATGGTTATGGCAGGAGCTGAATGAGTCTCCAAATACTGAAAAGTCATCCATGAAGACTTCCAGAAATTTCTCTACCATATCTGAGAAGATAGAGAGCATGCACCTCTGAAAGGTTGCAGGTGTATTGCACAGACCAAAAGGCATCCTTCTGTAGGCAAATACTCCAGAAGGATATGTAAATGCTGTTTTCTCTTGGTCCTAAGGATCTACTGCAATTTGGTTGTAACCTGAGTAGCCATACAAAAAGCAGTAGTATTCATGACCTGCTAGCCTCTCTAGCATCTGGTCTATGAATGGTAAAGGAAAATGATCCTTTCTGGTGACTGTATTGAGCCTTCTGTAGTCAATACACATGCGCCACCCTGTAACTGTTCTTGTAGGAACTAGTTTATTCTTTTCATTATGAACCACTGTCATGCCTCCCTTCTTGGGGACAACGTGGACAGGGCTCACCCAGGGGCTATCAGAAATAGGATAAATATTCCCAGCATCTAGTAACTTAGTGACCTCTTTCTGTACCACCTCCTTCATGGCTGGATTTAGCCGCCTTTGTGGTTGAACCACTGGCTTAGCATCATCCTCCAATAGGATCTTGTGCATGCATCTTGCTGGGCTAATGCCCTTAAGATCACTTATGGACCACCCAAGAGCTGTCTTGTGTGTCCTTAGCACTTGAATTAGTGCTTCCTCTTCCAGTGGATTTAGAGCAGAGCTTATGATCACAGGAAAAGTGTCACCTTCTCCCAGAAATGCATATTTCAGGGATGGTGGTAGTGGCTTGAGCTCGGTTTTAGGAGGCTTATCTCCTTCCTGAGAAATTTTCAGAATTTCTGTTATTTCCTTTAGTTCCTCCAGATCAGGCTGAACATCTTTAAAGATGTCATCTAGCTCTGATTCAAGACTTTCTGTCATATTGACCTCCTCCACCAAAGAGTCAATAATATCAGTGCTCATGCAGTCATTTGATGTGTCTGGATGCTGCATAGCTTTGACAACATTCAACTTGAACTCATCCTCATTGACTCTCAGTGTTAATTCCCCTTTTTGGACGTCAATGAGGGTCCGTCCAGTTGCTAGGAAAGGTCTTCCTAGAATGAGAGTTGCACTCTTGTGCTCCTCCATTTCCAGCACTACAAAGTCACTGGGAAAGGCAAATGGCCCAACCTTGACAATCATGTCCTCAATTAAGCCTGATGGGTATTTAATGGAGCCATCAGCAAGTTGGAGACATATCCTGGTTGGTTTGACTTCTTCAGTCAAGCCAAGCTTTCTGATAGTGGATGCAGGTATTAGGTTGATACTTGCCCCAAGATCACATAGAGCTTTCTTGGTACAAGTACCCTCTAATGTGCATGGTATCATAAAGCTTCCAGGATCTTTAAGCTTCTCTGGTAAGCTCTTTAATATGACTGCACTGCATTCTTCAGTGAGAAAAACTTTTTCAGTTTCTCTCCAATCCTTCTTATGACTTAAGATCTCTTTCATGAACTTAGCATAAGAAGGTATTTGCTCAAGTGCCTCTGCAAACGGAATCTTTATTTCAAGAGTCCTTAGATAGTCTGCAAAGCGGGCAAATTGCTTATCCTGTTCCGCTTGGCGGAGTTTCTGAGGATAAGGCATCTTGGCCTTATATTCTTCAACCTTAGTTGCTGCAGGTTTATTTCCTACAGAAGTGGTTGGAGAAGCCTGCTTAAGGGGGTTGTTATCAGCACTTGCAAGTGTCTGACCCCTTTGTGGCGTTTGAACGCCAGGATTGGGTGCTTTTTGGGCGTTTAACGCCAGATTGCAACCCTTTTCTGGCGTTTGAACGCCAGAAGTGGCTACCCATTGGGCGTTTAACGCCACTTTCTTACCCTTTTCTGGCGTTTGAACGCCAAAATCATTCCTCTCTGGGCTCTTACTGTCCTCAGAGGGATTTTGGGTAGTTGGTTGGTCATCCTCTGTCAGTTGTTCCTTTCTTAGCTTTCTGCTGCTTTGAGTTGATACATTTAATGTCTTCCCACTCCTTAATTTAACAGCTTGGCATTCTTCTGTTATCTGTTTAGATAGTTGCTGTCTTGTCTGATTCAATTGTGCTTCCATATTCTTGTTAGCATTTTTAGTGTCTTGGAGCATCTCTTTAAATTCTGCTAATTGTTTTGTCATAAGGAGTAATTGCTGATTAAGCTCAACCATCTGTTCTTGAGGGTTAGGATCAGTAGTTACTGCCATAGCTTCTTCTTTTATAGAGAACTCATTGCTAGAGTACAAATATTAATTTCTAGCAACAGTATCTATAAGTTCTTGAGCCTCTTCAATTGTCTTCCTCATGTGTATAGATCCACAAGCTGAGTGGTCTAAAGACATCTGAGCATTTTCTGTAAGCCCATAGTAGAAGATGTCTAGCTGTACCCACTCTGAAAACATTTCAGAGGGGCATTTTCTTAGCATACCTCTATACCTCTCCCAGGCATTATAAAGGGATTCATTATCCTCTTGTTTAAATCCTTTGATGTCAAGCCTTAGCTGTGTCATCCTTTTTGGAGGGTAAAATTGATTCAGGAATTTGTCGGATAACTGTTTCCATGTCTTTATGCTTGCTGTAGGTTGGTTATTCAACCACCTCTTAGCTTGATCTTTTACAGCAAATGGAAACAGTAATAGTCTGTAGACATCCTGATCTACCTCTTTATCACGTACTGTGTCAGCAATTTGTAAGAATTGTGCCAGAAACTCAGTAGGTTCTTCCTGTGGAAGACCGGAATACTGACAATTTTGCTGCACTATGATAATGAGTTGAGGATTTAGCTCAAAGATGCTTGCTTTAATGGGAGGTATACAGATGCTACTCCCATATGCAGCTGTAATGGGGTTAGCATATGACCCCAGAGTCCTTCTGGACTGTTCAATTCCACTTAGGTCCATGATGGAGAAAGGGAATATGATATGGATTCACAAGTAAAGTTTTTTTTTTAGTTGACCGAAATAAATAAAATAAAACAAAAGGAAAATAAAATAAATTTTCGAAAACTAAAAGAAAATAAGATCAAAGCAAATTGAAAACTAAATCAATCAACTAATTAAAAAGATTTTGGAATTGGCAATTAAAAAGATATGATTGAAAATTATTTTGAAAAAGATTTGATTTTTTTTTGAAATACAGAAAGAGAAAAACAACAAAATGACACCAAACTTAGAATTTTTAAGGATCAAAAAGGGACTAAGGACATGCAAATTCGAAAATTAAAAGAAAAACAAAAGCATGCAATTGACACCAAACTTAAAATATGAAACTAAACTCAAATAAAAGACTCTAAACCAACAAAAATAAAATAGTCCTAATCTAAGCAACAAGATAAGCCGTCAGTTGTCCAAACTCGAACAATCCCCGGCAACGGCGCCAAAAACTTGGTGCACGAAATTGCAATCACACTTTTGCAATTCCGCACAACTAACCAGCAAGTGCACTGGGTCGTCCAAGTAATACCTTACGTGAGTAAGGGTCGATCCCACGGAGATTGTTGGCTTGAAGCAAGCTATGGTTATCTTGTAACTCTTAGTCATGATATCAATAATTATCAGGGTTGATTGTAAAAAGCAAAAGAACATGAAATAAGTACTTGTTTTGCAGTAATGGAGAACAGGTTGAGGTTTTGGAGATGCTCTATCTTCTAAATCTCTCCTTTCCTACTGTCTTCTTCTTCAAGCACACAAGGCTCCTTCCATGGCAAACTGTATGCAGGGTTTCACCGTTGTCAATGGCTACCTCCCATCCTCTCAGTGAAAATGTTCAACGCACCCTGTCACGGCACGGCTATTCATCTGTCGGTTCTCAATCAGGTTGGAATAGAATCCAGTGATTCTTTTGCGTCTGTCACTAACACCCAGCCTTCAGGAGTTTGAAGCTCGTCACAGTCATTCAATCACTGAATCCTACTCAGAATACCACAGACAAGGTTTAGACCTTCCGGATTCTCTTGAATGCCGCCATCAATTCTAGCTTATACCACGAAGATTCTGATTAAGGAATCCAAGAGATATCTACTCAATCTAAGGTAGAACGGAGGTGGTTGTCAGGCACACGTTCATAGTTGAGAATGATGATGAGTGTCACGGATCATCACATTCATCAGGTTTAAGAACAAGTGATATCTTAGAATGGAAGCAAGCATGATTGAATGAAAAACAGTAGTAATTGCATTAATCCATCAAGACACAACAGAGCTCCTCACCCCCAACCATGGGGTTTAGAGACTCATGCTGTAGAAGATACAATGAGAAACGTGTAAAGTGTCATGAGGTACAGATACAATGTCAAAAGATCCTATTAATAGTGAACTAGTAACCTAGGGTATACAGAAATGAGTAAATGACGTAAAAATCCACTTCTGGGTCCACTTAGTGTGTGCTTGGGCTGAGCATTGAAGCTTTCATGTGTAGAGACTTTTTCTGGAGTTAAACGCCAGCTTTTATGCCAGTTTGGGCGTTTAACTCCCATTCTTATGCCAGTTCCAGCGTTAAACGCTGGGAATTCTGAAGCTGATTTGCAACGCCGGTTTGGGCCATCAAATATCGGGCAAAGTATGGACTATTATACATTGCTGGAAAGCCCAGGATGTCTACTTTCCAACGCCGTTGAGAGCGCGCCAATTGGGCTTCTGTAGCTCTAGAAAATCCACTTCGAGTGCAGGGAGGTCAGAATCCAACAACATCTGCAGTCCTTTTCAGCCTCTGAATCAGATTTTTGCTCAGGACCCTCAATTTCAGCCAGAAAATACCTGAAATCATAGAAAAACACACAAACTCATAGTAAAGTCCAGAAAAGTGAATTTTAACTAAAAACTAATAAAAATATAATAAAAACTAATTAAAACACACTAAAAACATACTGAAAACAATGCCAAAAAGCGTATAAATTATCCGCTCATCAATGGACTAAACAAAAGAGAAGTATTTTTGAAAAAGTAGTTTTAATAATAAAAATATATTTTTTTTCGAATTTTTTTTTGTTGAAAATCAAATGAGAGACTCTAAACACAGCAAAATAAATTATTCCTAATCTAAACAACAAAATAAACCGTTAGTTGTTCAAACTCGAACAATCCCCGGCAACGGCGCCAAAAACTTGGTGCACGAAATTGGAAATCACAATTCTTCACAACTTCACACAACTAACCAGCAAGTGCACTGGGTCATCCAAGTAATACCTTACGTGAGTAAGGGTCGATCCCACGGAGATTGTTGGCTTGAAGCAAGTTATGGTTATCTTGTAACTCTTAGTCAGGATATCAATTATAATTATCAGTTGACTTACAAATGAACAAAAGAGCATGAAATAAATACTTATTATGCAGTAATGGAGAATATGTTGGAGTTTTGGAGATGCTTTGTCTTCTGAATCTCTGCTTTCTTCCTGTCTTCGTCTTCACGCATGCAAGTTCCCTCCCATGGCAAGCTGTATGTTTGGCGGGTCACCGTTGTCAATGGCTATCATCCATCCTCTCAGTGAAAAGGGTCCAGGTGCGCTGTCACCGCACAGCTAATCATCTGTCGGTTCTCACTCATGTTGGAATAGGATCCATCGATCCTTTTGCGTCTATCACTACGCCCAACCCTTGTGAGTTTGAAGCTCGTCACAATCATCCAATCCCTGAATCCTACTAGGAATACCACAGACAAGGTTTAGACTTTCCGGATTCTCACGAATGCTGCCAATGGATTCTAGCTTATACCACGAAGACTCTGATTAAGGGATCTAAGAGATACTCATTCAATCTAAGGTAGAACGGGGTGGTTGTCAGGCACGCGTTCATAGGTTGAGAATGATGATGAGTGTCACGGATCATCACATTCGTCATATTGAAGTGCAAATGAATATCTTGGATAGAAACAAGTGTGTTTGAATAGAAAATAGAAATAATTGCATTAATCCATCGAGACACAGCAGAGCTCCTCACCCCCAACAATGGAGTTTAGAGACTCATGCCGTCAAAAATTACAAAGTTCAGATCTAAAAATGTCATGAGGTACAAAATAAATCTCTAAAAGTTGTTTAAATACTAAACTAGTAACCTAGGTTTACAGAAAATGAGTAAACTGAGATAGATAGTGCAGAAATCCACTTCTGGGGCCCACTTGGTGTGTGCTGGGGCTGAGCTTTGAGCTTTACACGTGCATAGGCTGTTTCTGGAGTTAAACGCCAACTTGCAACCTATTTCTGGCGTTTTACGCCAGAATGGAACACGGAATTGGCGTCAAACGCCAGTTTACGTCGTTTATCTTCGAGCAAAGTATGGACTATTATATATTGGTGGAAATCCCTGGATGTTTACCTTCCAACGCAATTAAGAGCGTACCAATTGGACTCTTGTAGCTCTAGAAAATCCATTCCGAGTGCAGAGAGGTTAGAATCCAACAGCATCAGCAGTCTTTTTTCAGCCTGAATAAGATTTTTGCTCAGATCCTTCAATTTCAGCCAGAAAATATCTAAAATCACAGAAAAACACACAAACTCATAGTAAAGTCCAGAAATATGAATTTTGCCTAAAAACTAATAAAAATATACTAAAAACTAACTAAAACATACTAAAAACTACATGAAATTACCCCCAAAAAGCGTATAAAATATCGCTCATCAATGGGATTTTCAACTTCTAGCAAGGAGTATTTCTTTGGTTTGGCATTAATTATATCGTTTGATAGTCTTCACTCAAGCCTTCCAAAAGAATATATAGTTCTTTTGTTGTTAATGGACTCCCAAGGGATACAATGAATTTGTGATGTCCTTGATATTGTTTATGTAATCAACAGGAAAAAGGCCTTGTTTCTTTATTGTTTTCACTTGATTCTTGAACTATTTGACACAAAATTTTGTTGATTTTGTTGATTGGCATAGTAATCTAGGATCTTTGTCAAGATTTCATGAGCATATGCACAAGAAACCATATTAGTTTTGAATTTTGGATTCATAAAAGCTAGCATATATCAAATTTTTATCATCTTGACACCATTGTTTATAAGTTATCATATTTGTGAAAGAACATTGATTTCCTACTGATTCATCTGAAGATGGAACTCGATTTGCATACAAATTTTCCTCTAAATCTTTTCCTCAAATTGTAGCTAGAGTTTGTTACAACCAAGTTTTATGATTGTTTTCTCCTTATTTGTCAGTGATTGGATTGAACGGTCATTGATTGATGATGAATGGTTGTTGAAAAGAATTTTTAGCATTGTTGTTTGGTATGATGAATGATGAGATTTCAGCTACGGAAGGCATGATAACGAAAAAAAAAATCCTAGGCTCTAGATACCATAATATGATTCTCTGATGAGTTTACTTGAGGAATAAGGAATCTATATAGAAAAAATAAATGATGAAAAATAGAAACAAACATAAACTAAATAGCAACAAATTGAATGTCTTAATTTGACAATGTGACTTACGGAGGTATTGCTACACTACTGAACTCTATACATAGTGCTACAACTAAAACAGTTGCAGTTACGTTAAGTTCTTGAATCTGGGATTCTTGGTCTCTAGTCTTAAAAGTAACTTTTGATAAATATTACTGACATCACAAAGTTATCGGTAAAATTAATTAATAATAACAATACTTAAGTCGTCAATAATAAAGATTGTCAAAATTAAAAGTTTAAAAAATAAATTAAATTTATTGCTGCTTAAACTTTCCATAAAATTAAATGAATAGTTTTATTAATTTTTATAATTATACTTTTACTAGTCATAGTCAATAGTAACATTTTGATTTTTATTTGGTGTTATTTTTATATTAATAATATTTATTTATTATATTGTTTGATACCTTTCACTTAATTATAAAAAATATTCAATTATATATTTTTTAAATAAATTATTAACCAGAATAATATCAAAAATTTTTTAAACTAAATAAATGTTAAAGGTACAAACGTATTCAAACTATAAAATGATAATCTAAAATAAATACCATAAAATTAAAAAAATCCCACAATTATCATCTGTCATCATCCCCTCAACAAGGTGGTGGTCATGGCGGTGGTAGCAGACAATCGACTCATAGTTATTGTGAAGGAGGTGGAGGTCAAAGAGAGACTGAAAAACTACTAGATGAGCCACTCTTTATATGTTGCACAAACTTGCACATTTGACTCACTATGCTCTTTCACTTAGAGAATTTTGTACTTGTGGATATTTTTTCTGTTATGGCACACAAGGTCTCATGGTTTTGTTTCTGATGATAGACATGATGGCAAGACCCCCACACTAACCCATCAAAAAAGTCCACAAAGGAGCGGTATCCACACCCTAATAAGGCATATTCATTCTCCTCTCTAACCGGTGTGGGACTTCACAACATCTCCGTTGACACATCAATTTAGGCACTGGCTCTAATAACATCTGTAATAACCCAGTCAACCTACTTGTGAATATTATTCATTTTGGCACAAAGCCTCGTGGTTTTGTTTCTGATGGTATAGATGATGGCAAATCCTTAGCCAATTCCTCCTTAATGCTCGAACACCCCAAAAGTCCTCAATTCATAAGCTCCAAGCCTCCATCGTAAGGATTCTTAGCACCCGACACCTAACTCAAGCTTTCAACTCCATCAATTTGATCCCAATGCACATATATACAATCTAATTCCATGCCAACATCACTAGAATCATTATAGGGTTTATTAATTTAATAATTTCACAAGGGTTAGAGATTTTTCACCATACCGGCGGACGTTTGGGACAAAATTCAGCAAGCCCACAAGGCTAATTTGATCCTAAATACCAAAATCATATAATCTCTCAAAATAAAAACTTCAAAATCATGAAACTGAAAGGGGAAGACCTGGGCAAAAAATATCAAATTTATTATCAAGTTGTTCGGTGGGTTTCGTAGAGAATTTTAAGATTAATGCGTGGCGACTAAGGGCTCGTCAATCGGAGCTCCGAATTGAAAGTTATGGCAAAATGAAATTGAGGCTAGGGTTTGCTCACGTTCCCCCTCTCCCCTTGTATTTTTCAGCAATGATCCCTTGTGTTGGAGGGAAGGAATAGTTGAGCTCTTCATATATGGGGAGTTAGGTTGGGCCTTGGGCCCATTATAGGCCCGGTTCCCTCGATTTTGTTCGTTTGGCTCGATTTCGGATCAAAACCTTTAAAATTAGTGTCAAAACTCATATTTTTAATTACTTCTATTTCATTAAACTATAAAATTTATTCTTCTAATTTCTTTTAATAATAACTAATTTATTGGTTAATAAGTTACTAATTATCCGAGATTTATATTTTTTAATCAATTAAGTACAATTAGGAGAAAATTCACCAAAGTATTCATTTTTGAAGAATAGATGCAAGTTGATGAATTCCACTCTCTTAATTCAAAACTTATCACAAAATATGAATTTATCAAACACTAATTACAATATTCAAAAATATTAAGAAATTTTTATAGAATCTCCTCTAAAACTTGGACATTTTCACAGTTTACGATTTCATCAAAAGCAATCATTTCATCACCCATTATCAATCATTAAACAACCTATTTTATCAAACCGAATAATAGGACATTTGTCATTTCTCAATCATAACACAACCAAAATATAACAAATAGATCCATATGCAGTTAAAGATATATTAATAATATATTAAACATGCAGTAATATGATTTAAACTATAACTAATAATATATTTTCTTTGAGCACATCTGTTTTCTTTGTTAGCTCTTCACGATCTTGCATTGCCTCTTCAACTTATGTCTGAATCCTTTATGTCATACCTTGTATCACTTTTCTCTCCTCTCACAGTCACAAATGCTTCATTTGGAGCAATAGAATTTTCAATTTAGTAAAATTCATTGATCATGAAGCTAATGTCATTCTTACACAATACATATAGCATATATATCAATTCATCATTTGAAAATACTTCTAAACTTTAATTTCCATAAAAAGGAGAAGATTAACGTTACATCAATTTGATCAGTTTTTTTATTGACCCATTCTCTATCATTCTTTTTGATAAGTAATTTTTTACGATTTGTGCTACAATTTTTTTCAAAGTTTAAATATAACATATCATTAAGTGCAAGCTCGACATAGAAAAAAATTATAATATGAAATTTAAGGGTGCAAGAATATTTACCCTATCACGTCTATTAACTTCAAATGATTTTCGATCAACAGTATGTGGTAGAATGTGATGCTTTTTATTATCTTTATTTCTTAAATTTTTTTCTATAAATTATTAAACTCACGAATACAAAGAAGTTAAATTATAATTATATGATTGATTTAAAGCAACGAGAGATAAAAATATTTCAATAGTTACAGAATGAAGATCTAGACTTGAAAAGCGAAATTTCAAAGTAGTACATCATCATCTCTCATCTCTCTAAAAGAATATTCTTCGGTGGATTTTGAAGGCACTCTTCACTAATTTGATACAACTCATAGTGTTCACACAATCTTGAGTGCCAACTTCGATAAGCTAAATTAGCCTTAACTAAAATCATTTCGTGTCCTATGTATCAAACTTTTTTCTATATAAGTTTGCCTAAAGTTAGTTAGAACAAATAAAGATTTAAAATAAATAATAACTAAAAATGTAAATATATCTTACCAAAATAAGGTCGCATATTTTTTTTGTTCCACATCATCTCCAACTTGGCTCCATTTCTCTACATCCAACGGAGAATTTTGTCTTGTAGAAATACCCATTTCGAATGCAAAAGGATTAGCATTGATTCCATTAGGTGCTAAATTTTCCGAAGACATCAGCAACTGTAGTTTTCCATTTTTGTTTATTTTCAAAGCCTTATTTGTTGTAATCCCATGTGAAGGTCCTTTTTTATCAATACACACTGAATAGGGGCAGTTGCTGGTGCTGAAATGGAGGCTATCAGGGTTGGAACATGGGTTGCTAGAGCAACTAATGCTGTTAAAGATGTTAATGCATTACCCATGTTTAAATCTTTTGAAGTGTCATCAAGATGCACAATCTACGTTAAAACTCATAGAGATAATATGATGGAAATGAAATAATAAAACATATACATATCTTAAAATATAACTATACCAAAGAAAACACATCAACAAAAGTGTGCATCATTAAAAGATGTTATACATTTCAAAAAAGTTAAACAAAGATAGCAAAGAGTAGATAACTTACCAATTGAAAATATCATGTAAAATCCAAAATAAAACTACTAAGAACTCAATCACTATCACTAGCACTATATTTGAACTATCTTCTTCTTCTTCTTCTTCTTTTTCTTCTTTTTTTTCCTCTTCTTCTTTGTCAGCTTTGCCCGAATTAATCACCAAATTGGGCATCATAAAAAATTAATACATGATTAACGCTTTTCATTTCATCTTGTTGGTATACCTCTTCTTATATGATATCTTTTTTAGGCATATCTTACGTATTGTGAGGCTTTATTCATACCACAGTATACTAGATAGGCCTTTTAGTTATCATTACATAGTATATAATTGCTTAGCTTGACATGCTAAATGAAATACTCATTCTCATATCGAATACATGAAACATCCACGTTTATAAAGCCATATTCATCTTTACAGTATCCACTGCTTTGATATTGTCCTATTAGAGGAACATCAAAGAAATCACATTTATATAAAATCACTTTATGTTTTCTCATAAAATCCAATTCAATAATCTCAGTCAACATGCCATAATAATCCATGCCACCAGTTACTTTATCTGTCTTCACAACTATTCCATAATTTTGAGTCTTTGAAGATGCTTCATGTTTTTTGGTACAAAATGTAAAACCATTAATAGCACATGTTTTATAAAAATTTAAACAATGATCAGGACCTCTTGCTAGAGAAAGTAGTTCATTGTTAACTTGTGCACTCCCTACTTTGTATAGATATGAAATCTACATTAAATGAATAGGAATTAAAACTAAGTTGTTAAATACTTCTATTTAATTTATAATAAATCATAGTTGATTTAATTACCTTTTTTTTAAACTATTTCACAAATTGATCCTTGTGTCTTTTCTATAAATTTCTATTATTTTCTCTTGTTAGATATGCCATGTGCTCATCAACACATGGTTGAACTTATTCACAATTCTTCAGCACATAAAATTAAAGTTTCTATGATTTAAGTTACTAAATTCTTTGTATGCCCATTTACAAAAATAAAAATAGCCAGCAACTTTGAAATAGATATGCCTTGCATAGGTTCATTCTCAGCATGGTCTAAAATCTTAGAAGTTTCATTCAAATGTCTTGACACAAGAGTTATTGCTTTTTCAGAAATATAACCTTCAGCTATTAAACCCTCAAGACATGCTTTATTTTCCACATAACTTTTTTGTGTGCCAAATATCTAAAAAAATGTTCAAGAAGGATTATAAATCTATGTAAATGAAAAATATAGGATAGATTCTAAGCTATTATTAAATCCAAAAGGTTTACCTTTCAACAGAGTACATCTAATGATAATGAACCAATCTGGCTAACTTAGCTTCATGTGCAAGATGAATAGTTCGATGAACCATCACATAAAAAATGTTAGGAGAAAAATCCATTTCCAATTAAGATAGTGTTGTTGCAATTTGAGTTTCAAGGTTGTCTAGAATACCACATTTAGTTCCTTGAAACAAAGCTCTCCAACGAAAAAACTTAGATGTATCAATGGTTCACAAACTTCTTTGGGAAAAAGCTCACATATTGTAAGTGGTAGTAATCGTTCTAATAAAACATGGAAATCATGGCTCTTCAAGTCATAAATTTTGCAATCTTCAACATGCACACAATGACCAATATTTGATAAACATGAATCAGGCATCTTGAGATCTTTTATGAATTGACAAAGTTGTTATTTTCAATTCTTCTTCTTTGTCTTTGACAAGGTATATTTTGCTATCAGTGTCACAAATTTGTTGCCCATTTTACAAGGATGAAGGTCTTTCTTGACACCCATAAGTTGAAGATCAACCCATGCATTAAGATTGTTCGTCGTTTTTCTACCTAGATTTAATAGTGTGTATAGAATATTATCAAAGACGTTATTCTTTATATACATCACATCTAAGTTGTGGTGCAACACTAATATCTTCCAATAAGGTAACTCAGAAAATGCTTTCCTTTTTCCAGTTTCTAATTACCTTGTCACGATCAGACTTCTTTCTCTTCTTAGTATAGTTCTCAAACTCTGTTTGTTCAAATGTCTTGTATTCTTCTAAGACATCATAACTAGAAAGTGGCTTAGGTGTTTCAGGAAGCTCCTTGTTATTATCAAAAGTACTCTTGTTTTTTATCCATGAATGATTATGAGGTAAATAGCGGTGATGACCCATATAGTAATGGTTGTGGCCATATTGCCGTCTTTTTGAACTAGTTTCTCTATGGCAACATGTACATGCTAATGCACCTTGTTTGCTCGAACTAGATAACATCAAATAAGTTGGATAATCATTTATTGTTCATATAACTATAGCAAACAATTGAAAGTTCTATTTCTTAACCACACCAAATTTTCAACATCATCTTTCAACAATTCTTTCAACTTTTTAATTAATGATTGTAAGTATACATCAATAGAATTGCTAAAGGAGTTAGGACCAGGAATAAGTAAGGATAACATATAATTTATAACGTTTCAAAACTATCCATGGAGGAAAGTTATATGGAATAAGAACAATTTTTCAAGTACTATATGAAATGTTCATATTACCAAATGGATTGAATCCATTACTAGCAAATTCAAACTTGATATTTCTAGCATCACAAGCAAACTGGTCATGTTCCTCATCAAATTCCTTTCATGTTATAAAATTTGTTGGGTCTTATAAGATTCTATCATCAAACTACTTCTCTTTCTATTTTACCAATAGTACTATTTCTTCATACATGAAGATCCTCTGGAGCTTAAGATTCAACGAAAAGTATCTTGGTATCTTCTGTGGAACCTTCTTCTTACTAAAGTCACCCTTTTCATTCCCCTTCCCTGCTACCCATCTAAATTGCTTGCACTTTGGATATTCACTAAGATAAGCATATGCTTGTCCCTAAAACAAAATGTAATCATTCACACAAGCATCTTCTTGAATCACTTTTTGAGCATCATAAAATGAAGCAGGACATATATTTTTCTTTGTAAATATGCTTTTTAGAAAGAGCAATAAAGAATTAACTGAATTGTTTCTCCATCCATTATATCATTTCATTTGAAAAACTTAACAACGAAAGATAATCTCGAAATCCCACTATCCACATACAACTTTTGCTCAGCATCACTCATTAACTTTTGAAACTATTTTACCCCCTCGTGAGGTTCTTCTTAAATATGTTTATCTATGTTGCTAGTAAAATATCTTGGGGTTTCCCGTAGTGTCTCCCATCTAAAGGTGTCATACAAAATTTTGTAAGGGAGAATCATTCTTCCCTTCACGATCAATCTAATTTAAATCAGACACATCTATAGTTGATGTATTTTAAAGGCTCTCACTATGCTGAACCCAAATTTTATATGAACTCACTATTGCCTATTAGTGCACATGATGATGAAATTCACTTCCAAGTTTGAATAAAACATTATTGCATTTGGGACAAGGACAACATATTTAAATTTTTACACCAGGCTGAGAGAAGACAATATCTATAAATAATTCATCGAGGCACTTTCTAAACTTAGGGGTACAACTATCAAAATTAATCCAATATTTCTGGTAGTTAACCATTAGATTTATATCGGCTAAATATTTGGAAATCTATATTTGGGACTTGTGCCCATGTAATGGAAGGTTTTGATAGTTAACCAACATATGAGCTCATGGCCTGCGTAGGGGAGACATGCATCATGATTGTTGCAGCATTTAAGAGAGAACTTCTGCGTGGTCTAGAATTTAAAATAAATTTTTGTTGCAAGTATAGCTTCTAAACCAACAAGAGTCCTTTCTTACAAACATTTTGGTTGTCACAAGTAACAAACCCAATAAAATTTATAACCGAAGTATTCAAACCTCAGGTCGTCTTCTCAAGCAATTGCAGGGAAGTATGCATTATTATTGGTTATGCAAAACAGTGTTTTTGGGTTTGAAAAAGTTTTGAATAAGAGAAATAAATTGCAGAAATTAATAAATTAATAACTAGTACAACTCTTGGCAAGGTATGAAAAATGGAAGTCCTATCCCAGTTATCCTTATCAATTGTGATGAGAATTGGATTTTTCTCCCGCTAAGTCAACCTCTAACTATGAAGGTAAGTCAAGTGGATGAATTAATTTTGATTCCTCAAGTCCTAGTCTTTCCTTGGGAAAGGCTAGAGTTATTGGAACTCGAATTAATTCTTGAAGAATTCTAATTTTCCATCAACAATGAGTTTGATAACTCAAGAGTTACCAATTAATCAACCAAAGCCAATAGTAAATAATCTAAATTAAAAATAGAAAAAAGCAATCATGAGTCTGAAATACCTCAAATTATATTTAAATAAGAAAATCATAACATGAGTGTCATTAAACAAATAACAGAGAAAATAAATAGAAGAACATTGAACCTGAGATGAAGATGAGATAAATCCTAATCCTAATAGAAATCCTAATCCTAAATCCTAATAGAGAGGAGAGAACCTCTCTCTCTAAAAGCTACATCTAAAACCTAAAATTGTGAGTACTGAATGAATTTTTTTAAGTATCCTCTGAGTCTCTGCATGTTCTCTGACTTTAATCTGTGTTTCTGGGCCGAAAATTGGGTTGAAATGCGGCCCAGAATCTCTGCCAGTGACTTTCGTAATTTTGCATATCACGCACGTCACGCGGCCGCGTTGTCTACGCGATCGCATCACTCAGCGTTTTTCGTACCACGCGTGCGCGTCGTCCATGCATTCGCGTCGTTCGTGCAGCTTCCAATCAGCGCGGTCGCGTCAGGCACGCGAACACGTCACTCTGATTTCTTCCATTTCGCGCAGTCGCGTGAGCCATGCGACCACGTGACTTCTCGCTGGTCATCTCCTTAATTCCTTGTGTTCCTTCCATTTTTATATGCTTCCTCTTCATTCCTTATGCCATCCTTGCCCTATGAAGCCTGAAACACTTAACATACAGATCACATCATCGAATGGTACGAAGAAAAATAAAAATATACAACTAAAAGGTCTTTAGGAATCAAGTTTTCAATCATAAAATAATTTGGGAAGAAATTGTAAATACATGCTAATCATATGAATAAGTGGGTGAAAAGCTTGATAGAACCACTCAATTAAACACAATATAAACCATAAAATAGTGATTTATCAACCTCCCCACACTTAAACATTAGCATGTCCTCATGCTAAGCTCAAAGAGACAAAATAAATGAGTAAGGAAAAGCAGGACTCATGCAATGCAACCTATGAATGTGAATGCAACTACATCCTAAAATGATTCTATCTACTTGGTGAAAAGGTAAATAAATCTTTCAAGAACAAATATGAACTGGATTTCACTAATTCAAATCATAAAAATGAAATACAAATAACTTGCAAGAAGAAGATAGCTCATGAAAGTAAGGAACATAGAATTAAGCACTGAACCCTCACTGGTAGTGTATATGCACTCTAATCTCTCAAGTGTCTAGGGTTAATCACTCTACTCTTCCCTGGTCATGCTTTCTAAACTTTGTTCTTCATCTAACCAATCAACAAATATTTAATGTACCAATGCAAACATCATGAGGTCTTTTCAAGGTTGTAATGGGGCCAAGGCAAGGGTGAGGATATATGTATGGCTAAGTGAGCTATAAATTGAATCTTTGAGTAACCTGGGCTATCACCTAACTGACATACATTCTATATAACTTCTAAAATCATGCCTAGCTACCCATCATTCCCACTTTTGTATCACATACTCATGTATCAACTTTTCTTTTAATTTGTGTCACATATGCATTGATCTTTTATTAACTTAACATTGGGGTAATTTTGTCCCCTTATTTATTTATTTATATATATATATATTTTCTTTTTTTTAGAGACATAAAAACTAAAATAATATATCAATGCATATGGAATTTTTAATTTTCTATTTTACATGAGTAGATACCAAATTTCCTAATATTCAGAATTAGAAACATGATACATTCCCTTATTAACCAATATTCCTACAGTTTCCCCACACTTAGTTGATGCACAACCTCTATCTTAAGCTAACCAAAGATTCAATTGGGATATTTAATTTGTTTTTCTGCTTAAGGCTAGTGATGTGGTAAAATATTAAACAAATGGGGATTAAAAAGCTCAAAGTGGCTAACAAAGGTAATTTAAAAGATAGGCTTATTTGGGATAAGTGAGCTAAACAAACGATGGCATCAATCATATGCAAGCATATAAATACACTAAATAGTGGACATATAGAATGGAACAAAGTAAGGATTGCAATCATAGAGAAGAAAACACACAAGAATAAAAATTTGTGGTTAAATAATGTAACCATGTAAATAAGCTCAAAATCTCACAGGTTGTGTGTTCTTTGGCTCAAAAACCATGTTCCAAATACAACTTCAAACAAATTTAACAAAGAAAATTTTTCAATTTAAATTAGTAAAATACTATTAAAAATTTCTTGAAAAAGAAATATTACTTCAACCAAATAATGGTAATATATGCACAAAATCAAAGAAACATGCAAATGCAATAACTAATTTAAATGCTGGTGTTGAGACATGAAGGTACTAACCTACGGAGATCGGTATCAACCTCCCCACATTAGTGAAAAACTATAAAAATTTCTTGAAAAAGAAAAATATTACGTCAACCAAGTAATGGTAATATATGCACAAAATCAAAGAAACATGCAAATGCAATAACTAATTTAAACGTTTGTGTTGAGACAGGAAGGTACTAACCTACAGAGATCGGTATCAAACTCCCCACACTTAAAGATTGCACCGTCCTCGATGCATGCTGAGATGTGCAGGTGGATGGGTTGCTCCAACTGATGCTTTTCTCCAAAGATTGTGTGGTAGACTTGTTCACTGTTCCAGTTAGAAACGTGTCTTTTTCCCTCTTGGTGGCCAGCCTGAAAGAAGAGGAAAAAGAAGAAAAAATAACCCAGAAATAAAAATAAGAATAAAAATAAAGTCTAGGTGGGTTAATGCCAAATAATGAGGGTCTCAATTACATGGTAGCTACAACATGCAAGTGAGAAAATAATAGAAGCACATGACATGTCAACTAAATAGCAAACAAGTTAAGAAGCACCTAAAATAATGCAGGAGATATGCAACAGATGAGTAAAAAGATTGTAACACCAATGTAAAACAACAAATATAGAAAGGAAGGGAGAACAAGAGAAAGAAGAGAGTAAAGAGAGAAGAAGAAAAAGAATGAATAAGATGAAGAATGGAGATAATAAAAGAAAGTAAAGGAGGAAGAAGAAAGAATTAAGAAAGGGGAAAGAAAAAAGATTTAGATTTGGGGAAGAAAAGATAAGATATTTGGCTGTGTTGGATAAGCTGTGCGGCGCAGGCGACGCGAGCGCGTGAGTGACGCGTTCGCGTGGATAGCGCTTCCATGAAATGACGCAGACGCATCATCCACGCGGTCGCGTGGATCGATTTGTGCCATTAGAGCGAGGGCAGCCTCGTGGTCGCGCAACTCTCTGTTTGAAACTCATATTGCCAAATCTTTGGGTGACGCAGTCGCGTGGATGGCCTAAATTTGAAAATGGCGCGGACGCGTAGGGCACGCGTACGCGTGGCAGGGCTTGTGCTTCTAGCACGAGTCCAGCCCAATTCTAGCTCAACTTTCGTCCATACACCTTTTGACGTCGATTTTACAGGGCTCGCGTTCGCGTGGGTGGTGCGGACGCGTGGGAGGCATTTTTCCCACATGACACGGACGCATCAGTGACGCGGTCGCTGGTGCGCGAAATTGTGAACAATACTTTTTCACAACTCTCATAATCCCCGGTCATGAACCCCAAAAACTTGGTAGTTCAGTACCATGGCATTACACAACTTCGCACAACTAACCAGCAAGTGCACTGGGTCGTCCAAGTAATAAACCTTACGCGAGTAAGGGTCGATCCCACGGAGATTGTTAGTATTGAAGCAAGCTATGGTCATCTTGTAAATCTTAGTCAGGCAAACTCAAATAGTAATGGTGATGAACGAAAATAACAAAAAGGTAAAGATAGAGATACTTATGTAATTCATTGGTAGGAACTTCAGATAAGCGCATGAAGATGCCTTCCCTTCCGTCTCTCTGCTTTCCTACTGTCTTCATCCAATCCTTCTTCTTCCTTTCCATGGCAAGCTTGTGTAGGGTTTCACCGTTGTCAATGGCTACTCCCATCCTCTCAGTGAAAGCGATTGCATATGCTCTGTCACAGCATAGCGGAATTCAGCTGTCGGTTCTCGGTCAGGCCGGAATAGAATCCATCGATTCTTTTGCGACTGTCACTAACGCCCCGCCTGCTAGGAGTTTGAAGCACGTCACAGTCATTCAGTCATTGAATCCTACTCAGAATACCACAGACAAGGTTAGACCTTCCGGATTCTCTTGAATGCCGCCATCAGTTCCAGCCTATACCACGAAGATTCCGGTTAAAGAATCCAAGAGATATTCACCCAATCGAAGGTAGAACGGAGGTGGTTGTCAGTCACACGTTCATAGGTAAGAATGATGATGAGTGTCACGGATCATCACATTCATCAAGTTGAAGAACAAGTGATATCTTAGAACAAGAACAAGCGGAATTGAATGGAAGAACAATAGTAATTGCATTAATACTCGAGGTACAGCAGAGCTCCACACCTTAATCTATGGTGTGTAGAAACTCCACCGTTGAAAATACATAAGCATAAAGTCTAGGCATGGCCGAATGGCCAGCCTCCCAATGAGGGTTCAATCATAAAAATGTATGATCAAAAAGCTCTCGTGATCGAAAGACTCTCAATACAATAGTAAAAGGTCCTACTTATAGAAAACTAGTATCCTAAGGTTTACAGAAATGAGTAAATGACATAAAAATCCACTTCCGGGCCCACTTGGTGTGTGCTTGGGCTGAGCAATGAAGACGTTTCGTGCAGAGACTCTTCTTGGAGTTAAACACCAGCTTTAGTGCCAGTTTGGGCGTTTAACTCCCATTTTGGTGCCAGTTCCGGCGTTTAACACTGGAATTTCTGAAGGTTACTTTGAACGCCGGTTTGGGCCATCAAATCTTGGGCAAAGTATGGACTATCATATATTGCTGGAAAGCCCAGGATGTCTACTTTCCAACGCCGTTGAGAGCGCGCCAATTGGGCTTCTGTAGCTCCAGAAAATCCGCTTCGAGTGCAGGGAGGTCAGAATCCAACAGCATCTGCAGTCCTTTTCAGTCTCTGAATCAGATTTTTGCTCAGGTCCCTCAATTTCAGCCAGAAAATACCTGAAATCACAGAAAAACACACAAACTCATAGTTAAGTCCAGAAAAGTGAATTTTAACTAAAAACTAATAAAAATATACTAAAAACTAACTATATCATACCAAAAACATACTAAAAACAATGCCAAAAAGCATACAAATTATCCGCTCATCAGTCGCGTGGACCAATTTGTGCCAAAGGCACGCCTCCAGCCGAGCATACACCCTTGAAATATGGCTGGGACATTGCATAGCCCAAATAGCATCCTTCTGTAGGCGAAAACTCCAAAAGGACATGTGAAGGAGGTCTTCTCTTGGTCCTTTGGATCCACCACTATATGATTATACCTGGAATACCCATCCAGGAAGCAATAATAAGCATGACCTGCCAATCTTTCCAACATCTAACAATGAAGGGGAGAGGGAAGTGATCTTTTCTTGTAACATCATTCATTCTTCTATAATCTATGCAAATCCTCCATCTAGTCACTGTCCTTGTGGGAATTAACTCATTCTTCTCATTGGAGATGACTGTCATTCCTCCCTTCTTTAGTACAACTTGAACCGGACTCACCCATGAACTATCAGAGATTGGAAATATTATCCCAGCATTCCATAGCTTCATCACTTCTTTTTGAACTACCTCCTTCATGGTTGGGTTAAGTCTTCTTTAAGGTTGAACCACAGGCTTTGAATCTTCCTCCAATAGAATTTTATGCATACAGATGGCAGGGCTGATGCCTTTGATATCCTCAATTGTCCAACCCAAAGCTATCTTGTGAGCCTTTAACACTTCAATCAGTTTTGTTTCTTCTTCCATGTTCAAAGAGGTGTTTATGATCACTGGTAGGGCCTCTGCTTCTCCAAGAAACACGTATTTGAGATGAGGGGGGATAGGCTTTAACTCTTGTTTTGGCTTCTCCTTTTCCTTGCCTTCAATGGCGATCTCCACCACTTCCTCCTCTATGAATTCTTGTTCCACATCTATTTCCTCTTCTTCTTCCTGTTGCTCATGACAATTGTCTTCCAGCATGTCTTCCACCAATCCTTCTATCATATCCACTCACATGTAGTTTTCTTGCTCAGGGGGGTGTTGCATTGATTTGAAAACATTGATGACCATTTGCTCATTGTGCACCCTGAAGATCATTTCTCCCTTTTCTACATCGATAATAGCTCTTGCTGTAGCTAGAAATGGTCTTCCCAAGATAATTGAGTTGTTTCCTTCCTCTTCTGTGTCTAAGATCACAAAGTCTGCAGGGAAGATAAACTCTCCAACCTTTACTAATAGATTTTCCACAACTCCATAGGGTGTCTTGATTGATCTGTCGGCCATCACCAGTGACATCCTGGTAGGTTTGATTTCTTCTATGGCAAGTTTTCTCATCATTGAAAGGGACATCAAGTTGATACTAGCACCTAGATCATAGAGAGCTTTCTCTAATGTCATATTGCCTATGGTACATAAAACCACAAAGCTCCCTGGATCTTTGAGCTTTGGTGGGATACCTCTTTGGATCACAGCACTGCATTCTTCAGTGAGCATAATGGTCTCCTTCTCATGCTAGCTTCTTTTTTGTTAATGAGTTCTTTCAAGAATTTGGCATATAGAGGCATCTGCTCTAATTCTTCAGCCAAGGGGATATTAATCTCCAACTTCTTGAAGACTTCAAGAAATTTGGGGAAGTGCCGATCCTTAATCTCCTTGTTGAACCTTTAGGGATATGGCAGAGGAGGTGTGAAGGTCTTCACCACTTGCTTCTGTCCTTGAGATGGTTCTTACATTACTTGCTTCCCTTTTCTTGAATCTTGTGGCTGGTTATTGATTCGGTATTTTACAACCCACAAACTTACCGGCAAGTGCACCGGGTCGTACCAAGTAATACCTTACGTGAGTAAGGGTCGATCCCACGAGGATTGATGGACTAAGCAACAATAGTTGAGTGACTGGCTTAGTTAGACAAACAAAAATTGATTTTGATATTGAGATGTTCAAAAGGTTTAAGTTGAAAATAAGACAGACACACAGTAAATAAGTTGGGAATAAAATTTTAGAGAAATAGTTAAGGCTTCAGAGTTATCTATTTTTCTGGATTAACTTTCCTTACTAACTATTTTAATTATGTAGGATTTAATTTATGGCAAACTATTTGTGACTAGACCCTAATTCCTTAGACCTTCCTAGTCTCCTCTAAAATTCATCAATTGCCAATTCCTTGGTCAATTAATTCCAATTAGAGGGTGATGATCAAATTCGAGTTTACATGCCACAAAAACTTTAATTACCCAAAAATAAAAGGATTATATGTCACGTATCCCATTAAATCCAGATAATTAAAATTTAGGAGAATATGTTCTCAAGCTGTTATTCTAGTAAAGAGCTTTTCCAAGTTTTACAAGAACTCAAATAGAAAGAGGGTCATTGGTGCACGAAATTGTGATCATCAATGGCGCCATCAACATGGTACGCTCAATTGCAATCTCAACTTTTTATCACAACTTCGCACAACTAACCAGCAAGTGTACTGGGTCATCCAAGTAATAAACCTTACGCGAGTAAGGGTCGATCCCACAGAGATTGTTGGTATGAAGCAAGCTATGGTCACCTTGTAAATCTTAGTCAGGCAAACTCAAATGGTTATGAATGATGAATAAAACATAAAGATAAAGATAGAGATACTTATGTAATTCATTGGTGGGAATTTCAGATAAGCGTATGAAGATGCTTGGTCCCTTCCGTCTCTCTGCTTTCCTACTGTCTTCATCCAATCCTTCTTACTCCTTTCCATGGCAAGCTGTATGCAAGGGTTTTACCATTGTCAGTGGCTACCTCCCTGTCACGGCACGGCTATCCAGCTGTCGGTTCTCGATCATGTCGGAATAGAATCCAGTGATTCTTTTGCGTCTGTCACTAACGCCCCACAATCGCAAGTTTGAAGCTCGTCACAGTCATTCAATCATTGAATCCTACTCAGAATACCACAGACAAGGTTTAGATCTTCCGGATTCTCTTGAATGCCGCCATCAGTTCTAGCTTATATCACGAAGATTCCGGTTAAAGAATCCAAGAGACATCCACCCAATCTAAGGTAGAACGGAGGTGGTTGTCAGGCACGCGTTCATAGGTGAGAATGATGATGAGTGTCACAGATCATCACATTCATCAAGTTGAAGAACAAGTGATATCTTAGAACAAGAACAAGCGGAATTGAATAGAAGAACAATAGTAATTGCATTAATACTCGAGGTACAGCAGAGCTCCACACCTTAATCTATGGTGTGTAGAAACTCCACCGTTGAAAATACATAAGAACAAAAGTGATCATTGGCTTCGGCCCCAGAGAGGGAAGCAGAAGAACCAAGATCGATCTAAGAACTAGATGTCCAAATATGATCAAAGGATCTAAAATAATCCAAAGATGAAAATACAATAGTAAAAGGTCCTACTTATAGAGAACTAGTAGCCTAGGGTTTACAGAGATGAGTAAATGACATAAAAATCCACTTCCGGGCCCACTTGGTGTGTGCTTGGGCTGAGCATTGAAGCATTTTTCGTGTAGAGACTCTTCTTGGAGTTAAACGCCAGCTTTGGTGCCAGTTTGGGCGTTTAACTCCCATCCTTGTGCCAGTTCCGACGTTTAACGCTGGGAATTCTGATGGTGACTTTGAACGCCGGTTTTGGCTATCAAATCTTGGGCAAAGTATGGACTATCATATATTGCTGAAAAGCCCAGGATGTCTACTTTCTAACGTCGTTGAGAGCGCGCCAATTGGGCTTCTGTAGCTCCAGAAAATCCACTTCTAGTGCAGGAAGGTCAGAATCCAACAGCATCTGCAGTCCTTTTTAGTCTCTGAATCAGATTTTTGCTCAGGTCCCTCAATTTCAGCCAAAAAATACCTGAAATCACAGAAAAACACACAAACTCATAGTAAAGTCCAAAAAAGTGAATTTTAACTAAAAACTAATAAAAATATACTAAAAACTAACTAGATCATACTAAAAACATACTAAAAACAATGCCAAAAAGCGTACAAATTATCCGCTCATCAGTCATACTTCCATTCCACCCAAATTCATAAAATAAAGAGCGAAAAGAATTCTTAAATTATAAATCCATAAATAAATTAAAATAGAAAAAGTAATAAAATCAATCCATACAAATAGACAGAGATCCTAACCTTAACAATGGAGGATTAGTTGCTCATGGTTCAGAGTAGAAAACTAGGATTTAGGTAAACTGTTTCTAATCTGAATGTCCCTCTATAGAAGAGAAGTCTCCCCTTTTTATAACTAATCCTAATTAATTTAAAATTTAATATCTAAAACTAAAAATAATATCTTTTCCTAAAGATAATATTTGAATTTAAATTTGAATTAATTAACATATCTTCAGTTGATGGGTGGGGACCACTTGATTTGTCCATTCTGCAGCTTTTAATCTGTGTTTTCTGGGCTAGAAACTGGGTTAAAACAGCCCAGAATTTGCCCTCAGCGTCATTTGTATTTTTGCAGATCACGCATGTGACGCGTCCGCGTCGTCCACTCGCTCACGTCATTTGTGCAGATTCTAGTCCATGCGTTCGCGTCAGGCACGCGATCGCGTCATTGTAATTTTTCCATTCTGCGCGGTCGCGTGAGTCATGCGTCCGCGTTGGTCTTCGCTGGTCATCTCTTTGGTTTCTTCTTTTTCTCTGCAGAAACTTCATCAAATCCCTCCGAATGCTACCTAAAATAAATAAAGTTGTACAAAACTCAAAATAGCATCCATAGTGGCTAAAATATAATTGATTCTTAATTAAATTCAACAAATTAGATGCAAATTCACTAGGAAAAGATAGACAAGATGCTCACACATCAGTTATCCTTCTCTTTAAGATTCTCTTAATCTTTCTTGTTAGGTACAGCTTCATCCTTCCTGCTGGCTTCTTCTTTCTCAATTGGCCTCTTGTCATTGCCCATAGGTTTCTTGTTGGCTTTCTTGTTATTCACCAAGGTCCTTCCACTCCTTAATTGAATAGCTTTGCATTCTTCTTTAGGATTTGGAATGGTATCACTTGGGAGTGAGCTTGTTGGCCTTTCAATCACAGCTTGCTTAGACAATTGTTCAATCTGTCTCTCTAAGTTTCTCATTGAAGCTTCATGATTCTTGCTTGTTAGTTCATGCTGCTTCATCATCTTTTCCATCAGTATCTCCAAGTTGGAGATCCTTTGAGTATCTTGTGGTATCTGTGGCTGATTGTGAGATGTTGAGGGTGGATGATAATTATTTTGGTTAGTGGCTGGATTATTGGATGGATAATAGTTGGGATTAGGATGATTGTTTTGGGGTATTCTGTATGAATTGGGGTTAGTATTTTGCTTGTTGTTGTTATTTGTATTTCTTGAGTTGTTGTGGTTTGAATTTCTTTGCCATGGCTGCTGGTTTTAATTGTGGCTATCTCTCCATCTGAGATTTGGGTGGTTCTTCCAAGAGGGGTTGTAGGTGTCACCATAAACTTCATTTGATCTAGAACCTTGGTTGTGCACATATTGAACTTGTTCCTGCTGCTGATCCTCTTGGTTTTCTTCATTTGATCCCCACCCAATTGGTGGTTGATTGGTGACATTCACTGATGCAACTTGTAAACTGTCAATTCTCTTAGCCATTTGCTCAAATTGTTGCTGGATTTGCTGCTGCATCACCTTGTTGTGAGCTAGGATAGTGTCCACACTTTCCAACTCCATGACTCCTTTCTTTGTGCTGGTTGGCGTTGCCTTTGATGAGCAAAAAAATATTGATTGTTTGCCACCATATCAATGAGATTTTGGGACTCCTCTGCTGTCTTCATCAATTGCAAAGACCTCCTGCTGAATGATCTAATGCTTCTTGAGCTTTCAAGGTCAAGCCTTCATAGAAATTCCGAAGTATGTCCTATTCATTGAACATTTCATGGGGACACTTTCTGATCAAGGTCTTGTATCTCTCCCAAGCCTCATAGAATGACTCTCCATCCATCTGAGTGAATGTTTGGACCTCTGTTTTGAGTCTAATAATCCTTTGAGGAGGATAGAACTTGGCTAAGAACTTGTTTACTAGATCTTCCCAATTGTTGATACTATCTCTTGGAAATGACTCCAACCATTGAGTAGCTTTGTCTCTGAGGGAAAATGGAAATAATAACAGCTTGTAAATGTCAGGATGCACTCTATTGGTTTTGACAGTGTCACAAATCCTCAGAAAAGTGGATAAGTGTTGGTTTGGATCTTTAAGTGGGTCTCCTCCATAGGAACAATTATTTTATACCAAGGTGATGAGCTGTGGCTTCAATTCAAAGTTGTTTGCATTGACATTTGGGATAAGGATGCTACTCCCACAATGCCTAGGATTTGCAAATGTGTAAGAAGCTAAAACTCTCCTCTGAGGTTGACCATTGTTGTTGGCTACTCCCACTGATGGATTTGTTGGATTCTCCTCCATTTCTTGGTACACTTCTTCAGAAGTTTCTTCACCAATGACACTTTTTTCTCTTGCTTCTCTTCTTAATCTTCTGAGAGTCCTTTTGTCTTGATCACACAGATTAGGAATCTCTCTTCTTGCCTTTATCATACAAACAAAACACAAGAAACACACAAGACCAGAAAAACCAGGAACACTACACTCTACTGCTAGAGTGAGGTTATGGTTAGCTTAAGCAAAAATTCAAACAGTTAGTATGTTAGTCAAAAAATAACGAAAAACAAAGAAAAAATGTTTAATCTAGACCACCACCTTACTTAATCATTGTCAATCTAGTCAATCCCAGGCAACGGCGCCAAAAACTTGATGAGCGAAAATCAGATTCCAACACAAAACTCACCGGCAAGTGTACCGGGTCGCATCAAGTAGTAATTACTCATATGAGTAAGGTGGATCCCACAGGGATTGAAGGATTGAGCAATTTTAGTTAGATGGTTGATTTAGTTAAGCAAACAATTGATGAGTTGAGTGAATTGTGATAAACAGAAGCTAAATTTCATGAAACTAAAAGGGAGAGGGGGAATTGATAGTAAATTAAATAGCAGAAGAATAAATTGCATGAAACTTAAAGTGCAAGTAATGTAAATGACTGAAACTTAGATTGCAAGAAATATAAATAGCTAAAGCTTAGAGTGAAAGAAATGTAAATAGTTGAATCTAGATTGCAGAGAAACTTAAATTGCTTGAAGATTAAAGGGATTTGGGAGATGGGGTTCAAAATTTAACAAGAACTTGCAAAATGAAATCAATCAGAGAAGTAGAAGATAAAGTAAGTTGCAGCAAATCTAAACAGAAATGGAAAATTGCTTGAAAGAACAAGAAAGAAAGTAAACTTAGCATAATTGTGAAATCTAAAAGAGAAATTGAAGATCTCAGAGGATCAATGAGACTAGAAAGTAGATCTAGATCTCGATTCCTTCCTTGATCAAACAGAAACTAAATTGCAGAAGAAATGTAAATGAAACAGCAAATGAAGCTCAAATCCAATTCCTCAATTCTCATAATGACGCAGAAGAAGAACAAGATGAATTTCAGATCAAGTATTGAAATAAAATTCCTTCAATCTCAATCCAAAATTCCAAAACAGAAAGTGAAAGTTGCAGAAGCAAGAACAATGAAAAGACAACTCAGATCTCAATCCCAATTTCCCAAATTTCAAGTGAAAACTAAAATAAGCTAAAGGTAAAACTAAAGAAAGAAAAAAAGTAAAACTAAAAAAATCAAAAGAATGTCCTCTCTAAATTAAACTAACTCCTATTTATACACTTTCTATTTTTGATATTCAGAATTTGGAGTGGGCTTTTCAAATTGGTAAGAGGTGGGTCCAAATTGGTTTTTAATTGAATTTTAACCAAGGGGCACCTCCCAGGGGAGCACTCGGTTAACTAAGGCAACGCAGCACTCAATTTAGCTCGGGCTCTTCAATTTGTCTCGTGCATGGCTCAATTCTCCTGCTAGCATTAGCGCTCAGTTCACTATTCTAACATAGTGCCACCCTTGTTTTTGAGAGAGGCTCTATTTCGAGCCTTGGTGAGTTCATTTTGCCAACTTCTTTGTTTAAGAATAGCGCTCAGTTGGGTAAGTTAACTTAGCGCCCCTTGCCTTCGAATGAAGCTCCACTTTCGAATCCCGATGAGTGCATTTTGTGCCCGTTCCTCATGCCAATTGCCTTGTGCTCTAATGCTCAGTTAAGGGAATTAACGCAGCACCCCTTGTGCTTGTGCAAGGTTCCCAATTTCGAGCTCTGGTGGTTGCACTTTTGAGTTTCTTTGTGATGTAGCCTACTAGCGCTCCTTCCTTGCTTATCACAAGGTCCCCATTTCAAACCTGGCTGCCCCCTTTCTTGATGTCACGTCTTGCCTTTTTTATCATGAGGAGCCCGATAAAGTTAACTAAGTTAACTGAGCGCTATGTCTTTGCCTTGTTCCCTTGGGCACTCAGTTACTTGTTTCAACGTAGCATCCTTGCCTTTGTGCACCTGGCTTTGATTGATTGGTCTCTAGCACTCAAATAGAGAGCATTATGATGGGGCAAAAATTAGTGAATTAAAAATTATTAAAATATATATACATTGCAAGTATAGTTCTTAACTCACCAGAAATCCACTTATCAATTTAGAAAGGTGTCACAGAAATTTAAATTTAAAATACTGGGAGTATAAATCCCAGGTCGTCTCCCAACGAGTTACAGAAAAGTGTGCTATTTTATTAATCAGATGTTTTCAAAAAAAGTTTGAGTTGAGTAAACAGGGAATTAAATTGGAGAATTTGAATAATGTAAATAAAAGCCTTGACTGGGAGTTGATTAGTTGAAAGCCCCATTAATGTTGGGGAACTCTCTAGATTAATTGATAATTAAAGGTTATCCTGTTTAGTTATCTCTTACTAGGTAAGGGAAAGTCAAACAAATTAGAATGCTATGTCCGTTCACAAGTTGCAATCCACTTAATAAAAAGGGATTGGTATTAGTGAATAGAGGACAAGCCAACAATAAACCCAATTATAATCTTTCCTTTAAGCTTTCCAACTCAAGGGTTCCTTTCAATCAACTCCCCATCAAGTTAGGGAACTACTCGCTCATTGTGAATGTAAAATTCATAACATATGGAAAGGAATTAAAGAAAGACATTGTAAATAAAAATCAAAATAATCAATTAAAAATAAAAGTAATCCTTGTATTAAATAATCCTAATAATATTCCAATGGTAAAATCAACAAAGCAAAGGATATGGAAGAGTAAAGCCAAGTAAAGAAAATGAACTGGAATGACGAAGTCTTGATGAGGTAATAACTCTTCTCAGTATCCCAATGCAAAAAGTGGTAGAAAAATAAAATCCTAAGAACTATCAATGTGTAGAGAGAAAACCTAGAAGAGGAGTAAAAACTAGATCTAAAAACTAAAACTGTGTAGAATGAATTGTTCTCCCCGGTTTCTGCATATTCTCTGGCTCTAGTCTGCTGTTCTGGGTCAAAAACTGGGTCACAATAGGGCCCGGAATTGCCCCCAGCAAATTCTGCAGATTATGCAGATCACGCACATCATGCGATCGCGTCATCCATGCGGACGCGTCATTCGCGTTTTTCCTTGCCACACGTTCGCATCGTCCACGCCTCTGCGTCACTTGTGCTTTTCCATTCCGCACGGTCGCGTGAGCCATGCGGCCGCGTCACTGCGATTTCTCCTCTTTTGCGCGAACGCGTGAGCCATGCGGCCGCGTCACTTCTTGCTAGTTGTCTCCTCAATTTCTTGTGTTCCTTCCATTTTTTGCTAGCTTCCTTTCCACTCTCCAACTCATCCATGCCCTATAAATCCTGAAACACTTAACACGTAGATTACGGCATCGAATGGGATAAAGGAAAACTAAAATGCATAATTAAAAAGTCTCTAGGAAGCAGTTTTCAACCATGTAATAATTTCAGGAAGGAAATATAAATGCATGCTAAATTAATGAATAAGTGGGTAAGGATCATGATAAAACCACGCAATTAAACACAATATAAACCATAAAATAGTGGTTTATCAACCTCCCCACACTTAAACATTAACATGTCCTCATGCTTAATTGAAGGAGATAAGATAAATAAGTATGAACATGTAGAAACTCATGCAATGCAATGCAACCTATATATATATATATATATATATATATATATATATATATATATATATATATATGAATGCAACTATATGATTCTTGCCCAGTTGATCAAAAGTAAATAAGCTCTTCAAAACAATTACAAATCAAATTCCACTAATTCTATCATTATACAGTAAGACAGATAAAAGTGCAAGAAGATAGCTCATGAAAGCAGGGAACATGGAAATTCAAGCATTGAACCCTCACTAATGATGTATGTACGCTCTAATCTCTCTAGTGTATAGGGTAATCACTCTATCCTTCTCTAATCATGCTCTCTAACTTTTGTTTTTCTCCTAACCAATCAATAACAGTTAATATGCCAATGCAAACATCATGAGGTCTTTTCAAGGTTGTAATGGGGCCAAGGTAAGGGTAGGGATACATATATGGTTAAGTAAGCTTATAAATTGAATCTTTAATTAACCCAAGCTTTAACCCAACCTATATATTTTATATAACCTTAGAATTAATACCTACCTACCTAGAATTCCCTTTTACATTCCATACTCATGTATTAATTTTATCATATCTGCATTGATCTTTGAATTTTTAATTCAGCATTGGGGTAATTTTTGTCCCCTTATTTATTTATTGATAAATTTTTTATTTTTTTATTTTTATTTTTTTTATAGACATAAAAATAAATATAGCTTATCAATACACATAGATTTTTAATTCTTATAGTTTCACATGAGTAGGTATCCAAATTCCCATTGTATTATCATGATACATTCCCTTAATAACTTTTGTTCCCACAAATTCCCATACTTAACTAGCATACACAATTCTATCTTAAGCTAACCAAAGATTCAATTTGGGATATACAATTGTTTTTTTTTTCGCTTAAGGCTAGTAATGTGGTAAAATATAGAACAAACGGGATTTAAAGGGTCAAAGTGGTTAACAAAGGTAATTAAAAAAGGGTAGGCTTAATTTGGATAAGTCAGTTTAAACAAATAATGGCCTCAATCACATGCAAGCATATAAACATAATAAATATTGGACATATAGGATGAAACAAAATATAGATTACAATCATAGAGAAGTAAACACACAAGAATAAAATAATTATGGTTAAATAATGTAACCATGCATAAAGGCTCAAATCTTCACAGGTTGTGTGTTCTTTAGCTCAAAAATCATGTTCCAAATACAACTTCAAGAAATTTTAACATAAGAGTTTTGATTAAAATTAGTGAAATTTTGTTCCAAAGATAGCTTTTTAGAAGAAACTTATTGTCTTTTCAATCAAGTAGAACATGCATGCAACTAACCTATTATTATGCAATTTATCCTATTCTATAAAAAAGAAAATCTAACTAAAATATCCTAATTTATTGGTGCTAGGGAAGAGAAATTACCTCCAGAAGTCAGGTACCGACCGACCTCCCCACACTTAAGGCTTTGCACCGTCCTCGGTGCCATCTGTCAGGAACAATGGTGGGCTGGTGGCAGTGTCTCCACAGTCGGGGCCGTCATGGCTCCCTGTGCTGGTGAAGGAAGTGGAGTCCGGGGTGTCTGAGTTTCTGCAATCTCCTCTAAGCAGCTCCCTGAGGTGTTTGAATCGGCGTTGGTTGCGGCACTCTCAGAGCTTTGCTTTCTTTTCATGTTGGTCCAACCGCTTCAGTATTTGATGCAGCAGTTGACTAGTAGATGGTGGAGGAGCTGCAGCATCCTCTGAGGGACTGGCTGGTAGTGGCAAGCTGTGGCCTGAGATATTTCCCGTTAGGGACATACTGATCATCCCGTGGAAGAATGGCTTTGGTGTCCCCAGCTCTGTAGGATACTCCGGCTGCTGAGATAAGATCAGAGACCAATGCGGGGAAAGGTAGGTTGCCCGCAATCTGCACATATTCCATAGCATTCCGGATATGTCTTGGTAAATTGAGAGGCTGGTTTGTGAGGATGCACCATAGTAGAACGGCCATGTCTGCGGTGAAGGAGGACTCATGAGTACTCGGGAAGACGTAATGGGACATAATCTGTGCCCATACGTGAGCCTCTAAGGTAAGTGCGGAAGCCGAGATTCCCTTAAGACGGGAACGATGGTATCCGAAGATCCATTTACTGCCAGGTGGAGCGATGACTCTAAGAACAGCGTCCCAGTCAAAGGTGTATGCCTGGCACTTGATTGCGGCTTTCTTAAAAACGTCCAACCATTCTGGAGCAGGTGGGAGGTCTAAGGCTTGCTGTATGGCCTCTTCTGTAATGGGGACTTGCTTCTGGCGTAAATAGACGGACTGCGGAGTCGGCAGGTGGAAGTTGGAGTAGAACTCAACAACCTAAGAAAGATTAGCCTGTCGTGGCTGTCGCAGTAAGAATCTCCAATGTCTTTGTGCAATTTGTGGCTCAACAAATTCAGCGATAGGAGGCGGAAGGATAAGAAGGTGTTCATTATTCTAATTTCGAGCTGCTAGAATAGGAAACATCTGCTCACAGTAGCGATTTGGGAATCGTGCAGTGTCCTTGGCTGGGAAGGCTCTCTCTTTTTCATCAACCTTGATAATCCTTTTAATTCTTTTAGTTGAGGGTTTGACTGCAGTTGAAGAAGGCTTTGCCACTAATGCTCTCTTCGTTCCTTTCCTTGCTGTGGGTTTAGGGGTAGCTTTCTCTTTGCCTTTCTTGGTGGCCATTCTGAAAAAGGGTAGAGAAAGTAAGTTAAATCCAAAGAATTAAAGCAAGGAAGGGGATGGAGTGAGTGATAAACAATGCACGGTAAAGAGGAAAGTTAAATCCAAAGAATTAAAGCAAGGAAAAGGATGGAGTGAGTGATAAACAATGCACGGTAAAGAGGAATGAAATAAACACATGGTCATGACAACATGTGAAAAGATCATAAAAGGAAATAGAACAAGTGCATGATAGGGTGAGTAGATGCAAGATGATTATTGGCATGCCGGCAAGGGCATGAGTAGCATAGATCAAGCATCACTTCGTAACAAACAAACATGTATGTATTGGCAATTAAATTTAATTAATAAAATAGTAAAGGAAATTTGTGAAAAACATGCTTTGAATAGTAGGAAGTATAATAGAGAAGTGCATAATGCCATATGGGCTTTTTCACAAACACATAGCATGCATGGTAAATAAGGTATAGAAAGTATTAAAGCAAACATGCAAGCAACCTTTTAAAGAAAATAATATATAATCACCAAATAATTTGCAACAATCCACAAGCATATAATGAGGAATAATAACTCAAATAAATTTCTAACACCATGTAAAAAGGAAAGAAGAAGAAAGAAAATAAGGATAATGAAAAGAAAAAGAAAAAAAAAAGAAAATAACATATAAAATAAGAAGAATGATAGAAAAGGAAGGAGGGAAGAAGAAAATAAAACCTTGTTAATAGAGGTGAGAAAGAGAGAATGAAAGGTGAGATAGAAGGAAGACGGGAGAAGGAAGAAATAAGGAGGGAAAAGAAAAATTAGGATTTGGAGGAGAGAAAGATAAGATATTTTGGCAATTTTGGTTGAGCTGTGCGGCGCAAGCAACGCGGCCGGGTGGGGCACGCGTTCGCGTGATTGCGCTCTAATTTAGTTGATGCGGTCGTGTCGGTCACGCGGTCGCGTGACCCATGTGATGCTTCTGGCGCGAGTACAGCCTCACGCCCGCACAACTCTCTGTTCAAATTGATATATTTGCCAAATTTGGGGTGACGCGATCGCGTAGGGCATACGATCGCGTGAATGGGCTTCAGAAGGGATGACGCGGCCGTGTCAGCGACGCAGTCGCGTGATAGGGATGGTGCGTCCAGCACCACTCTCGCACAATATTTCGTTGTCCGCCCCTTTTACGTCAAAAATCAGGACACGCAACCACGTGGGGCACGCGGTCGCGTGGGACGATTTGTGCCATTGGCACGCCTCCAGCCATGCTCCAGTGAAACTCTCTGGTTCATTTTTTTATTTTCTCACCTCTCCTGTCGACGCTGACGCGTCACTGATGCAGTCGCGTCGCGTGACCTCCATTTTTTTATATAAAAGTATGCAAATGCAGATGCATGAAGGTACTGATAAAGAGAAGAGTTATTGACTAGGAAAAACTAAAGATAGAAAGAAAAGAACGATCATACCATGGTGGGTTGTCTCCCACCTAGCACTTTGCTTTAACGTCCGTAAGTTGGACGCTCCACTAGCTCAAACTTCTGCTATGTGGGGATCTTCCAAGAGGAAGATCTCAAGCTCTTTGTTTTTTTGCATCTTCTCTCCATGGTACAGCTTCAGACGTTGTCCATTAACTTTGATATGTTCAGAGCTTGAAGGGTGGCTTAGGTGATAAACTCCGTGTGGTTCGGCCTTCTCTACTCTGTATGGACCTTCCCATTTTGATCTCAACTTGCCTGGCATGAGCCTCAGTCGAGATTTGTAAAGGAAGACCAAATCCCCAGGCTGGAACTCTTTTCTCTTGAGGTGTTGATCATGTACAGCCTTCATCTTCTCCTTGTATATTCTCAAGTTCTCATAAGCTTTTAGGCGAAGGCTCTCCAGTTCTTGCAGTTGCAACTTCCTTTCAGCTCCGGCTTCCTCAATTCCCATGTTGCACTCCTTGACTGCCCAAAAGGCTCTGTGCTCTACTTCAACTAGGAGATGACAAGCTTTTCCATAAACTAAGCGGAAAGGACTCATCCCAATGGGTGTTTTATATGCTGTCATGTATGCCCATAGTGCATCTTGTAGCCTAGTGCTCCAGTCTTTTCTATGAGGTTTGACTATCTTCTGCAAGATACGCTTTATCTCTCTGTTTGACACCTCGGCTTGCCCATTGGTCTGAGAGGATGGTACGCTGTTGCAACCTTATGAATAATCCCATGCTTCTTCATTAATCCTGTTAGTCTCCTGTTACAAAAATGGGTGCCTTAATCGCTCACGATTGCTCGTGGTGATCCAAAGCGGCAAATAATATGGTTTCTCACAAAGGAAACAACAGTGTTAGCATCATCAGTGCGGGTAGGAATTGCTTCCACCCATTTGGAAACGTAATCCACAGCTAACAATATATAAAAATAACCATTAGAATTTGGAAACGGACCCATGAAGTCAATGCCCCAAACATCAAAAATTTCACAGAAAAGCATAATTTGTTGAGGCATCTCATCCCTCCTGGATATATTACCAAATTTTTGGCATGGGAGACAAGATTTGCAAAACTTAGCAGTGTCTCTAAAAAGAGTAGACCACCAGAATCCACAGTCTAAGATCTTTCTAGCTATTCTTTGAGGGCCAAAATGTCCTCCACTCTCAGATGAGTGGCAAGCCTCTAAAATGGACTGGAATTCTGAGTGAGGCACACAACGTCTAATTACCTGATCAGCGCCATATCTCCATAAATATGGGTCATCCCATATATAATATTTAGACTCTCTTTTCAGCTTGTCTCTTTGATGCTTAGAAAAGTGTGGAGGAAATGTGCGACTAACTAGATAATTAGCTACAGGTGCGTACCAAGGTGCTACCTCAGATACTGCTTGCAGGTTATCAAATGGAAAATTATCATTTATAGGAGTAGAATCATCCTTAATGTGCTTAAGGCAACTCAAGTGGTCCGCCACTAGATTTTGGTTACCACTCCTATCCTTTATTTCTAAATCAAATTCTTGTAATAGTAGTATCCAATGTATGAGCCTTAGTTTGGACTCCTTTTAGCTAATAGATACTTTAAAGCTGCATGGTCCGAATACACTACTACTCTAGTACCAAGTAAATAAGCTCAGAATTTATCTGGAGCAAAAACAATAGCAAGAAGCTCTTTCTCAGTAGTAGTATAATTGGATTGGGCAGCGTCTAAAGTCTTAGACGCATAAGCAATAACAAAAGGATCCTTACCTTCACGCTGAGCCAGCGCTGCTCCTACTGCATGGTTGGAAGCATCGCACATGATTTCAAACGGCTGACTCCAGTCTGGTCCTCTCACAATTGGGGCTTGAGTTAGGTTGGTCTTCAGCTTATCAAATGCTTGTCTGTAATCCTCACTGAACTCGAAGTCAATATCCTTCTACAGTAATCTGGATAAGGGAAGTGCTACCTTACTGAAGTCTTTAATAAATCTCCTGTAAAAACCTGCATGGCCAAGGAATGAACGGACTTCCCTCACAAAAGAGGTGTAAGGTAAACTAGAAATAACATTCACCTTTGCTAGGTCTATAGAAATGCCAGTATTAGATACAACATGCCCCAGTACAATCCCTTGTTTTACCATAAAGTGACATTTTTCAAAATTTAAGACAAGGTTTGTATTGACATATCTATCTAATACTCTAGATAATCCATCTAAGCAAAGGCTAAAAGAATCGCCATAAATGCTAAAATCGTCCATAAAAATCTCCATACAGTCCTCAATAAGATCAGAGAAAAAACTCATCATGCACCTCTGGAAAGTAGCTGGTGCATTGCACAAGCCAAAGGGCATTCTCTTGTAAGAATAAGTCCCAAAAGGACATGTAAAAGTAGTCTTTTCCTGATCCTCAGGAGCTATATGAATCTGGAAGTAACCTATGTAACCATCTAGAAAGCAATAATGTGATTTACCTGACAGGCGATCCAGCATTTGGTCAATGAATGGAAGTGGGTAGTGATCCTTACGGGTGGCTTGGTTGAGACGCCTGTAATCAATGCAGACTCTCCAAGCGTTCTGTACTCTGGTTGCTATGAGCTCTCCATGCTCATTCTTCACTGTAGTGACTCCAGATTTCTCGGGCACCACTTGTACTGGGCTAACCCATTCACTGTCTGAAATGGGATAAATGATACCTGCTTCCAATAGTCTGGTCACTTCTTTTTTTACAACTTCCAAAATAGTGGGATTCAGTCTTCTTTGGGGTTGGAGGATAGGTCTTGCTCCTTCCTCTAAAAATATTCTGTGCTCACATACTTGAGGGTTGATGCCTACTATGTCTGCCAAACTCCACCCAATTACTTTCTTGTGCTTCCTCAGCACACTAAGTAATTGCTCTTCCTGTTCAGGAGTGAGGTCCTGTGCAATAATAACTGGAAACTTCTGCCCATCTTCAAGATAAGCGTATTTGAGATGTAGAGGGAGAGGTTTCAACTCTATCTTCTGGTCATGGGCAGGCTCTGGATTGTCTGGAGCTTGTGAAAATGCCGAAGTGCCCTTATTGTCAGTTAATAGAGTTCCTACACTTGGACCTTGTTCTGTGTACTGTTCTTTCAACTCTTCCTGGTGAATTTCAGCTACAATTTCATCTATGATATCACACTGGAAAATAGAATGATCTTCTGGAGTATTGTTTGTGACTCCATTCAAATTGAAATTACCATTCGGCCATCTATTTCAAAAGAATATGTTCCTGAAAAAGCATCTAATTTGAATTTTGATGTCTTCAGGAATGGTCTGCCAAGTAGGATTGATGATGGCTTATCTGAGTCATTATTGGGTATCTCCAAGATATAGAAATCGGTTGGGAAAGTGAGCCCTTTAATGTTCACCAAAACATCTTCAGCAACTCCAGCTACTGTGATAATGCTTTTATCTGCCAACACAAAACGAGCTGCCGACCTTTTTAAGGGAGGGAGCCTTAAAACATCATATACAGATAAAGGCATTATACTAACACATGCTCCCAAATCACACATGCAATCATAAATTACTACACCACCAATAGTACAACTAACTATATAGGGACCTGGGTCACTACACTTTTCAGGTAATCCTCCCATTAAAGCAGATATGGAACTACCTAAAGGGATAGTTTCTAATTCATTAATTTTGTCTTTATGTATACATAAATCTTTTAGAAACTTTGCATATTTAGGTACCTGTTGAATAACATCAAAAAGGGGAATAGTTACCTCAACCTTTTTGAAGATTTCTACCATTTTGGGATCAGGTTCCAACTGCTTCCTGGGCTTCCTTGCAAGTTGTGGAAATGGAATGGGAGTGGTATTTTCTACAATGTCTGCACCTTTTGGTGCTTCCTCCTGTGGTTGAGCTTCTTCTTCTTCAGCTATGTCCTGTATGTCCTCTTCCTCTTCAACATCTTCTATTTTTACTACCTCTTCAGCTGAGGCGTGTTCTGGTGGGCTTGGCTCCTCCTGATTCCTCTCTTGCAATGTGGTTCCATACCTTAGGGTGATGGCATTAATGCCACCCTTTGGGTTGGGTAATGGTTGAGAGGGGAGTCCACCAGAGCTTGAGGATTGGTTGTTGGAGTTGTTCATTGATCCAATCTGTGAGACAAGGGCTTGCAAAGTAGAATTCAAACCATTCAAAGTTGCATTAAAGTTATTTTCCATAGCCTGTTGTCTCTGATCAATGGCTTGTAGTAATTCATCATTAGGGGATAACGAGGGATAAGTGATCTGAGAGGTTTGCTGAGAATTTTGAGGCTGTCTGAGATGAGGTGCTTTGTAGGCCTGATTCTGATTCTGCTGCCTGAAGTTGTTATTGTTATTCCACCTCTGATTTCTATTGTTATCCCTTCTTCCTCTGTTATAATTGTCCCTCCAACCCTGGTTAGAATTGTCTCTCCAGCCTTGGTTAGAGTTATCCTACCATCCTTGGTTATAGTTGCCACCTTGATTATACCCTTGATTGGGGCGGTCATGAAAGTTATGAGTGGCTGCTATAGTGTTGTCTTCTGGTTGGAGCTGCGGACACTCATTGGTATAGTGACTGTAATCTGCACAGATTCCGCACACTCTTTGTGGAACTAACTGCTGGCTGTGCTGTGGTGGAGAAGGCTGAACTTGCTGAGGTTGTTGTTGATTCAGTTCCATCTGCTTCAGCAAGTTGGTCATTTCACATAAGCTCTGAGCTATAGCAGCATTCTCCTTACTAGTGGATACCTCCGCAACAGCTTTTGACCGACTTTGTCTCTGCCTATGATTCCTAGTAGAGTCAGCTAAGTCTCTGATCAATTGCCATGCTTCGTCCGTAGTCTTGTACCTTTTCATAGAACCATTGCAAGCACCTTCCAGTGTGGTCCTATCTTGAGATTTCAAACCCTGTGTAAAGTAACCGAGCAAAACTATCTTGTCAATCATATGATGGGGACATGCGTCTCGAAGAGTATTGAAGCGTTCCAAGTATTCATAGAGGGTCTCAGATTCATCTTGAATGATCATATACATGTCCTTCCTCAGTTTATCGTCAACTTCAGCTGGAAAGAATTTATCCAGAAACTCTCTCCTAAGTGCATCCCAGTTGGAAACAATTGCTCCGGGTTGAGTGTAGTACCACTCTCTTGCCTTTCCTTCCAAAGAAAACGGGAAAGATTTCAATAGAATAGAGATTTCATCAGTGCCATCACGCTTAACAGTAGAACAAGTAGTCTGGAAATCCCTAAGATGCTTGATAGGCTCTTGAGCAGGTAAGCCATGAAATTTGGGCATCAAGTTGAGTAGTGAAGACTTTATTTCAAAATCTACCGCTACTGCTAGGTGGTGCGCCTGGAATGGTTGGAGCGTAAAATCAGGGGCTCCTTTCTCCTGGATAGTGACTCTTCTGGGCACTGCCATGTCACCTGCACGTAAATGAACTGGATTAGTAGAGAGGGGGCTTGTTTCTTCCATAGATGACGGTTCAGGTTCGTCCTCAAAGAGGAGTCGCCTACGCCGAGCTTGCCTTATATGTGAAAGAGTTCTTTCAATCTCAGGGTCAAATGCTGGCAAGCTTGGATCAGGAAGTGAACGCGCCATTTAACGAAAGAAACTGTTCATACCCTGACCGAGCTCCCCAAACTCGGTAAGATCATAGAAGGTCCGACCTCGTCCCAAGGCCCACGCCTGAGGTCGGACCTCGGACAAATAAGCTAAGAAGGCCCATCAAAAGGAACGAAGCCCAAAACCTAAAGGCCGAAAAGGCCTAGGAAAGGCGGTTCCACAAAGATAGGGATAAAACTCCCAAAAGATAAGATAAGATAAGAATATCTTATCCAGGGAAGATCACAGCCAACTACTATAAATACACTGGAGCACCCAGGTATAACTCATACTCTAATTCTACTCGATATCTGCTTGGACCCATGCTAACTTAAGCATCAGAGTGTCATTGCAGGTACAACCACCAGCCGCTCGGCACATCAAGCTCGGGTCACAGCACCCTCACCTCGGGTCTTGCCAGACGACCGAGCTACACGTTTCAGGTAACCCTCGGAACATTGGCGCCGTTGCCGGGGACCTGGAAGTCATCCCTCTACCATGGCGGATGACCCCTCCAACAATGACCGCGCGGCATCAGAACAAGAGGAGGAAGTTGACACCGGAGAACGACCGGACAGCCCTCTATCACCACGCACTCCAGGAGGAAACAAACAGAATCGCCCAAAGACGTCACTCCCAAACAAAGATCCACGAAATCCCGAAAAAGAAAAGAGCTCGGAAATTCTAGAAGCAGTCCGGGCACAACAAAACCGACTAAAACAACTCGAAGAGGACATAAAGAAGCAAAAAGAAACTGAACAAGATCTGAGAAGGGAAGCTCGCAAGCGCAGAGAATTAGAAGAAAAACTGCGGAAAATAGAGGCCAACCTGAAAGATCGGTCAGACCGCGGCCCCACCCCCGAAGGCAACCATGATCCCTTCACGCAAGAGATCATGAAGGAGAAGGTACCGCGAAACTTTAAACCACCCGATATGGATCTCTACGACGGCACCACCGACCCAAGTCACCACCTCAGCAACTTCAGAAGCAGAATGTACCTAGTCGACGCCTCCGACGCGATTCGGTGCAAAGCCTTCCCCACCACTCTCACCAAATCAGCCATGAAGTGGTTCGACAACCTGCCACCTAGATCAATCACCAGCTTCGAAGACCTAACCAAAAAATTCCTAACAAGATTCTCCATTCAAAAGGACAAGGCAAAACATGCCCCCAGTCTACTCGGGATCAAACAAGGTAACCAAGAAACTCTCCGAGAGTACATGGAGCGATTCAACAAAGCCTGCCTGGACATACAACACTTGCCCACTGAAGCAGCCATCATGGGACTAGCAAACGGCCTAAAAGAGGGACCGTTTAGCCAATCCCTATCCAAACGATACCCGACCTCCCTATACGAGGTGCAGGAACGGGCAGAAAAATATATCAACATGGAGGAAACCTCCCAGCTAAGAGACTCTTCTAGGAAGGAATCAACCTACCCATTCCGAGATCGAGATCGGGAACAGAAGAAGAAAGAAGAATCCAACTCGGACAAGCCACGGAAGTATCATAGCTACACTCCCCTCCGAGTTTCCCTGGTAGACGTCTACAGAGAAGTATGCCACACCGAAAAAATCCCACCGCCCCGACCTCTAAAACACAAGAGAGCAGGGAGAGATCGGTCCGAATACTGTGAATACCACAAGCTCTACGGTCATTCTACTAACGACTGCCACGACCTAAAAAATGTCATAGAAAAGCTAGCCAGAGAAGGAAAACTCGACAGATACATAGCAGAGAAGGGAGAAGAGACCAAAAAGAGAAGGAGGGGAGATAACGAAGATCGGGCTGAGCAAACCCCGCGAACCCCTGAAAGGCACGTTCACATGATAAATGGAGGTTTTGCAGGCGGAGGAACATCCAGATCCTCGCGAAAAAGACACCTCAAAGACGTCTATCATGTCCGAGAAGACAGCCCCCTGCCCGAATTACCTACTATCTCGTTTACCCGAGAAGATGCTCAAGGGGTAATACCCGGGCACGACGATCCAATGGTAATCACCATCATCCTAGCAAACGCCAACCTACATCGAACCCTGGTTGACCAGGGAAGCTCAGCAGATATCCTGTTCAAAACAGCCTTCGACAAACTCGGACTTGAAGAAAAAGAGCTAAAGGCCTATCCCACCGACTTATTTGGACTAGGGGACACCCCGATCCATCCCTTAGGATACATCTCGCTACATACTACCTTTGGAAGAGGCGAACAGTCTAGAACATTAAGCATCGACTACATTATAGTCGACGTCACTTCAGCATACAATGCCCTCATTGGGCGACCAACCCTAAACAGACTAGCAGCTATAGTCTCAACCCCACACCTCTGTATGAAGTTCCCTACCACAAAGGGAATCGCCACCCTAAAAGGCGACCAAAAACTAGCACGGCGATGCTACAACGAAAGCCTGAGCCTAAAAGGGAAAGAGGTCAATACAATAGAACTCGGACGAGTTCAAACCCGAGAAGACCTCCGGCCACAACCAGAGGGAGAAACCGAAAAAATCCAAATCGGGAACACACCTGAAAAAATAACAAACGTAGGAGCGAACCTCGAAGCAGGCCTAAAAGAGGAACTCATAACCCTCTTAAAAGAGAATTCCGACCTCTTCGCCTGGAAAGCCTCCGACATGCCAGGCATAAGCCCCGACCTGATGTGCCATAAGCTATCAGTATACCCGGGGTCCAGACCTGTCCAACAAAGACGCCGGAAACTCGGGCCTGAGCGCGTGCAAGCAATAGAAGAACAAGTACAAGCATTACTAGATGCAGGGTTCATTCGAGAAGTAAAATACCCCCTATGGCTCGCAAACGTGGTCCTGGTAAAAAAGCCCAACGGAAAATGGAGGATGTGCGTCGATTACACGGATCTCAACAAAGCCTGCCCCAAGGACCCATATCCACTACCAAACATCGACGCCTTAGTAGACGCAGCCTCAGGCTATAGATATCTCTCCTTCATGGACGCATACTCGGGATACAATCAAATCCCGATGTACGGACCCGACCAAGAAAAGACCTCGTTCATAACCCCAAGGGCAAACTACTGCTACGTAGTAATGCCCTTCGGGCTGAAGAACGCAGGGGCAACCTACCAGAGGCTAATGAACAAAGTGTTCTCAGAGCACATCGGACTACAACTAGAGGTGTACGTCGACGACATGCTGGTAAAGACACAAGAAGACGGAAACTTGCTGACCGACCTCACCAGTGTCTTCGGCACCCTCAGAAAACACAACATGAGACTCAACCCGACAAAGTGCACCTTCGCCGCAGAAGCCGGAAAATTCTTAGGCTTCATGTTGACTCAAAGGGGCATCGAAGCAAACCCGGACAAATGCCAAGCGATACTCAATATGAAAAGCCCGACCTGTGTCAAAGAAGTACAACAGCTGAATGGAAGGCTGGCCGCCCTATCAAGATTTTTGGCAGGATCAGCGATAAAATCACTACCTCTCTACTCACTCCTAAAGAAAGGGAAACCCTTCTCATGGACCCCGGAGTGCGAAAAAGCCTTTCAAGAATTCAAGGAATTCCTCGGGCAGCCACCAATCCTAACCCGACCTTTAAAAGGGGAAGAGCTCGTATTATACCTCTCGGTCGGACATCGGGCAGTCGCTTCAGCATTAATACGGGAAAATGACCAAGGACAACACCCCGTATACTTTGTGAGCAAGGCACTGCAAGGGGCCGAATTAAACTATCAGAAAATAGAAAAATTCGCCTACGCCCTAATATTCACAGCTCGGAGGCTCCGTCCCTACTTTCAAGCCCACACCATCAAAGTCCGGACAAACCAACCCATGAGACACATCCTGCAAAAAACAGACCTGGCAGGACGAATACTACAATGGGCGGTGGAACTGTCCGAGTTCGACCTCCACTATGAAGCCCGGACAGCCATAAAATCTCAGTACCTAGCCGACTTCATCGCAGAATATACTGAGACCCCTGGAACCCCACTCTCGTGGAATCTGTATGTCGACGGGTCCTCAAACAAAGCAGGAAGCGGAGCCGGGGTTATACTCGAAAGCGACCAAGGAACATGGATAGAACTATCCCTAAAATTCGAGTTCCAGGCCTCGAACAACCAAGCCGAATACGAGGCCCTACTAGCAGGTCTAAAGCTAGCCGAAGAGGTCGGAGCCCAGAGAATCACGATCTTCAGCGACTCCCAGGTCGTCACATCTCAAGTAAATGGAAGCTACCAGGCCAAAGACCCAACTATGAAAAAATACCTGGATCAAACACAGGCACAATTACGCCACTTTTCAGAAATACAAATCCAGCACATACCTCGGGAACAAAACGCCCGGGCAGACGCCCTCTCAAAGCTCGCCAGCACCAAGCCCGGAGGCAACAACAGAAGTCTCCTCCAGGAAACTTTACAATCCCCCTCCGTGCTAAGAGAGGAAGAAACGCTGAATATATCCAACCAACAGCAAGGATGGATGACCCCCATACTCAGCTACCTGAAGTCGGGAACTCTTCCCGCCGAAAGAAAGGGAGCTAAAAGACTCACGAAAGATGCCCAAAATTATACACTAATTCACGGTGTATTATACAGAAGAGGATTCACAAATCCCCTCCTTCGGTGCGTCCCGACCTCAGAAACAAAGAACGTCCTCGAAGAAGTCCACGGAGGCATGTGTGGGAACCATCTCGGAGCTCGGGCATTGTCTAAAAAGGTAGTCCGAGCCGGCTTCTACTGGCCGACCTTGCAGAAAGACGCAACGGAATTTGTGAAAATATGCCCCCCTACCAAAAACACGCCAATTTTCACAAGGCACTGCCCGAAGACCTTATCAGCATCACTGCGCCATGGCCCTTCGCAAAATGGGGACTCGACCTACTCGGCCCGTTTCCACAAGGGTCGGGGCAAGTCAAATACCTCATTATAGGGGTCGACTACTTCACAAAGTGGATCGAAGCTGAACCCTTAGCCACTATTACGGCTCAGAAAAGCCGTAAATTCCTATACAAAAACATTGTCACGAGGTTCGGAGTCCCCTACTCCATCACAACAGACAATGGAACACAGTTCACGGACACAAGTTTTCAGAACTTGGTGGCCGAACTAAAAATCAAACAGCAATTCACATCGGTCGAGCACCCACAAGCCAATGGACAAGCAGAGGATGCAAATAAAGTCATCTTGGCCGGGTTAAAAAGAAGACTCCAAGAGGCCAAAGGGGCATGGGCCGAAGAACTCCCCCAGGTACTATGGGCATATCGGACAACCCCGCACTCCACAACGGGAGAATCCCCATTTCGACTAGCTTACGGGATGGAGGCAATGATTCCTATCGAAATAGATGAAGGGTCGCCCAGAGTCATCTTCTACAACGAAGGAGGCAACCCTCAGGCACAAAGGGAAGAACTCGACCTCCTCCCCGAGGTCCGAGAAAGAGCCCGAATCCGCGAGGAAGCCTTAAAACGGCGAACGGCCCTCAGATACAATCAAAAGGTAATAAAACGAAGTTTCTCCATTCACGACCTGATTCTAATCCGAAATGACATCGGAACACAAAAGTCGGGAGAAGGAAAGCTAGCCGCAAATTGGAAAGGGCCCTACAAGGTAACAGAAGTCTTAGGGACAGGCTACTACAAAATATCCGACCTAGAAGGCAATGAACTGCCCAGGGCCTGGCACGCCTGTAATCTAAGACGGTACTACAGCTAGAAAAACTTAACCCGAGGTGTACTCTTTTTCCCTACAAGGGTTTTTTAATGAGACACCCGGTTAAGTAGGATACCCGACCTAAAGGGTAAACACTTTGTAAATATTCTTTCTTTTTTAATACTAATCAAATTTCTCTATTTTCTCTTCCTCATGATGAAGCAAATCCTAGAAAGTACCCCACCAAGGCGCATTAATTTATGCTCGGCAAAACGCAAAAAATCATTTGCCAAGAGACCATACAAGGTCGGCAAAGATAAAGCGACGAGGTTCAAATTAATGTGAGAAGTTATAAAGTAACTCTGAAATGGCTCAAAAGGCCAAATAAAAAAGAGGTTACAAAAATAACTTAAAAAGGCCGACCAAACGACGAAGTCGGACCCAACAAAGGGAAAGTTATAAAGTAACTCTGAAATGGCTCGAAAAGCCAAAGAGATTACAGAAATAACTCAAAAGAACCGACCAACGACAAAGTCGGACCTAACAAAAAGGAGGTACTCGAGCACCCGACGCCCGAGAAGAAGCTCGGACCCAAGAAAGAAGCCTTAAAACGGCAAGAACCAAGATTTCGAAAAACGCTTACTAAAAAGTTGCTTTACAAAAGCAACTAAAAAGTACAAAGCGAAAGAACGAAATCGAAGGAAAACGCTGGCTAAAAAGTTGTTACCCGAAAACAACTAAAAAGCACAAAAGCGAAAGAACGAAATCGAAGGAAAACGCTGGCTAAAAAGTTGTTACCCGAAAACAACTAAAAAGCACAAAAGCGGAAACAAAAGGTCAAAACGCTGGCTAAAAAGTTGTTACCCGAAAACAACTAAAAAGCACAAAAGCGGAAACAAAAGGTCAAAACGCTGGCTAAAAAGTTGTTACCCGAAAACAACTAAAAAGCACAAAAGCGGAAACAAAAGGTCAAAACGCTGGCTAAAAAGTTGTTACCCGAAAACAACTAAAAAGCACAAAAGCGGAAACAAAGGTCAAAACGCTGGCTAAAAGTTGCTTTACGAAAGCAACTAAAAAGTACAAGCGCAAGAACGAAACCAAAGGAAGTCTCAAAACGCTAGCTAAAAAAGTTGTTATTCAAAAAACAACTAAAAAGCATAAAAGCGGGACAAAAAGTCAAAACGCGAACACCACATAAATAAAGCTAAAAAGTTACTACAAATAGCTAAAAAGCAAAAAGGTGTCCAAAAGCGTTCACAGTAACCATCCAAAAACAAAAGAGCCCACAGGTCGGGCAAAACACCAAAAATTACAGAGGGTCAAGGTCCTTTCCGGACTCCACATCAACAGAAGGCTGCGGGGCAAACATAGAAATCGGGACTGCATCGACAGCAACGTCACCCGGGTTTGAAACCCCCACGCCAGATCCATCCCCGGCCAAAGAGGAAGTCGGGTTCTCAACAGGAACTTCGAGGTCGGACGCCGGAACCTTATCCTCGTTTGGAGCAGGAACAATCTTTCCCTCCACAACGACGTTATCCGTACTGAACAAGCTCAGATCTAGGTCGGGAGCAAGAACCCGGACCTGAGCCTTCAGATTTTCAAACATGGCATCCATACCCTTGGCCACGTGACCTTCCAGCTCATAAAATTTGTCCTGCGCAGATTGCAGCTCCTCCTTTGTCTCCACAAGCTCGGCATATAGCCGAGTATAATTCTCTGTAGCCGCCTTCGCCATCTCCTCAGATGTCTTCGCTGACGCCACAGCCGCAGTAGCCCTAGCTTTCTCTTTCTCCAAAGAGGCCTCCAGCTCAGTAATCCTGGCAGCCTTCAGTTGACTAATCTTATCAAGCTCGGACTGAGCCTTCTCAAGTCGGGAGCTGGTCGCACCAATGGGGGACTTCTTGAACTCCCGGGCAATAGCGGCATGAAGACTGGCCATCCGGACACAGCTCCGCGCCATATACTGAAAATGATGCTCCATAGACGCATCATCAGTAGAAATAAAGGTCTGAGGAAGGATATGCTGCTCAATCCAATCTAGAGCATCAAAGTCCTTATCATTGAAACTGGCAAGCTCCTGAGAGGTCTTCTGCTTCTTAGGAGGAGGACCCGAGAACGGAGGAGGAGAAGAAGTAGCAGAGGTCGGAGGATCCTGGCTTACAGCTCGAAACTGAGGAGTCGGAATAGTCTTCGACCGAGTCTGAACACCCACGGTAGTCTTCTGCGGAGAGGATCGGACAGAAGCATCCCCGGCCTCGAGATTTCGAGCAGCCACCGACTTCTTCGTCCGACGAAGAAATTTCATGGAATCCGCCTGAGAAGACATCTCTGCAAGAAATAAAAGGGATTACCACAACAGAAATTCCACCAAAAATAAAGCAAAACACAAAGGAAAGGTCGGAATCTCAAAGAGGTCAGGAACTACCTAACTCGGAACGGAGAAGGCTTGGATCTCCCAACATTTTCTTCGTGTCCAAGTGAGGTGCCCGACCCCATAAACTGCTTACCACACCCACAAAAGCCTGCTCCACCTCATCTAGACTCTCAAACGTATACTTAACAGACACTACATTCTCCTGCCAACAAAGAGGAAAAGAAGGCTCCCCACTCTCATCTAGAAAGAAAGGTCGGACGTCCCCAGTAGCCCGGACCTTGAAATAATAGTTCTTAAAATCGTGAAAAGACTCATCATACAGGGTACAGAACTTCCTCCCCTGGTTTGCCCTAAAAGAGACCCAAGATACCTTCCCCCCACCCGAACCCGGCTTCGTCAACACAAACAAATAGGAAAAAAGAGAAATAGAGGGAGGGACACCCAAAAACTGGCACAAAAGTTGGAACAGCTTTAAAAATGCCCAGGAATTTGGATGGAGCTGCGTAGGGGCAAGGTTACAGGACCACAACACCTCGGACTCCAGGTCGGTAAAAGGAAGTCGGACACCCAGCTTAGAGAAAAAACAATCATAGGCGTAAAAGAAGAGCTTCTCGGAACTGTCTAAAGGCGGGAAGCAAACTCTCTCCTCGGAATCCGGGGCTACTAACTCATAATCCCTCTCAGACTCCCTATCCTCACATATGCTACATCGCCTACGAAACCTAGCTAAATACTCAGAATCTACCACGGAAGGGACTCTTAAAGGAACAGGATCTACCCAACCAAGACCACTCGGAATCTTGGTCGACATTGCTTGAAGAACCTTTCGAGACATAAAAATCTTGCCTACAAAGAAGAATACAACAGCAAGGCAAAAATCACGTAAAGGCAGACAGCAAAAACCCATTCAGCAAAACGAGAAAACAAAGTTCTTTTAGAAAGAAAATGCAGCAACCCGAAAACAAAGTACCAAAAGAAAAGAGCCCCCCCCCCCCCACATACAAGCAACCAAAGCGATGGCGGCGCCTCTTTTCGGGGCAACCCAGGCATAGAAGAAAAAGAAAACAGAAGCATATATGCGCAAAGAAAATGAAGACAAGAACAAACCTGGAAGAAAGGAAGAAGACGACGAGCTCCGATGCAAGGAAAACGGAAACAGCGGCGAGGAGGAAACCCCGGAAAAACGCACAGAAAGAATCGGAGAAGAAGAACAAAGAAAGGAGCGGCGCTCGAAGGAGAGATGGCGAAAACTCAGAAAAATGGAAAGGGAACAGAATAAACGAAGAAAATGAGGAAAGGGGCAAATAAATAATGCCTTCACAGAACACCGAACGGAAATCGAGGAGAAACGGTAACAAGCAATAAATGCTGAAACGGCCATTTTCAAAATTTGAAAAAACTACTATGCCCGAGCTCAACCTCTCAAAAAGGACGAACTCGGGCAGGGGCACTGTTCATACCCTGACCGAGCTCCCCAAACTCGGTAAGATCATAGAAGGTCCGACCTCGTCCCAAGGCCCACGCCTGAGGTCGGACCTCGGACAAATAAGCTAAGAAGGCCCATCAAAAGGAACGAAGCCCAAAACCTAAAGGCCGAAAAGGCCTAGGAAAGGCGGTTCCACAAAGATAGGGATAAAACTCCCAAAAGATAAGATAAGATAAGAATATCTTATCCAGGGAAGATCACAGCCAACTACTATAAATACACTGGAGCACCCAGGTATAACTCATACTCTAATTCTACTCGATATCTGCTTGGACCCATGCTAACTTAAGCATCAGAGTGTCATTGCAGGTACAACCACCAGCCGCTCGGCACATCAAGCTCGGGTCACAGCACCCTCACCTCGGGTCTTGCCAGACGACCGAGCTACACGTTTCAGGTAACCCTCGGAACAGAAACGTACAGATCATAGTGACAAAAATAAAATAAAATGCAAATAAATAAATTCTAATTAATAACTTTAGCACTCTATTGCAACTCCCCGGCAACGGCGCCAAAAATTGATGGGGCAGAAATTAGTGAATTAAAAATTATTAAAATATATATACATTGCAAGTATAGTTCTTAACTCACCAGAAATCCACTTATCAATTTAGAAAGGTGTCACAAAAATTTAAATTTAAAATACTGGGAGTATAAATCCCAGGTCGTCTCCCAACGAGTTACAGAAAAGTGTGCTATTTTATTAATCAGATGTTTTCAAAAAAAGTTTGAGTTGAGTAAACAGGGAATTAAATTGGAGAATTTGAATAATGTAAATAAAAGCCTTGACTGGGAGTTGATTAGTTGGAAGCCCCATTAATGTTGGGAAACTCTCTAGATTAATTGATAATTAAAGGTTATCCTGTTTAGTTATCTCTTACTAGGTAAGGGAAAGTCAAACAAATTAGAATGCTATGTCCGTTCACAAGTTGCAATCCACTTAATAAAAAGGGATTGGTATTAGTGAATAGAGGACAAGCCAACAATAAACCCAATTATAATCTTTCCTTTAAGCTTTCCAACTCAAGGGTTCCTTTCAATCAACTCCCCATCAAGTTAGGGAACTACTCGCTCATTGTGAATGTAAAATTCATAACATATGAAAAGGAATTAAAGAAAGACATTGTAAATAAAAATCAAAATAATCAATTAAAAATAAAAGTAATCCTTGTATTAAATAATCCTAATAATATTCCAATGGTAAAATCAACAAAGCAAAGGATATGGAAGAGTAAAGCCAAGTAAAGAAAACGAACTGGAATGACGAAGTCTTGATGAGGTAATAACTCTTCTCAGTATCCCAATGCAAAAAGTGGTAGAAAAATAAAATCCTAAGAACTATCAATGTGTAGAGAGAAAACCTAGAGGAGGAGTAAAAACTAGATCTAAAAACTAAAACTGTGTAGAATGAATTGTTCTCCCCGGTTTCTGCATGTTCTCTGGCTCTAGTCTGCTATTCTGGGCCGAAAACTGGGTCAAAATAGGGCCCAAAATTGCCCCCAGCAAATTCTGCAGATTATGCAGATCGCACACGTCACGCGATCACGTCATCCATGCAGACGCGTCATTCGCGTTTTCCTTGCCACGCGTTCGCGTCGTCCACGCCTCCGCGTCACTTGTTCTTTTCCATTCCACGCGGTCGCGTGAGCCATCCGGCCGCATCACTGCGATTTCTCCTCTTTCGCGCGAACGCGTGAGCCATGCGGCCGCGTCACTTCTCGCTGATTGTCTCATCAATTTCTTGTGTTCCTTCCATTTTCTGCTAGCTTCCTTTCCACTATCCAACTCATCCATGCCCTATAAAGCCTGAAACACTTAACACACAGATTACGGCATCGAATGGGATAAAGGAGAACTAAAATGCATAATTAAAAAGTCTCTAGGAAGAAGTTTTCAACCATGTAATAATTTCAGGAATGAAATATAAATGCATGCTAAATTAATGAATAAGTGGGTAAGGATCATGATAAAACCACGCAATTAAACACAATATAAACCATAAAATAGTGGTTTATCACGCTACGCTCAATTAGTGAGCGCGATGCCTTGGCCTCTTGATGCGCAACGCTTTTTCCTTCCTTGGGCCACACTTTAATATGTAAGCTTTCCTTGTCTCTTTCTTTTCTTCACCTACAAGTAATCAAAACAACCAATCAAAGTATCACCAAATTCACAAGGTTTATAAATCATTCAAAAACCAACTAATTCTAGTTTAAACCTCATACTTTTGTGTCAAATAAAGGGTGGTTGATTGATTCAACAAAACCATGAAAATCCACTCCAAATTACTTACTTATAATGCAAGAAAGTGCATAAAACAAAATGAAACAAGTGAAAAATGCTTGAAAATCTAGCATAAGATGACTTGTCATCAATCCCTAACCTAGGGTCATCTAACCTAGGTTTTCACATAACATTACATAGTATTTACCTGAAACTAAAACTCGTACTTAATTGAAGGCAATTTTCAACTCCTTGAATTTTTTCTCTAATCGAACCCGAGCCTCAATTGACCCTCTTCCAACGAAGTGAAGTACCCAATTCCACACCAAAATCAATCAAGCATCCAAGCTACTCCATAAAATCTAATTACATCAATTATTCAAACATTTACGCTAGGATTTTCACTCAAAATTAGAGATAATAGAGACATTGAGTTTCTTTACTTTGTACCACTTAATTTTAGGTCAAAATCTCGCTAGAGATTGTGCTTGACCTTTCCCTAAAGTATCAAAATCACAAACTTCAACCCAACATATATCAAAATACAAATTTGATAGAAAATGGGAAAATGGGCTAAGGATCTCGCGAATACTCACCGTAAAAGTTAGATAGAAATGTAGAGGATGTCGAAGTGGTCGCTTAGCCATAAACGGGCGTCGATCAAAACTCCAATTTAAGAGAAAAGTGAATTTAAATGGGTGAAGTGAATAGCAACTATGACTCAATATATTAGTCCCACCTACGGCAAAAAAAATTTAAGATAATTATTTCGAATTTTATTCTAAATATTTTTCTGGTTATTTTTATAGTTTTATTTTTTTCATAGATAGTACTGGACCGTCCCAAGCGTGTACAGTTAACTACGACACTGATACGTATTTTTCCACAAATAATTATCTTTTCACACTCCAAATAATTTTCTAAGTTAAATTTTTATATAAAAATTCTCAAATTATAAATTTTAGATTTGTTAACCCAGACTGGACAGTTTAAACTCTCTTAGCTCACTTTTAATTGATTAATTGATTATTTATTATTTTTATGGGTCTTACATTCTGCATAACTATTTGAGATCTATGTTTATTCTTCTTATTCTACTTTATAATTTCTTATGTACGACGAATATTCATTGTGGTACGTTTAAAAAGAAAAATTTTTCCCAAAATTATATCCACATTTTCTAATGACGAATTAGACTCATATATTATATTAATAAAGAGATATAGTTATAGGAATATAAATAATAACTGTAAGAACCTGAATATTTGAAATTTAAAATAATGAGTTAATTATGATTTATTATAGTTACTCAGAATTTTATATTCAAAAAATTATTTTACTAAAAATATTTAAGTCTAATTGATGATACTTTGAGTTTAAATCAATTAGGACTTATATATAATTTTCATAATAATTGGACATTTTCCTATTTAGAATTTAAAACTTTAGAAATTAAAATTTAGTTCAATTTTATAGACTAATAGAAAATTAATTGATTTATCTCTAATTTTAGAGTACTTATTTGAAAATAATTTGTAAGTTAATAAATAAATAGTAGTTTTAAAGATAATTGCATTGAATTATATTTTATGTAAATTACTATTTTATTTTCTAATTTTATCAAAATTTTTACACTATCTTTATTCCTTTTAACCCGAACCATAATTCCCAAATTAAACTCACACAAACTCTAATTCTATTACAGTACACCCACATACTCAACTCACTCCTCTAACCTAGCCGCCATCACACACAACACACACACCCCACGCACGCAAAAAGAGGAGAACTGGAAGAAGAAGAAGAAGAAGAATGTCGCTGATGAGGAGGGATGTCACTACCGCCACTGAACTCTCAAGCACAAAGAGGAGAAAGAAAGAGAGACGGGATTAAAGAGCTGTGTTCTTATCGCGGGTGGTGCACGAAATTGTGATCATCAATGGCGCCATCAACATGGTACGCTCAATTGCAATCTCAACTCTTTATCACAACTTCGCACAACTAACCAGCAAGTGCACTGGGTCGTCCAAGTAATAAACCTTACACGAGTAAGGGTCGATCCCACCGAGATTATTGGTATGAAGCAAGCTATGGTCATCTTGTAAATCTCAGTCAGGCGGATTCAAATGGTTATGGAGGATTAATGATTAAAAGATAAATGAAACATAAAATAAAGATAGAGATATTCACGTAATTCATTGGTGAGAAGTTCAGATAAGCGTATGAAGATGCTTTGTCCCTTCCGTCTCTCTGCTTTCCTACTGTCTTCATCCAATCCTTCTTACTCCTTTCCATGGCAAGCTGTATGTTGGGCATCACCGTTGTCAATAGCTACAGTCTCGTCCTCTCAGTGAAAATGTTCAACGTGCTCTGTCATAGCACGGCTAATCATCTGTCGGTTCTCAATCAGGTTAGAATAGAATCCAGTGATTCTTTTGCGTCTGTCACTAACGCCCAGCCTTCAGGAGTTTGAAGCTCGTCACAGTCATTCAATCCTTGAATCCTACTCAGAATACCACAGATAAGGTTTAGACCTTCCGGATTCTCTTGAATGCCGCCATCAATTCTAGCTTATACCACAAAGATTCCGATTAAGAAATCCAAGAGATAAACATTCAAGCCTTGTTTGCTTGTAGAACAGAAGTGGTTGTCAGGCACGTGTTCATAAGTGAGAATGATGATGAGCATCACATAATCATCACATTCATCATGTTCTTGGGTGCGAATGAATATCTTAGAACAAGAATAAGCTGAATTGAATAGAAGAACAATAGTAATTGCATTAATACTCGAGGTACAGCAGAGCTCCACACCTTAATCTATAGTGTCTAGAAACTCCACCGTTGAAAATACATAAGAACAAGGTGTAGGCATGGCCGAGAGGCCAGCCTCCATGATCTAAGGACTAGACGTCCAAAGATGATCCTAAGATCTAAAGTGATCAAAAGATTCCAAATACAATAGCAAAAGGTCCTATTTGTAGAGAACTAGTAGCTTAGGGTTTACAAAGATGAGTAAATGACATAAAAATCCACTTCAGGGCCCACTTGGTGTGTGCTTGGGCTGAACATTGAAGCTTTCATGTGTAGAGACTTTTCTTGGCGTTAAACGCCAGCTTTTGTGCCAGTTTGGGTGTTTAACTCCCATTCTTGTGCCAGTTCCGGCGTTTTACGCCAGAATTCTTGAGCTGACTTGGAACGCCTATTTGGGCCATCAAATCTCAGGCAAAGTATGGAGTACTATACATTGCTGGAAAGCCCAGGATGTCTACTTTTCAATGGAATTAAGAGCGCACCAATTGGGCTTTTGTAGGTCCAGAAAATCCACTTTGAGTGCAGGGAGGTCAGAATCCAACAGCATCTGCAGTCCTTTTCAGCCTCTGAATCAGATTTTTGCTCAGGTCCCTCAATTTAAGCCAGAAAATACCAAAAATCACAGAAAAACACACAAACTCATAGTAAAGTCCAGAAAATTGAATTTTAAATAAAAACTAATAAAAATATAATAAAAACTAACTAAAACATACTAAAAACATACTAAAAACAATGCCAAAAGCGTATAAATTATCCGCTCATCACAACACCAAACTTAAATTGTTGCTTGTCCCCAAGCAACTAAAAATCAAATAGGATAAAAAGAAGAGAATATACTATAGACTCCAAATTATCAATGAAACTTATCTCTAATTAGATGAGCGGGACTAGTAGCTTTTTGCCTCTGAACAGTTTTGCATCTCACTTTATCATTTGAAATTCAGAATGATTGGCTTCTATAGGAACTCAGAATCTAGATAGTGTTATTGATTCACCTAGTTAAGTATGATGATTCTTGAACACAGCTACTTTATGAGTCTTGGCTGTGGCCCAAAGCACTCTGTCTTCCAGTATTACCACCAGATACATACATGCCACAGACACATAACTGGGTAAACCTTTTCAGATTGTGACTCAGCTTTGCTAGAGTCCCCAATTAGAGGTGTCCAGGGTTCTTAAGCACACTCTTTTTGCCTTGGATCATGACTTTATTTTTTTCTTTTTCTTTTTCCTCTCTTTCTCTTTTTTTTCGTTTTTTTTTTTTTGTATTCACTACTTTTTCTTGCTTCAAGAATCATTTTTTTTATTTTTCAGATCCGCAGTAACATGTCTCCTTTTTCATCATTCTTTCAAGAGCCAACATTCATGAACAACAAATTCAAAAGACATATGCACTGTTCAAGCATACATTCAGAAAACAAAAAGTATTGTCACCACATCAAAATAATTAAGCTAGTTTTAAGGATGAATTCGAAATCATGTACTTCTTGTTCTTTTGTAATAAAAATAGTTTTCATTTAAGAAAGGTGATGGATTCATAGGAAATTCATAACTTTAAGGCATAGACACTAAGACACTAATGATCATAAGACACAAACATAGATAAACATAAGCATAAAAATTCGAAAAACAGGAAAATAAAGAACAAGGAAGTTAAAGAACGGGTCCACCTTAGTGATGGTGGCTTGTTCTTCCTCTTGAAGATCTTATGGAGTGCTTGAGCTCCTCAATGTCTCTTCCATGCCTTTGTTGCTCCTCTCTCATGATTCTTTGATCTTCTCTAATTTCATGGAGGAGGATGGAATGTTCTTGGTGCTCCACCCTTAGTTGTCCCATGTTGGAACTCAATTCTCCTAGGGAGGTGTTGATTTGCTCCCAATAGTTTTGTGGAGGAAAGTGCATCCCTTGAGGCATCTCAGGAATTTCATAATGAGTGGGATCTCTTGTTTGCATTGAGCTCCTTCCACACAGATATCCATGAGGACTTGGTCCAACTTTTGATTAAAGTTGACCTTTCTTGAGTTTGAAAAGGGACCTCGGGGATCACCTTCTTCTTGGCCACAACTTCATAGAAGTGGTCTTGATGCACCCTTGAGATGAATCTCTCCATCTCCCATGACTCAGAGGTGGAAGCTTTTGCCTTCCCTTTCCTCTTTCTAGAGGTTTCTCCGGCCTTAAATGTCATAAATGGTTATGGAAAAACAAAAAGCAATGCTTTTACCACACCAAACTTAGAAGGTTTGCTCGTCCTCGAGCAAAAGAAGAAAGAAGAGAGTAGAAGAAGAAGAAATAGAGGAGATCGAGGTGGCTCTGTGGTTCGGCCAAGGGGGAGAAATAGTGTTTAGGTTGTATAAAAATGAAGGAGTGAAGATGGGTTTATATAGGAGTGGAGAGGGGGTGTATGGTTCGGCCATAATGGGTGGGTTTGGGAGGGAAAGTGGTTTGAATTTGAATGGTGAGGTAGGTGGCGTTTTATGAGATGTGAGTGGTGAAGAGAATAGTGGGATTTGATAGGTGAAGGGTTTTTGGGGAAGAGGTGTTGAGGTGATTGGTGAATGGGTGAAGAAGAGAGAGAGTGGTGGGGTAGGTGGGGATCCTGTGGGGTTCACAGATCCTGAGGTGTCAAGGAAAATTCATCCCTGCACCAAGTGGCGAGCAAAAATGCTCCTTCTGCCAATTATGGCGTTAAATGCCAGGCTGGTGCCCATTTCTGGCGTTTAACGCCAGCTTCTTGCCCCTTCCTGGCGTTTAACGCCAGTCTAGTGCCCCTTTCGGGCGTTAAACACCCAGAATGGTGCCAGACTACGCGTTAAACGCCTATTTGCTGTCTTCACTGGCGTTTAAACGCCAGCAAATTTTCCTCCAGGGTGTGCTATATATTTTTCTTTCTGTTTTTTATTTTTTTTTTTTGCTTTTTCAATTGATTTTGTGACTTCCCATGATCATCAACCTATAGAAAACATAAAATAACAATGGAAAATAGATAAATATAACATTGGGTTGCCTCCCAACAAGCGCTTCTTTAATGTCAGTAGCTTGACAGTGGGCTCTCATGGAGCCTCACAGATGTTTAGAGCAATGTTGGAACCTTCTAACACCAAACTTAGAGTTTGAATGTGGGGGTTCAACACCAAACTTAGGATTTGGTTTTGGTCTCCTAACACCAAACTTAGAGTTTGACTGTGGGGGCTCTGTTTGACTCTGCTTTGAGAGAAGCTCTTCATGCTTCCTCTCTATGGTTACAGAGGGATATCCTTGAGCCTTAACACAAAGGATTCTTCATTCACTTGAATGATAAATTCTCCTCTGTCAACATCAATCACAGCCTTTGCTGTGGCTAGGAAGGGTCTGCCAAGGATGATGGATTCATCCATGCACTTCCCAGTCTCTAGGACTATGAAATCAGCAGGGATGTAATGGTCTTCAATCTTTACCAGAACATCCTCTACAAGTCCATAAGCCTGTTTTCTTGAATTGTCTGCCATCTTGATGAGCGGATATTTTATACGCTTTTTGGGGGTAATTTCATGCAGATTTTAGTATGTTTTAATTAGTTTTTAGTAGAATAATATCAGTTTTTAGGCAAAAATCATATTTTTGGACTTTACTATGAGTTTGTGTGTTTTTCTGTGATTTCAGGTATTTTCTGGCTGAAATTGAGGGAGCTGAGCAAAAATCTGACTTAGGCTGAAAAAGGACTGCTGATGTTGTTGGATCCTGACCTCCCTGCATTCGGAATGGATTTTCTGGAGCTACAGGAGTCCAATTGGCGCGCTCTCAACGGCGTTGGAAAGTAGACATCCAGGGCTTTCCAGCAATATATAATAATCCATACTTTGCGCGAAGATAGACGACGTAACTTGGCGTTGAACGCCAAGTTCATGCTGCTGTCTGGAGTTAAACGCCAGAAAAACGTCATGATCCGGAGTTGAACGCCCAAAACACGTCATAACCTGAAGTTTAACGCCAAGAAAGGCCTCTACTCGTGGATAGCTTTAGTCTCAGCCCCAGCACACACCAAGTGGGCCCCAGAAGTGGATTTCTGCACCAATTATCTTTGTTTACTCATTTTCTGTAAACCTAGGGTACTAGTTTACTATTTAAACAACTTTTAGAGACTTATCTTGTACCTCATGACATTTTCAGATCTGAATTACATACTTTGTGACGGCATGAGTCTCTAAACTCCATTGTTGGGGGTGAGGAGCTCTGCAGCGTCTCGATGATTTAATACAATTCCTTTGTTTTCCATTCAAACACGCTTGTTCTTATCTAAGATGTTCATTCGCGCTTAATTGTGGAGAAGGTGATGATCCGTGACACTCATCACCTTCCTCAACCCATGAACGTGTGCCTGTCAACCACCTCCGTTCTACATCAGATTGAATGAGTATCTCTTAGATTCCTTAATCAGAATCTTCGTGGTATAAGCCGGATTGATGGCGGCATTCATGAGAATCCGGAAAGTCTAAACCTTGTCTGTGGTATTCCGAGTAGGATTCTGGGATTGAATGACTGTGACGTGCTTCAAACTCCTGAAGGTTGGGCGTTAGTGACAGACGCAAAAGGATCAATGGATTCTACTCCAGCCTGATTGAGAACCGACAGATGATTAGCCGTGCTGTGACAGAGCATAGGAACGTTTTCACTGAGAGGATGGGAAGTAGCCACTGACAATGGTGACACCCTACATAGAGCTTGCCATGGAAGGAGCCTTGCGTGTGTTGAAGGATTTCAAGGAAGAGTTGAAGTCAAAGGACAAAGCATCTCCAAAACTCCAACATATTCCCCATTACTGCACAACAAGTAACGCTGTTATTCTCTTTTATTTTATAATCAAATCTAGTAATTTCATTAAATCCTCATTGGCCTCCTGACTAAGATTAATAAAATAAACATTGATTGCTTCAAACCAATAATCTCCGTGGGATCGACCCTTACTCACGTAAGGTATTACTTGGACGACCCAGTGCACTTGCTGGTTAGTTGTGCGAATCACAAATTCGTGCACCAAGTTTTTGGCGCCGTTGCCGGGGATTATTGAGTTTGAACAATTGAAGGCATATTTTATTTCTTAGATCAGGAATAATTTATTTTTGTTGTTACAGAGTCATTAAATTTTGATAGGATAGTCTCTTTTCAAAAAAAAAATTTCTTTTCAAAAATATTATTTTTTTAATTAGTTGTTAATTTTTCGTTAGTTTAGTGTCTTATTTTAAGTTTGGTGTTAATTGCATATTTTATATTTTCTTTAAAATTTTCGTGTTAGTGTTCTTGGTTCTTCCTTGATCTTCAAGTTGTTCTTGTCCATTTTTCTTGATTGATCTTTAGTTTTTCTTGTTTTGTGTCTTTTCTTGTTTCTCTTGTGCTTTTTCAAACAGTAACTTTCAAAATTTTTACTTATATCCATTTTTAGAATTAACTCTGAAGTTGCTGCCCATTTTGCTGGAGCTTTAGTAGTTGTTCTTGATAATTGGGTATACCCTTTGGAACCTTTTTCAAAAATAATTTTTCTTGGATTAAATCTTGTACCAAACTTTAAGTTTGGTGTTTTCTTGTTAATCTTTTTATAATTTTCGAAAATTTTATTAAAGTTTTCTAAAAATTTTAAGTTTGGTGTTCTTTCTTTTGTTCTTGGTGTTCTTGTGAAGCTTCAAAGTGTTCTTGAGTTTTTCTTGTGTCTTGATCTTAAAATTTTTAAGTTTGGTGTTCCTTGGTGTTTTCCCTCCAAAAATTTTCGAAAATAAGGAGCATTAGATCTAAAAATTTTAAGTCTTGTGCCTTTTGTGTGTTTTTCTCTTTCATCATAAAATTCAAAAAAAAAATCTTTTCTAACTAATTTTAAAACTACATTTTCGAAATTTTTTTTTTTATAAATTTCAGATTTCAATTTCAAAATTTTTCGAAAAAAATTTTCATAGAATATTTTCAAATTTTTCTTATATATTCCATTTTTATTTATTCCACTATTATAAAATAAATAATAGCAACATACATATCATCTCTTTTATTCTATTATGGAATTAAATGGGAATGATCAGTCCAGGAGGACTCTGGGGTCATATGCTAACCCCACTACTGCTTCATATGGGGGTAGTATCTGTATACCCTCCATTGGAGTTAGTAGCTTTGAGTTGAATCCTCAGCTCATTATCATGGTGCAGCAAAACTGCCAGTATTCTGGTCTTCCACATGAAGAACCTACAGAGTTTCTGGCACAATTTTTACAATTTGCTGACACAGTACATGATAAAGAAGTGGGTCAGGATGTCTACAGATTATTACTGTTTCCATTTGCTGTAAAAGATCAAGCTAAGAGGTGGTTAAATAACCAGCCTAAGAACAGCATAAAAACATGGAAACAGCTGTCAGAAAAATTCCTGAATCACTATTTCCCTCCAAAACGGATGACACAGCTAAGGCTAAGCATCCAAGGCTTCAAACAAGGAGATAATGAATCCCTTTATGACGCCTGGGAGAGATACAGAGAGATGCTAAGAAAATGCCCCTCTGAAATGTTTTCAGAGTGGGTGCAATTGGACATCTTCTACTATGGGCTTACAGAAAAAGCTCAGATTTCTCTAGACCACTCAGCTGGTGGATCTATACATATGAGAAAAATAATTGAAGAAGCTCAAGAGCTTATTGATACAGTTGCCAGAAATCAACACCTGTACCTAAGCAGTGAATCTTCCATGAAAGAAGAAGCTAAAACAGTAACTGCGGAACTCAGTCCGGTGGATCAGGCTAATGAAATTAATCAGCAATTAGACTTTCTAACTCAGCAGCTAGCCGAATTCAAGGAAATATTACAGGAAACAAGAATGGCTAACAGGAATATGGAAGTGCAATTAAAGCAGACAGAAAAGCAACTGTCAAAACAAATAGCGGAAGAATGCCAAGCAGTCCAATTAAGAAGTGGGAAAACATTAAATACCTCACTTCAAAGCAGCAGGAAGCCAAGAAATGAACAGATGTCTACTCAAAATCCCTCTGAGGACAATCAGAGCCCAGAGAGGAATGATGCTGGCGCTGAACGCCCAGACCATGCTCATTCCTGGCGTTCAACGCCAGAAACAAGCATGAATCCGGCGTTGAACGCCCAAAGAGAACATGGTTCTGGCGTTCAAACGCCAGTAACAAATAAGGAAGTGGCGTCTAACGCCACTCCAGCTTCCACCCCTGGCATTCAAATGCCAGTGAGTGATCAGTCACATACAAGTGCTGATAACAACCCTTCTAAAAAGGCTTCCCAACCCACTTATGTAGGTAATAAACCTGCAGCAACTAAGGTTGAGGAATACAAAGCCAAAATGCCTTATCCTCAAAAACTCTGCCAAGCGGAACAGGATAAGCAATTTGCCCGCTTTGCAGACTATCTCAGGACTCTTGAAATAAAGATTCCGTTTGCAGAAGCACTTGAGCAAATACCCTCTTATGCTAAGTTCATGAAAGAGATCTTAAGTCATAAGAAGGATTGGAGGGAAACTGAAAAAGTTTACCTCACTGAAGAATGCAGTGCAGTCATTCTGAAAAGCTTACCTGAGAAGCTTAAAGATCCTGGGAGCTTTATGATACCATGCACATTAGAGGGTACTTGTGCCAAGCAAGCTTTATGTGATCTTGGGGCAAGTATCAACCTAATACCTGCATCCACTATCAGAAAGCTTGGTTTAGCCGAAGAAATCAAACCAACCAGGATGTGTCTTCAACTTGCTGATGGCTCCATTAAATACCCATCAGGAGTGATTGAAGACATGATTGTCAAGGTTGGGCCATTCGCCTTTCCTACTGACTTTGTGGTGCTGGAAATGGAGGAGCACAAGAGTGCAACTCTCATTCTAGGAAGACTTTTCCTAGCAACTGGCCGAACCCTCATTGATGTCCAAAAAGGGGAAGTAACCCTGAGAGTCAATGAGGAGGAGTTTAAGTTGAATGTTGTCAAAGCCATGCAACATCCAGACACCCCAAATGACTGCATGAGTGTTGATATTATTGACTCTCTGGTAAGAGAGGTCAATATGGCTGAGAGTCTCGAATCAGAGCTAGAGGACATCTTTAAAGATGTTCAGCCTGATTTGGAGGAATCAGAGAAGATAATAGAACCTCTGAAAATCCCTCAAGAAGAGGAGAAACCTCCAAAACCCGAACTCAAACCATTACCACCATCCCTGAAATATGCATTTCTGGGAGAAGGTGATACCTTTCCTGTAATTATAAGCTCTACCTTAGAGCCACAGGAAGAGGAAGCACTAATTCAAGTGCTAAGGACACACAAGACAGCTCTTGGGTGGTCCATCAGTGATCTTAAGGGCATTAGCCCAGCCAGATGCATGCACAAGATCTTACTGGAAGATGACGCCAAGCCAGTGGTTCAACCACAAAGGCGGCTGAATCCAGCTATGAAAGAAGTGGTGCAGAAATAGGTCACTAAATTACTAGAGGCTGGGATTATTTATCCTATTTCTGACAGCCCCTGGGTGAGCCCTGTCCAAGTTGTCCCTAAAAAAGGAAGCATGACAGTGGTTCATAATGAAAAGAATGAACTGGTTCCTACAAGGACAGTTATAGGGTGGCGTATGTGCATTGATTACAGAAGGCTCAATACAGCCACCAGAAAGGATCATTTTCCTTTACCATTCATAGACCAGATGCTAGAAAGACTAGCAGGTCATGAATACTACTGCTTCCTGGATGGATATTCAGGTTATAATCAAATTGCAGTAGATCCCCAGGATCAGGAGAAAACGGCATTCACATGCCCATCTGGAGTATTTGCATACAGAAGGATGCCATTTGGCCTATGCAATGCACCTGCAACCTTTCAGAGGTGCATGCTCTCAATTTTCTCTGATATGGTGGAAAAATTTCTGGAAGTCTTCATGGATGACTTTTCAATATTTGGAGACTCATTTAGCTCCTGCCTTAACCATTTAGCACTTGTTCTGAAAAGATGCCAAGAGACTAACCTGGTTTTAAACTGGGAAAAATGTCACTTTATGGTGACTGAAGGAATTGTCCTTGGGCACAAAATTTCAAACAAGGGAATAGAGGTGGATCAAGCTAAGGTAGAAGTAATTGAAAAATTACCACCACCTGCCAATGTTAAGGCAATCAGAAGCTTTCTGGGGCATGCAGGATTCTATAGGAGGTTTATAAAGGATTTTTCAAAAATCGCCAAACCTCTAAGCAACCTACTAGCTGCTGACACGCCGTTTATCTTTGATAAAGAGTGTCTGCAGGCTTTTGAGACTCTGAAAGCTAAATTGGTCACAGCACCAATCATCTCTGCACCAGACTGGACATTACCATTTGAATTGATGTGTGATGCCAGTGACCATGCCATTGGTGCAGTGTTGGGACAAAGGCATGACAAGCTCCTGCACGTCATTTACTATGCCAGCCGTGTTTTAAATGACGCACAGAAGAATTACACAACCACAGAAAAAGAGCTACTTGCAGTGGTTTACGCCATTAACAAATTCAGATCCTATTTAGTAGGATCAAAAGTGATTGTGTACACTGATCATGCTACTCTTAAATATCTACTCACAAAGCAAGATTCAAAACCCAGACTCATCAGATGGGTGTTGCTTCTGCAAGAGTTTGATATAGAAATAAGAGACAGAAAAGGGACAGAGAATCAAGTAGCAGATCACCTGTCCCGAATAGAACCAGTGGAAGGGGCGTCCCTCCCTCTCACTGAGATCTCTGAAACCTTTCCGGATGAGCAACTGTTTGCCATCCAGGAAGTGCCATGGTTTGCAGACATTGCAAACTACAAGGCAGTGAGATTCATACCCAAAGAGTACAGTAGGGTGCAATCAAAGAAATTAATCACAGATGCAAAGTACTATCTTTGGGATGAACCATATCTCTTCAAGAGATGTGCAGACGGAGTAATCCGTAGATGTGTGCCTAAGGAAGAAGCGAAAAAGATTTTATGGCATTGCCATGGATCACAGTATGGAGGACATTTTGGAAGTGAACGAACAGCCACAAGAGTCCTCCAAAGTGGCTTCTACTGGCCTACTCTCTATAAAGATTCCCGAGCGTTTGTGCTTAATTGTGATAGTTGCCAAAGATCAGGCAACCTACCTCACAGTTATGCCATGCCTCAACAAGGAATCTTGGAGATTGAGTTGTTTGATGTATGGGGCATTGGCTTCATGGGACCTTTCCCACCATCATACTCAAACACTTATATTCTGGTGGCAGTGGATTATGTATCCAAATGGGTGGAGGCTATTGCAACACCCACTAATGACACTAAAACAGTGTTAAAATTCCTCCAGAAACATATCTTCAGCAGGTTTGGTATCCCTAGAGTATTAATCAGTGATGGGGGCACTCATTTCTGCAATAAACAGCTTTACTCTGCTCTGGTACGTTATGGAGTTAGCCACAGGGTAGCTACTCCATATCACCCACAAACTAATGGGCAAGCTGAAGTCTCAAATAGAGAACTCAAAAGAATCCTGGAACGGACTGTAATTAACCGTAGAAAGGATTGGGCAAGAAGCTTGGATGATGCTCTGTGGGCATACAGAACAGCATTTAAGACCCCTATAGGGACCTCTCCATACCAGCTTGTGTATGGAAAGGCATGTCACTTGCCAGTGGAACTGGAACACAAGGCCTACTGGGCAACCAGATTCCTAAACCTTGATGCCAAGTTAGCTGGAGAAAAACGATTGCTCCAGTTAAATGAGCTAGAGGAATTTAGACTCAATGCTTTCGAGAATGCAAAAATTTACAAGGAGAAAGCAAAAAGATGGCATGATAAGAAATTATCATCTAGAGTCTTTAAGCCAGGGCAGAAAGTTCTGCTATTCAATTGCAGGCTCAAATTATTCCCTGGGAAATTAAAATCCCGGTGGAGAGGTCCATATGTAATTACAAGTGTATCACCATATGGATACGTAGAGCTTCAGGATAATGAATCTAACAAAAGGTTCATTGTTAATGGACAGAGAGTTAAACATTATCTTGAAGGCAACTTCGAGCAAGAATGCTCAAAACTTAGACTTGATTAAAGCTCAGTGGTAGTCCAGCTAAAGACAATAAAGAAGCGCTTGCTGGGAGGCAACCCAGCCATTTACAAAGTTTATTTACTAATTAAATAAATTTTTTTTTTACAGGTATGAGTCAAAGTATCTTCAAAGGTGAAATAGCAATTGGTTGAAGTCACAGAGTTACAGGGAAATTTGGAAGCTCACTGGCGTGAAAAAAAGCCAGTAAGAAACACTTTGGGCGTTGAACGCCCAAAAGAAGCACCCACTGGGCGTTTAACGCCAGTAAGGGTAGCCATCTGGGCGTTAAACGCCAGAAAGGAGCATCTTCTGGGCGTTAAACGCCAGAAAGAAGCACCTTCTGGGCGTTTAACGCCAGTCTGCTAGCATCCTGGGCGCTCAGAAAAACGCCCAGTGACAAAGGACTTCCTGGCGTTCAACGCCAGAAAGAAGCACCAGATGGGCGTTGAACGCCCAGGAGAAGCAGCATTTGGGCGTTAAACGCCCAAAACATGCATCGTTTGGGCGTTTAACGCCAGGATGGTGGGGAGGAGGTAAAATTCGTTTTTCTTATAATTTTTCTAAATTTTTATGTTTCAATTCATGATTTCTTGCATAAACATGTTTCAAAATGTCATCCTTCAATTCCAAAAATTTTTAATCCTAATTTCTAAAATCCCTTTTTCAAAAATATCAAATATATCTTAATTCATAAACCCAAATCTTTTTCCAATCCAAATCTTTTTCAAATCTTTTTCAACTCATCATATCTTTTGGATTTCGAAATTGCCTCTCCCTATATTCCTCTCCTGTCCTTTCTTTTGCTTGAGGACAAGCAAACCTCTAAGTTTGGTGTGAGTTGCCATGATCACTGAGCTAAAACTCATCAAGATCATGGCACCTAAGGGAACAAGAAGAGCAAGGATGTGAACTTAAAGGAGCTGAAGCGTCAGAAATTAATTCTTGAAGGCACCCTACAGACTAGAGGAACATCCACTTCCCAAAATACAGGTTGTTAAGTTCTAATTCTAGCTTTAACTCTGTGATAGTATTATTATAGGATTTTACCTTAGAAGTTATATAGGAGTAGTAGTAATTAGCATATCTATTTTGGTTTTATTTCCAATTAAGTTATAATTTATTTTTTCCATCATCATCAAACATGAATAAAATAGTAGATTTGTAGAATAAAGAGGCAATTTAATTTTTTTCGAGTTCTTAATAAGGAAAATTCTAATTATTTATATGTGGTGGCAATACTTTTTGTCTTCTGAATGAATGCTTGAACAGTGCATATTTTTGATCTTGTTGTTTATGAATGTTAAAATTGTTGGCTCTTGAAAGAATGATGAACAAAGAGAAATGTTATTGATGATCTGAAAAATCATGAAATTGATTCTTGAAGCAAGAAAAAGCAGTGAAAAAGCAAAAGCTTGTAAAAAAAAAAAAAAGTGGCGAAAAAAATAGAAAGAAAAAGAAAAAGCAAGCAGAAAAAGCCAATAGCCCTTAAAACCAAAAGGCAAGGGTAAAAAGGATCCAAGGCTTTGAGCATCAATGGATAGGAGGGCCCAAGGAAATAAAATCCAGGCCTAAGTGGCTAAATCAAGCTGTCCCTAACCATGTGCTTGTGTCATGAAGGTCCAAGTGAAAAGCTTGAGACTGAGTGGTTAAAGTCGTGATCCAAAGCAAACAGAGTGTGCTTAAGAGCTCTGGATACCTCTGACTGGGGACTCTAGCAAAGCTGAGTCACAATCTGAAAAGGTTCACCTAGTTATGTGTCTGTGGCATTTGTGTATCCGGTGGTAATACTGGAAAACAAAGTGCTTAGGGCCACGGCCAAGACTCATAAAAGTAGCTGTGTTCAAGAATCAACATACTTAACTAGGAAAATCAATAATACTATCTGACTTCTGAGTTCCTATGGATGCCAATCATTCTGAATTTCAAAGGATAAAGTGAGATGCCAAAACTGTTTGGAAGCAAAAAGCTACTAGCCCCGCTCATCTAATTAGAATCTGAGCTTCACTTAAAACTCTGAGATATTATTGCTTCTTGATTTCTTTTTATCCTCTTTTATTCATCTAGTTGCTTGAGGACAAGCAACAGTTTAAGTTTGGTGTTGTGATGAGCGGATATTTTATACGCTTTTTGGGGGTAATTTCATGCAGATTTTAGTATGTTTTAATTAGTTTTTAGTAGAATAATATCAGTTTTTAGGCAAAAATTATATTTCTGGACTTTACTATGAGTTTGTGTGTTTTTCTGTGATTTCAGGTATTTTCTGGCTGAAATTGAGGGAGCTGAGCAAAAATCTGACTTAGGCTGAAAAAGGACTGCTGATGCTGTTGGATCCTGACCTCCCTGCATTCGGAATGGATTTTCTGGAGCTACAGGAGTCCAATTGGCGCGCTCTCAACGGCGTTGGAAAGTAGACATCCAGGGCTTTCCAGCAATATATAATAATCCATACTTTGCGCGAAGATAGACGACGTAACTTGGCGTTGAACGCCAAGTTCATGCTGCTGTCTGGAGTTAAACGCCAGAAAAACGTCATGATCCGGAGTTGAACGCCCAAAACACGTCATAACCTGAAGTTTAACGCCAAGAAAGGCCTCTACTCGTGGATAGCTTTAGTCTCAGCCCCAGCACACACCAAGTGGGCCCCAGAAGTGGATTTCTGCACCAATTATCTTTGTTTACTCATTTTCTGTAAACCTAGGGTACTAGTTTACTATTTAAACAACTTTTAGAGACTTATCTTGTACCTCATGACATTTTCAGATCTGAATTACATACTTTGTGACGGCATGAGTCTCTAAACTCCATTGTTGGGGGTGAGGAGCTCTGCAGCGTCTCGATGATTTAATACAATTCCTTTGTTTTCCATTCAAACACGCTTGTTCTTATCTAAGATGTTCATTCGCGCTTAATTGTGGAGAAGGTGATGATCCGTGACACTCATCACCTTCCTCAACCCATGAACGTGTGCCTGACAACCACCTCCGTTCTACATCAGATTGAATGAGTATCTCTTAGATTCCTTAATCAGAATCTTCGTGGTATAAGCCGGATTGATGGCGGCATTCATGAGAATCCGGAAAGTCTAAACCTTGTCTGTGGTATTCCGAGTAGGATTCTGGGATTGAATGACTGTGACGTGCTTCAAACTCCTGAAGGTTGGGCGTTAGTGACAGACGCAAAAGGATCAATGGATTCTACTCCAGTCTGATTGAGAACCGACAGATGATTAGCCGTGCTGTGACAGAGCATAGGAACGTTTTCACTGAGAGGATGGGAAGTAGCCACTGACAACGGTGACACCCTACATAGAGCTTGCCATGGAAGGAGCCTTGCGTGTGTTGAAGGATTTCAAGGAAGAGTTGAAGTCAAAGGACAAAGCATCTCCAAAACTCCAACATATTCCCCGTTACTGCACAACAAGTAACGCTGTTATTCTCTTTTATTTTTATAATCAAATCTAGTAATTTCATTAAATCCTCATTGGCCTCCTGACTAAGATTAATAAAATAAACATTGATTGCTTCAAACCAATAATCTCCGTGGGATCGACCATTACTCACGTAAGGTATTACTTGGACGACCCAGTGCACTTGCTGGTTAGTTGTGCGAATCACAAATTCGTGCACCACATCTCTAGTGAGATTCTTGCAGCTTATACCTCAAAAATTCCTAGCTTCTCCATTACAGAGAGAGGCATGAGGTTTATGCTTGACCCTAGGTCACACAGAGCCTTCTTGAAGGTCATGGTGCCTACTGTACAAGGTATTGAGAACTTCCCAGGGTCCTGTCTCTTTTGAGGTAATCTCTGCCTAGTCAAGTCATCCATTTCTTTGGTGAGCAAAGGGGGTTCATCCTCCCAAGTCTCATTACCAAATAACTTGTCATTCAGTTTCATGATTGCTCCAAGGTATTTAGCAACTTGCTCTTCAGTGACATCTTCATCCTCTTTAGAGGAAGAATACTCATCAGAGCTCATGAATGGCAGAAGTAAATCCAATGGAATCTCTATGGTCTCAGTGTGAGCCTCAGATTCCCATGGTTCCTCATTAAGGAATATATTGGAGGCCAGTGGACGTCCATTGAGGTGTTCCTCATTGGCGATCACTGCCTCTTCCTCCTCTCCAAATTCGGCCATGTTGATGGCCTTACACTCTCTTTTTGGATTCTCTTCTGTATTGCTTGGAAGAGTACTAGGAGGGAGTTCAATAACTTTCTTACTCAGCTGACCCACTTGTGCCTCCAAGTTTCTAATGGAGGACCTTGTTTCAATCATGAAACTTTGAGTGGTTTTGATTAGATCAGAGACCATAGTTGCTAAGTCAGAGTGGCTCTGCTTAGAATTCTCTATCTGTTGCTGAGAAGATGATGGAAAAGGCTTGCCATTGCTAAACCTGTTTCTTCCACCATTATTGTTGTTGAAACCTTGTTGAGGTCTCTGTTGATCCTTCCATGAGAGATTTGGATGATTTCTCCATGAAGGATTATAGGTGTTTCCATAGGGTTCTCCGATGTAATTCACCTCTTCCATTGATGGGTTCTCAAGATCATAAGTTTCTTCTTTGGATGAAGCGTCCTTAATACTGCCTAGTGCAGCTTGCATTCCAAACAGACTTCGAGAAATCATATTGACTTGCTGAGTCAATATTTTGTTCTGAGCCAATATGGCATTCAGAGTATCAATCTCAAGAACTCCTTTCTTCTGATTCGTCCCATTGTTCACAGGATTCCTTTCAGAAGTGTATATGAATTAGTTATTTGCAACCATTTTAATGAGTTCTTGAGCTTCTGCAGGTGTCTTCTTCAGATGAAGAGATCCTCCAGCAGAGCTGTCCAATGACATCTTGGACAGTTCAGACAGACCATCATAGAAGATACCTATGATGCTCCATTCAGAAAGCATGTCAGAAGGACACTTTCTGATCAATTGTTTGTATCTTTCCCAAGCATCATAGAGGGATTCACCTTCCTTCTGTCTGAAGGTTTGGACTTCCACTCTAAGCTTACTCAATTTTTGAGGTGGAAAGAACTTTGCCAAGAAGGCATTGACTAGCTTTTCCCAAGAGTTCAGGCTTTCTTTAGGTTGTGAGTCCAACCATATCCTAGCTCTGTCTCTTACAGTAAAAGGGAATAGCATAAGTCTGTAGACCTCAGGGTCAACCCCATTGGTCTTGACAGTGTCACAGATTTGCAAGAATTCAGCTAAAAACTGATAAGGATCTTCCAATGGAAGTCCATGGAACTTGCAATTCTGTTGCATTAGAGAAACTCATTGAGGCTTAAGCTCAAAGTTGTTTGCTCCAATGGCAAGGATAGAGATGCTTCTCCCACAGAAGTCGGGAGTAGGTGCAGTAAAGTCACCCAGCACCTTCCTTGCATTGTTTGCACTGCTGTTGTTTTCGGCTGCCATGTCTTCTTCTTTGAAGATTTCTGTTAGGTTCTCTACAGAGAATTGTGCTTTAGCTTCTCTTAGCTTTCGCTTCAAGGTCCTTTCAGGTTCAGGGTCAGCCTCAACAAGAATGCTTTTGTCTTTGTTTCTGCTCATATAAAAGAGAAGAGAACAAGAAAATATAGAATCCTCTATGTCACAGTATAGAGATTCCTTGAGGTGTCAGAGGAAAAGAAGAATAGAAGGAGAAGGTAGAAGAATTCGAACTTATCAAGAGAGATGGAGTTCGAATTGTGCATTGAGGAGGAGTGTTAGTCCATAAATAGAAGGATGTGAGAAGAGGGAAAGAAATTTTCAAAAATTAAAGTGAATTAATTAAAAGAAATTTTGAAAAATGGTAATTGATTTTCGAAAACTAAGATTGGAAAAGAAATTAAGTGAAATTTGAAAAAGATTTTGAAATTAGAAATCAAAAAGATATGATTGAAAACTATTTTGAAAAAGATGTGATTAAGAAGATATGATTGAAAAGTTATGGTTTTAAAAAGATATTATTGAAAAGATATGATTGAAAAATAATTTAAAAAGATTTGATTTATAAAATTAATGACTTGGCTAACAAGAAATTTAAAAGATATGATTCAGACATTAAATCTTTCTCAACAGAAAAGGCAACACACTTGAAATGTTGAATCAAATCATTAATTGTTAGCAAGTATTTTTGAAAAATGGAAAGAAATTGATTTTGAAAATATATGATTGAAAAGATATGATTTGAAAAAGATTTGATTTTGAAAAATCATGAAAACTTGAAAAAAATTTGAATTAAAAACAAAATCTTCCCCCTTGTGCCATCCTGGCGTTAAACGCCCAGAATGGTATCCATTCTGGCGTTTAACGCCCAAAATGCTACCTTTTTGGGCGTTAAATGCCCAACCAGGTACCCTGGCTGGCGTTTGAATGCCAATTTTCCTTCTTCACTGGGCGTTTTGAACGCCCAGCTTTTTCTGTGTAATTCCTCTGTTGTATGTTCTGAATCTTCAATTCTCTGTATTATTGACTTGAAAAGACACAAATTAAGAATTTTTTGAATTTTTAATGATGAGGAATAATCAAAATGCAACTAAAATCAAATAAACAATGCATGCAAGACACCAAACTTAGAAGTTCGTATACTATTGACACTAACAAATTAAGAATGCATATGAGAAACAACAAAACACATAAAACAAGAGAATTTAAAGATCAGAGCAAGTAAATCATCAAGAACAACTTGAAGATCAATGAGGACACATGAATGAATTCGAAAAATGCAAGATGAACAGAAACGTGCAATTGACACCAAACTTAAAATGAGACACTAGACTCAAATAAGAAACATAAAATATTTTTGATTTTTATGACTTTGTAATTTTTTTGGATTTTTTGAAAATTATGTGGAGAAAAGAAAAATAAAGGATTCAAAACTCTTAATGAGAATTCCAGGAATCATGCAATGTTAGTCTAAAACTTTAGTCTAAAGAAATTAGACATGGCTAGCCAAACTTCAGCAGGACATTACATTCAAGAGCTAAATTGATGAGAATCAATCAGCTTTGGTGATGATAAGAACATCACCTTGAAACTCTAGAATTCATTCTTAAAAATTCTAAAAAATACCTAATCTAAGCAACAAGATGAACCGTCAGTTGTCCAAACTCAAACAATCCCCGGCAACGGCGCCAAAAACTTGGTGCACAAAATTGTGATCATCAATGGCGCCATCAACATGGTACGCTCAATTGCAATCTCAACTCTTTATCACAACTTCGCATAACTAACCAGCAAGTGTACTGGGTCGTCCAAGTAATAAACCTTACGCGAGTAAGGGCTGATCCCACGGAGATTGTTGGTATGAAGCAAGCTATGGTCATCTTGTAAATCTCAGTCAGGCGGATTCAAATGGTTATGGAGGATTAATGATTAAAAGATAAATAAAACATAAAATAAAGATAGAGATACTCATGTAATTCATTGGTGAGAATTTCAGATAAGCGTATGGAGATGCTTTGTCCCTTCCGTCTCTCTGCTTTCCTACTGTCTTCATCCAATCCTTCTTACTCATTTCCATGGCAAGCTGTATGTTGGGCATCACCGTTGTCAATGGCTACAGTCCCGTCCTCTCAGTGAAAATGTTCAACGCGCTCTGTCACAGCACGGCTAATCATCTGTCAGTTCTCAATCAGGTTGGAATAGAATCCAGTGATTCTTTTGCGTCTGTCACTAACGCCCAGCCTTCAGGAGTTTGAAGCTTATCACAGTCATTCAATCCTCGAATCCTACTCAGAATACCACAGACAAGGTTTAGACCTTCCGGATTCTCTTGAATGCCACCATCAATTCTAGCTTATACCACGAAGATTCCGATTAAGAAATCCAAGAGATAAACATTCAAGCCTTGTTTGCTTGTAGAACGGAAGTGGTTGTCAGGCACGCGTTCATAAGTGAGAATGATGATGAGCGTCATATAATCCTCACATTCATCATGTTCTTGGGTGCGAATGGATATCTTAGAACAAGAATGAGCTGAATTGAATAGAAGAACAATAGTAATTGCATTAATACTCGAGGTACAGCAGAGCTCCACACCTTAATCTATGGTGTGTAGAAACTCCACCGTTGAAAATACATAAGAACAAGGTCTAGGTGTGGCCGAGAGGCCAGCCTCCATGATCTAAGGACTAGACATCCAAAGATGATCCTAAGATCTAAAGTGATCAAAAGATTCCAAATACAATAGCAAAAGGTCCTATTTGTAGAGAACTAGTAGCTTAGGGTTTACAAAGATGAGTAAATGACAAAAAAATCCACTTCTGTGCCCACTTGGTGTGTGCTTGGGCTGAGCATTGAAGCTTTCATGTGTAGAGACTTTTCTTGGAGTTAAACGCCAGCTTTTGTGCCAGTTTGGGCGTTTAACTCCCATTCTTGTGCCAGTTCCGGCGTTTTACGCCAAAATTCTTGAGTTGACTTGGAGCGCCTATTTGGGCCATCAAATCTCGGGGAAAGTATGAACTATTATACATTGATAGAAAGCCCAGGATGTCTACTTTCCAACGCAATTAAGAGCGCTCCAATTGGGCTTCTGTAGCTCCAGAAAATCTACTTCGAGTGCAGGAAGGTCAGAATCCAACAGCATCTGCAGTCCTTTTCAGCCTCTGAATCATATTTTTGCTCAGGTCCCTCAATTTCAGCCAGAAAATACCTAAAATCACAGAAAAACACACAAACTCATAGTAAAGTCCAGAAAAGTGAATTTTAAATAAAAACTAATAAAAATATAATAAAAACTAACTAAAACATACTAAAAATAATGCCAAAAAGCGTATAAATTATCCGCTCATCAGCGGGCTATCGCCGTTGTCATTACGAGATTTAAAGAGAGAAGAAACTCACGAAGAGAGAGAAAATACGAACAGCCAGAAAGAAGGGGGAAGAACGCGACAGTGGTGGGTGGCCACTGCAATGCAGCCGCTACTATCGGTGTCATCACTGTCGAGCCACTGTTGGAAAATGTGCCGCCGTTGTTGTGGAAGGAGGTCACCAGAACTGGAGTTGTTCGTCGCTGCTACAAGCTGCACAGTATCTCTGATCAAGGAAAAACGGCGATGTCATCGCCGAAAGCTGCCACTGGAGCTGTTGCTGCTTCATTTCCTTGTTTCTCTTAGATTACCATAAGTATTCTTGTTCTAGAACCCTCGCTGCTAGTGTTTTGTTATTAGTTTGTTAAAGATTTTGAGGTGTTGGCGCTGTAGGGTTGAGTTACCTTAATTACATGCTTGACGGGTGGAAAATTGCCAATTAAGAATTTATAATAGAGACAACATTGAAATTACAATTCTTAACCGACTAAAAATCCCACTTATCAATTTAGAAAGAGTTGTCACAAATTAAGAATAAAATACTGGGAGTAGAATTCCCATGTCGTTTCCCAACGAGTTGCTAAGGGAGTGCTATTTATTGGTCAAGAATTTTCTGAGAATTTTTAGAGTTGGGGAATGAGAAAATTAAAATAATTATTAATTAAAGCAATAAAAATTAATAAGAGGTTTTATGTAATTGAAATAAAAAGCCTTGACTAGGAGAAGATTAATCGGAAGTTCTATCCTTGTTGAATTTTTCCAAGAGTAATAGTAAGAGGTTGTTGTTTCTACTTAGTTAACTTTTACCAAATAAAGGAAAGTCAAGTAATTGAGCCAGCTCTGATTCACAAGTCCTAATCCTCTCCCTTGGGAAGGATTAGCATTAGTGACTAGAGAGTCAGCCAGCAACTTCTAGTTTCAAATTAACTCTTGAGTATTCTAACTCAAGGGTCTCCTATTAATCAACTCCAAAGTCAAGCTGGGAGCCTACTCCATTGACATGGAAGCCATTTTCGCATACATGTAAAGTGAGTAGGAGGAAGACATGGTAATTAAAATTGAATTGAGATAATTAAGCAAATAAAGAAACTAAATAGAAAAATACTCTTTGCATTAATAAATTCCAAAATCGAAGGTATCCATATGTAGCTCTGAACAAGATAAGTGGAAAATAAAAGAGTATAGGAATAAGAAAACAAACTATAATGATAGAGACTTCAACAGAGGTAGTAACTCTTCTCAAAATCGAATCCAAAAGCATAAAACTAGAAAATCTCTGAATCTACGAATATGAAGAACCCTATAGAAAGTGGTATTCTCTCTCTAAGATTCCAAAAACTAAAACTAGTGAATGAGAATGCGTGTTGAATCTCTACTGTCCCCTGGCTCTAGTCTGTATTTTTGGGTCAAAAACTGGGTCAGAAAGAGGCCCAAAAAATTGCTCCTGGCAAATTCTGATATGCAGTACGTGACGGTTTTCCACGCATACGCGTCGTCCACTCGTGCGCGTCGATGTGCATTCCTTTAATCACGCATACGCGTACTACACGCGGGCGCATCGCTGCTCTGTCCTAACTACGCGTACGCGTGCTTTACGCGTGCACGTCGCTACTCGCCCTTGAAATCTTCAGTTCCTTGTGTTCCTTCCTCTTTTGCATGCTTCTTTTCTATCCTCCAAGCCATTCCTGACCTGTAATCTCTGAAAATACTTAACACACATATCACGGTATCGAATGAAAATAAGAGAGGATTAAAAATAACGATTTAAAGGCTAAATAAGCATGTTTTCAATCATAGCACCAATTTTGGAAGGAAAATGTGAAACCATGAAGTTTGTATGAATAAGTGTGCAAAGAACTGATAAAAACCACTCAATTTAGCACAAGATAAATCATAAAATAGTGGTTTATCAATCTCCCTACACTTAAACATTAGCATGTCCTCATGCTAAGTTCAAGGGGATCAAAAGAATGAATGGGGGAAAGCAAGACTCACGCAATGCAACCTATGTATATGAATGCAACTACATGCCAAGATGTTTCTACCTACTTGGTTAAAAGTAAATAAGTTCTCCAAGAAAAACATAAATCAGATTCCATTAATTCAAATCACACAATAAAAGACAAATAAACTTGTAAGAAGATAGCTCATGAAAGCCGGGAACATAGAGTCAAGTATTGAACCCTCACTTTAATTTCATCACATATGCATTGATCTTTTATTGTACTTAACATTGGGGTGCTTTTATTCCCCTATTTATTTATTCATAAAATTTTCTCTTTTTTTTAAGCATAATGTATCAATGCATATGGTTTTTCTAATGTCACATGCGTAGCACCCAAATTCTCAATATATGTCAGTAAAAACATTACACATTCTCATCAACCAAAATTCCCACATGTCCCCACACTTAGTTGATGCACAATCTCTACCTTAAGTTAACAAAATATTCAATTGAGGTAATTAATTATTTTTCCTCTTAAGGCTAGTGATGTGGTAATATAAAGAACAATTAGGGTTAAAATGCTCAAAGTGGCAAACAAGGGTAAATAGAATGGTTGGCTATTTGGGATAAGTGAGCTAATAACAATTGATGGCCTCAATCATATGTATGAATGAATGTACACTAAACAATGGACATATAGAATGGAACAAAGCAAAGATTGCAATCATAGAGAAGCAAACACACAAGAATAAGAATCATGGTTAAATAATGTAACCATATAATTAAGCTCAAAATCTCACAAGTTGTGTGTTCCTAGCTATAAGCCATGTTTCAAATTACAATCTTCAAACAAGTTTAACACAAATTTTTAATTTGAATTAGTGAAATGCTCTAAAATAGGGTCTTGAAAATAAATTCAATAATTCAACCATGCGGGACATACATGCAAGCAATTATTAACATGCAATCTATCCTATTTAACAAAACAAAGAGTAACATATTTGTGTTAAGAGAGAGAGAGAGAGAGAGAGAGAGAGAAAGAGAGAGATTACCTCCGGAAGTCAGGTACTGACCTCCCCACACTTAAGGCTTGGCACGGTCCTCTGAGCCATCAGTAAGGAGCAAGGTGGGGCTGGTAGCATCACTTCTACTATCGGGCTCGGCATGGCTCCCGGTGCTGGTAGGTGAAGTGGAGTCCAGGGTATCTTTCTCTTCTGAAGGAGGGTGAGTACTAACAATTAGCTCCTTCAGATTGGTGTATCGGCGCTTGTTGCGACGCTCCATTCGCTCTATCTGCCAGTCTTTCCGATCTAACCTCTGAAGGATCTGAAGGAACATCTGAGTAGTGGATGGTGTAGGAGGCGTGGATGATGGCGGGGCAGACGCAGGAGGGGTATCTAAAGATGGGCCGGGATGTCGGCTAGCAGAGGGTACTGGGGGTCTGGTATACTTTCTGTTCAGGACATACTGATCCGCCCTTGGGATCATGGCATAGGTGTCCCCAGCCCTATAGGAGACTCCTGCTATAGAGATAGGGTCTGAAACCAATGCGGGAAAGGGTAGGTTGCCTGCAATCTGCACCTGTCGCATGGCCTGCCGGATGTGTCTGGGTAAGTTGATGGGCTGCTCTGTAAGAATGCACCATATGAGAATAGCCATGTCTGCAGTGAAGGTGGACTCGTGGGTGCTCAGAAAGATATATTGGGACATAATCTGTACCCACACCCGAGCCTCCAAGGTAAGTGCTAGAGCTGAGATGCTCTTAGGTCGAGTCCGATGTTGTCCATAGATCCATATGCTGCCAGGTTGTGCTATGACTCCAAGGACGCTATCCTAGTCAAACTGGTATGTCTGGCGCTTGAGAGAGGCCTCTTGATAGGCATCCAATCCCTCTGGGCTAGGTGGAAGATCCAATATTCTCTGAATGGCCCCTTCAGAGATAGGTACTTGCTTTTGACGAACAGAGACAGACTACAAGGTAGGCGAGTGGAAGTTGGAGTAGAATTCAACTACCCAAGACAAGATGGCCTCCCGCAGCTGTCTTCTTAAGAATCTCCACTGTCTTCTTTCGATGCAGGGCTCCACAAATTCAACAAAATATGTCGGAAGGATGAGAAGGTGCTCGTTGTTGTAGTTCCTTTCTGCTAGAAGGGGGGACATCCACTCACAGTAATAGTTATGAACCGTGCGGAATCCCGTGCAGGAAATGCTTTTTCTGTCTCAACCACTCGGATAATCCTCTTCACCCTCTTAGTGGGTGGCTTGACTGTTGTGGAGGGATGTTCCTTAGCCGATGCTCTTTTAGTTCCTCTCCTCGCTAGTGTCTTGTTAAAAGCTTTCTCTTTTCCCTTGTTGGTGGCCATCCTGAAAAAGGAAGAAAGAAAAGGAATATCAAATTTAATTAGCTAAAATCGGGAGGAGAAAAGAACAAGTGATAATCAATGCCAAAGGAGAAGAACATGTCTGAAATACATGGTTGGTGCACAAAAATTACAATCACAATTTTGCAATTCCGCACAACTAACCAGCAAGTGCATTGGGTCGTTCAAGTAATACCTTACGTGAGTAAGGGTCGATCCCACAGAGATTGCTGGATTGAAGCAAGCTATGGTTATCTTATTATTCTTAGTCAGGATATCAATAATGGTTCTTAGTTTTAATTGCGAAAAATAAAAGAGTATGAAATAAATACTTGTTATGCAGTAACAGAGAACAGGTTGAGGTTTTGGAGATGCTCTGTCTTCCGAATCTCTGCTTTCCTACTGTTGTCTTCTTCACGCACTCAAACCTCCTTCCATGGCAAGCTGTATGTAGGTGGATCACCGTTGTCAATGGCTACCATCCATCCTCTCAGTGAAAATGGTCCTCTACGGTTTTCCGCATGGCTAATCATCTATCGGTTCTCACTCGTGCTGGAATAGGATCCATCAATCCTTTTGCACACTGTCACTGTGCCCAACATTTGTGAGTTTGAAGCTTGTCACAGTCATCCCATCCCAGATCTTACTCGGAATACCACAGACAATGTTTAAACCTTTTGGATCTCAAGAATGCTACCCATGTGATTCTAGCTTATACCACGAAAACTCTGGTTTCATGGATTTGAACGCTCTGTTGTCAGGAGAGGTAATCAAACTCGTGATCTAGGAACCCAAGAGATACACATTCAATCTAAGGTAGAACGGAGGTGGTTGTCAGGCATGTGTTCATAGGTTGAGAATGGTGATGAGTGTCACGGATCATCACATTCATCATGTTGAAGTGCGAATGAATATCTTAGAATAGAGACAAGCGTGATTGAATAGAAAACAGAAGTAATTACATTAATCCATCGAGACACAGCAGAGCTCCTCACCTCCAACCATGGGGTTTAGAGACTCATGCCGTAGAAGATACAAATTCAGATGTAAAATGTCATGAGATACTGAATGAATCTCTAAAAGTAGTTTTTATACTCAACTACTAACCTAGGTTTATAGAAAATGAGTAAGCTAAGATAGATAGTGCAGAAATCCACTTCTGGGGCCCACTTGGTGTGTGTTTGGGCTGAACAATGAAGTTTTCACGTGTAGAGGCTATTCCTAGCATTTAACTCCAGCTTTTGTGCCAGTTTGGACGTTTAACTCCAGCTTGTATCCTGTTTCTGGCTTTTAACGCCAGAATATGGTAGAAAGTTGGCGCTAAACGCCAGTTTGTGTCATCACAACTAGGGCAAAGTATAGAGTATTATATATTTCTGGAAAACCCAAGATGTCTACTTTCCAACATAATTAAGAGCGCGCCAATTGGGCTTCTGCAGCTCAAGAAAACCCATTTCGAGTGCAGGGAGGTCAGAATCCAACAGCATCTGCAGTCCTTTTTCAGCCTCTGAATCAGATTTTTGCTCAGGTCCCTCAATTTCAGTCAGAAAATACCTAAAATCACAAAAAAATACACAAACTCATAGTAAAGTCTAGAAATGTGATTTTTGCAAAAAGTAGCTAGATCCTACTAAAAACTATATGAAACCCCCAAAAAGCGTATGAAATATTTGCTCATTACAACACCAAACTTAAACTGTTGCTTGTTCTCAAGCAACTAGATAAATAAAATAGGATAAAAAGAAGATCAAGAGGTAATACATCTCAGAGTTTTAAATGAAGCTCAGATTCTAATTAAATGAGTGGGGCTAGTAGCTTTTTGCTCCTGAACAGTTTTAGCATCTCAATTCATCCTTTGAAGCTCAGAATGATTGGCATCCATGGGAACTCAGAATTTTAGATAGTGTTATTGATTCTCCTAGTTCAGTATGTTGATACTTGAACACAGCTACTTTATGAGTCTTGGTCGTGGCCCTAAGCACTTTGTCTTCCAGTATTACCACCGAATACATAAATGCCACAGACACATAACTGGGTAAACCTTTTCAGATTGTGACTCAGCTTTGCTAAAGTCCCCAGTTAGAGGTGTCCAGAGTTCTTAAGCACACTCTTTTTGTTTTGGATCACGACTTTAACCACTCAGTCTCAAGCTTTTCACTTGGACTTTCATGCCACAAGCACATGGTTAGGGACAGCTTGATTTAGCCGTTTAGGCCAGGATTTTATTCCTTTGGGGCCCTCCTATCCATTAGTGCTCAAAACCTTGGATCCTTTTTACCCTTGCCTTTTGGTTTAAAGGGCTATTGGTTTTTTCTGCTTGCTTCTTCTTTTTCTTCCTTTCTCTTTTTCACCCCTTTTTTTCACTGCTTTTTCTTGCATCAAGAATCAATTTCATGGTTTTTCAAATTATCAATAATATTTCTTTTTGTTCATCATTCTTTCAAGAGCCAACAATTTTAACATTCATAAACTTTACTATAAAAAATATGCACTATTCAAGCATTCATTCAGAAAATAAAAAGTGTTGCCACCACATAAAAATAATTAGAATTTTTTTCTTATTGAAAACTTGAAATAATTGCCTCCTTACTCTAAAGAGAATCTACTATTCTATTCATGTTTAGTGATGATGAAAGGAACAAATTATAGCTTACTTGGAGATAGAAAAAAATAAAAAATAAGGACCCTAATTACTAATACTCATATAATTCTTAAGATAGGTTTCTAATAATAAAAGTTATCACAGAATTAAGATTAGGACTCAATAACCTTTATTTTGGGAGATGGATGCTCTTTTAATCTGTGGGGTGTCTGGTCCCTTAAGGGAGAGCCTCTGGCACTTCAGCTCCTGTAGCTCATGCCCTTGCTTTTCTTGTTCCTTAAGCAGTTTGCAAAGCATACTATTTTGATTTTGTTGTTCTTCCTTAAGTTGATCCATAGCTTCTTGCAGCTTGGTGACAGATGCTTCTAGGCGGGTCCAGTAGTTAATCTGAGGGATTTCTAGGAGGAACTACTGCGCCCTCCTTTTGATGGAGTTATCTTGCACTTGTTATCCTTCCATTGACTTTTTGGTGATTGGATGCTCGACTAAGATATATTCGTCCACTCCTATCTTTACCCCAGCATCTTTACATAGCAGAGAGATTAAGCTTAGGAAAGCCAATTTGGCGTTAGTGGAGTTCTTGTTTGCAATTGTGTAAAGCTCACAAGAGATCAGATGATGAATCTCCACTTCGTTTTCCAGCAAAATGCAGTATATCATCACTGCTCTTTTGACAATGACTTCAGAGCGGTTGCTGGTGGGCAGAATGCCCAATGAAGTCCAGCCAGCCCCTAGCGATTGGTTTGAGATCTCCTCTCTTGAGTTGGTTTGAGACACCCTTTGTGTTGGTTATCCACTTGGTTCCAGAGAGGCATATGTCTTCTAGAACTTGGTCCAAGCGCTTATCTAATCTCACCATTCTCCTATTAAAGGATTATGGATCATCTTGTAGTTGAGGCAGCTTAAAGACCTCTCTTATTCTATCCAGGTCGAAGTAAATAATCTTCCCTTTGACCATAGTTCGAAAGGTATAGAAGGTGGTTCCAGTCATTCTCTGCTTATCTGTTTGCCACAGATTTGAGTAGAATTCCTGAACCATATTTCTACCCACCTTTGTCTCAGGATTAGCTAGAATTTTCCAGCCCCTGTTTTGAATCTGCTCTTGGATCTCTGGATATTCGTCTTCTTTCAGATCGAATTTAACTTCCGGGATCACTGACCTTAGACCCATTATTTTGTGGTAATGGTCTGCATGTTCTTTGGTTAAGAACCTCTATTGATTCTAAAGTGGTTTTGGAGTGTTCTCTTTCTTGCCTCTTAGAGTGGTTTGTTTTCCCTTAGGAGCCATGATCTTGGTGAATCTTAGTCCAGTGATCACGGGAAACACACCAAACTTAGAGGTTTGCTTGTCCTCAAGCAGAAGAAAGGAAAGGAGAGTAATCGGAGGAGAGTCAAATTCGAGTGGTGGAGGAGAGGGGGAGGCCGAATGGGAATTTAAAAGGGAGGGGTGGGCAAAAATTTTAAAAAAATGATATGATAGAAGATATGATTTAGAAAAGATAAGTATGATATGCAAAAGATTTAATTTAAAATTGAAAAGATATGAGAGAGTTTTGAAAAAGATAAATCTAAATTTGAAAAGATAGTATGATGAGTTGAAAAAGATTTGAAAGGAAATTAAAAAGATATATGAATTTTGAAAAAGATTTGAAAGGAAATTGAAGAAAGATTTTTTTTGGATAAGATTTTTTTGAAATTGAAATTGAAAAATGATGGTTTGTAACATGTTCATGCAAGAAAGTATGGATGAAAACATGAAAATTTGAAAAAAAAAATTGAGTTGGAAACAAAACTTCCTCCCCTCTACATTCCTGGCGTTTAACGCCCAGAATGGCATCCACGTGACGGCCTTCCATGCGTACGCGTCGTCCACGCGTGTGCGTCGATGTGCATTCCTCTAATCACGCGTACGTGTACTACATGCGGGCGCATCGCTGCTCTGTCCTAACTACGCGTACGCATGCTTCACGCATGCACGTCGCTGCTCGCCCTTGAAATCTTCAGTTCCTTCCTCTTTTGCATACTTTTTTCCATCTTCCAAGTCATTCCTATCCTGTAATCTCTGAAAATACTTAACACACATCGAATGGAAATAAGAGAGGATTAAAAATAACGATTTAAAGGCTAAATAAGCATGTTTTCAATCATAGCACCAATTTTGGAAGGAAAATGTGAAACCATGCAGTTTGTATGAATAAGTGTGCAAAGAACTGATAAAAACCACTCAATTTAGTACAAGATAAACTATAAAATAGTGGTTTATCAATGCTACGATTGTTGTTGTCGCTACAGCGGGAAGTCATCAGAACGGTTGGTATTGCCGTGTTATTGAGTTAATTTGAGGTATTGGCCTTTTCGTAAATCTATTTTATTTTAAAAAATTGTTATAAATCGATATCGATGTGAAAAATATATATATTGGTTCTACAGAAAAGTTAATAAGAATTTCAGGTAAAGGCTCCTACTTGTTATAGTTATATATAGAAGTCGTTGTATTATCCTCATTATAAGAGTAGCGCAACCAGAAACGTGACATTTTGATGGTGAGAATATCACAGTAATACTTTACTTTTAATACACTCATGAAATATTAGAAGTTAAGTCGTTACATATTTTTTACGTAAACACCTAATCTTTTCCAATCTTATTAAATAATCATCCAAGAATAGACAAGTATTTAGGAATTCGCCTAAATCTTTTACAAATGATAGTTTCAAACCTCCTCATTTGAATACACTATATCATAAATCCAAAATCGATTTTGAGCCACATCTGGCAACAATTCCACTATGTTTTCCAAAAAAGGATTTACTATTTAAATTTTATCATGTTGTTCGTTTTTTTTTTTTTTTAATTCTGACAGATTCTTTCTTATGATTAGGACACTAAATTCTCAAACTACAATCCCATCGTATATTTCAAATTTTTAACAATGCATAACACTATAAACAATCATCATACAATTTACAATATATTTTATTAATCTTAACCATTCTAATCACGTTCTCACGTAGAACATAAAGCCAAAACAAATTAACTTTTCACAACAAACAAATGAAAAGGATCTTTACGTTCCACACATAATCATTTTGGCTCTTCCATCCTACAATCCTTAACATGCAATCATTTACAAATTAAATATTTACGAGTTTATAAAGTATTTGTACTTATATTAATTTATTATTTTTAATTTAAATTAATACTTAATAATTATAAAATAAAGTAAATTTCAATAAGAACGAACCTAAAGGCAAATTAATCTACTGAATCTATGAGAAACAGTAACAAACATGACTACATGAGGACACCTCTTCTAAAAGTCACTGAAAATTTGCAACAAATCAATATTTTGTTAGAACCAAATTTTAAAGGTCAAAAAATAGGAACACTGGCCAAAACAAATAGAAAAACTTAACTAATTATTGAAAAAAATAGATCGATAAAATTGATGAAAAACTCATTTCAAACATAATTAATAGAAGTATCGAAATATTGATTGAATGGGGGCTTCGAGAGAGAAAATTATGTGATAGAAAAATTTCAGAGGAGAGAGAGAAAGAAAGAGAAAAAGAGAGAGACTGTTGGTAAATATAATTATCAATGAATATTGCGTTTTTCTCAAAAAAACAAAAAATGAATTGCGTTTTATTAAACCAGTGTTACCGAGGCTTTGGTAACTTATTTTACCAATAGTTAAAGGTGGAAATTCATATGGAATTGACTTTATGTGAAGGTAATAAGTGAAAGCCATTTGATAAATTGATCGATTTGACTAAATTTTTATCTAACAGTTTTCAACTATCAATTTTATTGCACTTAAGTTTTTATCATGATCAAATTATCAGGAATAAACTTTTATAAAGAAGAAATTAATTCTTTTATAAATACCGACAAATTAACCATCAGCAAAACAAAAATATTTATAATATTATTTGACGCGTAAAATGGTGCATAACTTGGCCCCAAAAATTTATTGACAGCGATGTTTGATTTATCGATGGTTTGGCCGGCGGTAATTCTGATGTCTCAATGGGTCGTTGCAAACACATTCTTGTGTTGTAGTGATATAAGACATACTTTATTATTTCAAAAAGTTTACGTGATATCCCATTCATGAAATAACATTTTTTAAAAATTATATTAAAAAGAAAAGAACTAAAACTATATATCCTTTATTACTTCATGTTAGCAGTAAATGCTAAGCATATGTTAACTTCACGGTTTGGAGTAAAATCTGTGTCACTTTCACGCTTGGAAAAATAGAGCTTTCCCACCATTTTTATAAGAACAAGTTTAATCATCCGTGTCATTGACGTGATAAAATTGAAATTATAATTTTAAGTTGTTATATTAAATTTCATTTTAATTATAATAATTTAATTAATAAAAAAATAACTTGTATGTGTTGTGTTTCTTTTCTTAATATAGTATTAATTGTATTAACTATAAAATAGTTATTTAATCTACTTTTTTCAATAAATCAGGTATATATACTCAATATGACCATAAATAATATAGTAATACTTAAATCTACCAACAAAGTTTTATATGTTGATTTACTATGAAGTAATAAAATATCAAAATCAGCTCAAAATAAATAACAAATTAATATAAAATCCTAATGCAGAAAGTTTTGTAATAAACAATAAATAATTTAAACCTACTGAATAACAATTCAATGCTATCCTTTGATACATGCAAAATATATACATAAAACAACACTGTATTAATGTTTGTATATAAAATTATATGATTAACGTAATTATAAAATTATTTGTCAAGAGAATAAAATTATACGAATTTTAATGATAATTTTAATATTCTCAAACTATTAATATACAATAAGAATTCATCTATTAGTTCCTAAAATTTCTAAATTTTTTAAGTGATAGTAATAAATTTTAATAAATAAATAGATTTAGTAAGACATTTTGTTATTACCTTTTTATTATAGGCTCTCAAAAACTTCTCTATATACCACATTCATCGTGCAGTTATCTTCCAAGTGTCCATGATCTTGCAACAGCACTCGCAAACCATCTTTACTCGTTACCCTTGATAACGCAACATACAATTGACCATGGGTGAAAACTGGCCTTGGAAGATAAATTCCAACTTTCAATAGAGTTTGTCCCTGGGACTTATTTATTGTCATTGCAAATGACATGATAATTGGGAATTGTCTTCTTTGAAACTTGACCGACAATGTTTCATTATTTGGAATTAGATTCAGTCTTAGGATAAGAACAATACTTCCAATCTATTCTTGAAACAATTTTCAACGGATAAATTGGATAACATATCTGGATACATGAAATCAATGAGGTCATCCAAAGCTGTCTCAGAGTTCTTAATCAAAATGTCAGATGGTATATGAACGATCGATTCACCATCTGTTGTATCACCAGCCAAATCATCATCAATTTTTAGTAGCCATTCTGCAAAATTTCTGAATTCTTGTATGTTGTTGTTTTCACCTAGTGAATCTCATTTTTTGTAAGCTTCAAAATCTTACAGTTATGCCACAAATATGAAGAATTAATAGATGACTGAATTATATCTTGCCTTGAGCCTCTGGGAATCACAAGTAAAATTTGTCTAAAATCTCCTCCGAAAACAACAACTTTACCTCCAAATGACAAATGAGCATTATACGAATCTGAGCACCTTAAGATGTCTCTGAGGCATTTGTCTAAAGCTTCGTAACAATACTTACTTATCATTGGAGCTTTATCCCATGTGATTAATTTGGTCTTGGATATTAACCTTGCAAGAGGACTTTCCTATTTAATGCTACACAAAGAATCCTCATTTATGGTCAAAGAAATTTTAAATCTTAAATGTGCAGTTCTTCCATTAGACAACAAAAGTGTAGCAATCCCACTCGAAGCAACATTTAAAACTATACCTCCTTTAGACCTAATTGAGCATGATATAGGTGACCATAAGAATATTTTTCCACAACCACCTTGACCGTATAAGAAGAAAAGTCCACTCATATTACCGCTAACAGCACCAATTATTTGATCATATGTAAATTTCTGCTCATTAGTTAGCCTTTCTAAATACCCACTTAGTTCAATCGCAAGAGCATTAATGTCAAAATAATTGAAACAATTGACTATTACGACTTATATATATACACTAATTACAAACGATATGAATTTTTAATGGAAATACTTGATACTAATAGAAAAAAATTATATAAATAGAAATTATTTAATTTCAATTTCAATTCCATATAACAAAACAGTGGTTTTCAAAATTATGGAATCTTTTTTTGACATATGTATTATGCCATACGCATAAATTATACGGGTTATTATATAAATTCATATATATGCATAACAAAACAGTTTAATATTATATATTTTCTACATTAATTATATGTCAATATTTTAAAAAAAGAGATAAAAGAAAAAATATATAAATATGTATAATATTATTGCTATATATGAAACAGTTCTATATTGCTTTAATTATAGAGACTTATTATAATTATATAAAATTTAATTTGAAGAAATAATTTCTCTTGCCATAAATAATATACTAAAACTATTAGTATATTATCTTCTTTATGGTTAATTGAATTTATCAATGATTTTCCCGTGTAAATCGTTATTACCCAATTTTTAATAATTACTTAATATACAAAATTTGAAATTAGAAATTGTTATTACTAATTCAATTAACTGGTTAATTGAGTAATAATTGTCAAATTATTAAGGTGCAAAATTATTGATTTACTCAATTGATTTCCATATATTATTTATATTTCAAGTAATAATTTGAAATTATATTATTTACCCAGTTAATAATACTATTATTAAAAATTATTTTTTACATTGATTTTTAAATCAATTATTAAATAATTATTTTTGTTAAGATAATTGTTTATAAATTATTTCAAATTATATTTTGTTAAAATATAATAATTTAGATTATTACTCATGACACGAGTATAATTTTATTTTATACCAATTAATCAATTATAATTATATGACACGGGTGTAATTTCAATTTTATCTATGGATTATTTTTTATAATAATATACAACATATTATTTACCGTAATAATTTGATTTGATTGATTTTTAATTATTTACGTACATAAATGATTAAAATATATAACATAAATATCGTAATTATTATAATTCTATGATATAATTATAATTAACATATTTTATCATAATTAAATATTGATTTGATATAATTATAATGAAAATACTTTTCCAAAATAATATAATCTACTATTATTCATCCACTAATTATTTGGCAATAAACCTTAATATGATTTTTTATATCTCCATTATAAGAAATAACTACTTAGATATACCAAATAATATGTAACATATTACTACTTGTATAAGTTAAGGCACAAAAACAGGATTTAATTAAGGTGATTAAAACTTTCACCAAACAGAATATGACATCAATCGAATAAAAAAGGGTACTCGATTTTGTATTAATTAGCTAGTCGAAGAAATAACATACTCATTCATTATTCATGTTTCATTATATTTTTTAAATAATATATAGAAAACATATATCTTGTGTATAAAAATGTGACTATTAGTAATTTTATTAATAAACTTTTTTTTAAACTATTACTAATTTCAATTTTAATAGAAAATCTGAAGAAATAATTTTGCTTGCCATAAATAATATACTAAAACTGTTAGTATATTATCTTCTATATGGTTAATTGAATTTATCAATGATTTTTCCGTGTAAATTGTTATTACCCAGTTTTTAATAACTACTTAATATAAAAAATTCAAAATTGAAAATTGTTATTACTAATTCAATTAATTAGTTAATTGAGTAATAATTGTCAAATTATTAAGGTGCAAAATCATTGATTTACTCAATAGAATTTCATATATTATTTATATTTCAAGTAATACTTTGAAATTATATTATTTATACAGTTAATAATACTATTATTAATAATTATTTTTTGCATTGATTTTTAAATCAATTATTAAATAATTACTTTTGTTAAGATAATTATTTATAAATTATTTCAAATTATATTTTGTTAAGATATAATTATTTAGATTATTACTCATGGCACGGATATAATTTCATTTTATACCAATTAATCAATTATAATTATATGACACGGGTGTAATTTCTATTTTATCCACCGATTATTGGCAAATAAATTTTATTCCAATTATAAATAAAATATGTTTTTATTGGCAAATAAATTGTCTTTAGATCAACGATTTAATATATGTGTAGGTTCATTTTTTGTCAAATATAATGAAAATACAAATAAAGAAATAAAGGATAAAAATAAACTTAATAATATCTGACACTACTTTATTTTATTAAATTATTTAAAAATAGCACATCCACAAAAAATAATCGTAATATATAAATTGAGGCAATAATTTAAAATTCTATAATTATAATTTAATCAAATACTAATAGTAAAACCAAATTACCTAAACAATATTGAACCTATTCTAGTCCTTAGTCACGTATAGTATAGAATCATTCTTGTAACGATAACCAATTGAAATAACATCGTAAGTTTTAATATTTAGAATTCGTGCAAAATCAGACCATCTTCTTGTTAGATAAGCTTCATCATCCGCTATCCATGCAATGCGGCAAGGTATAGAATTGCCACACCGAGAAATCAAACTAACTCTTATTCCCCTTAATGGCATTGCATGCATGCAAAAGAAAGCTGGTAATTTCTGAAAAAAATCAAAATATGTTAAAAAATTATTCTAATAATGAACGGCTTAAACTAAGAAAATTTAAATATATTACCAATCATTGAAATTGCATATATGAATTTGTCATGAATTTAGCAAAACTGAACGCTTACATCCTTCGGTAAAGTAGAGACTATTGCCTCTTATTTGAACGCTTACATCCATGTAGTTGGAACCCGAATCAGTAAAGACAACTCGATGAGGTATTTTATGGATGTGATGCATTGTAAATGATTATGGCAAAAGACAATCGAACTGGAATATTAGACGAAAAGAATAACTCAGAGTAACAACAAATAAAAAATTATCAAAATAATAATATAATAGAATGAGTATATAAAAAAATATTATAAAAAATTATAAATTGTATCTTAAAAGGATCAACTTCAATAAAAACGAAGAATACATTCTTATTCTATGAAGTAGTAAAAAAAACACTAAATATAAAATTATGAATTGACTCTCAAATTTAGATTCATGTACCACAGGAAAACACTATATATAGACTTTAGTAAAATAAAAATAAATATGTAAATTACCTATTATTAAGGTAATTTTTTAATAATACATTAAATTTTGATTTGATACAATTATAATGAAGATATGTTTCTAAATTAGTATAATTATATATTATTCATTAAATATTAATTATAATATAATTAATATTAAAGATATTTTTTATAAAATAATTTAGAAAAATTATTTGATATACGTGAATCGAGTAACAAAGATTTTTTATTATTATTATTACTATTATTGATATTATTATTATCATTAAAATTATTAAAAGTATTTTTAATTGATAATTGATAAGTAGTTTAATAGTGCATTAAATATTGATTTGATATAATTATAATGAAGATATGTTACCAAATTAGTATTATTATATATTATTCATTTAGTATTAATTATAATATAATTACAATAAAATAATTTAGAATAGAAAAAAAAATTTATTCATTTTGGAGGGAAAACGGAAGCATGAGAGATCGACACGTCACCTTTAGTAGCTGGGGGAAAACCCAGTTTTAGTATATTAAGTAGATATTGAATCTATTCTAGTTCTTAGTCACGTATAATATAGAGTCATTCTCGTAACGATAACTAACTGAAATAACATTGTAAATATCAACATTTAGAATTCGTGCAAATTCAAACCATCCTTTTGTTAAATAAGCTTCATCATCCGCTATTCATGCAATGCGGCAAGGTATAGAATTGTCACACCGAGAAACCAAACTAACCCTTATTCCTTTCAATGGCATTGCATGGATGCAAAGAAAAGTCGGTAATTTCTGAAAAAAATCACAATATATTATAAAATTATTCTAATAATGAACGACTTAAAATAAGAAAATTTAAATATATTATCAATCATTGAAATTGCATATCCGAGTTTATCACGAATTTAGCAAAATTGAACTTAAACTGAGAGAATTCAATCTCATTATGTGCTCCACTTGAAGATTTTCGGGCAGACATAAAAAGCATGGAGGGGATGGAACTTGAACTTGCCCTATAAAATTCCGTGGATGCAATTCCACAATAAAAAATCGAGCTCATCCCAAGAAAGCTAACTTTAACCACATTCCATTAGGTTGGTCATAATAGGTGAGTAGATCCAACCATCCTTCGGTAAAGTAGAGATTATTGCCCCTTCTTTGAACACTTACATCCATGTAGTTGGAACCTAAATCAGTGAAGACAACTCGATGAGGTATTTCATGGATGTGATGCATTGTAAACGATTGTGGTAAAAGACAATCGAATTGGAACATTAGACGATAAGAATAACTTAGAGTAACAACAATTAATAAATTTTTAAAAGAATAATATAATAGAATGAGTATATGAAAAATATTATAAAAAATTATAAATTGTACCTTAAAAAGATCAACTTCAATAAAAAACGAAGAATACATTCTTATTCTATGAAGTAGTAAAAAAATACTAAATATAAAATTATGAGCTGACTCTCAAATTTAGATTCATGAACTACAGAAAAATACTATTTATAGACCTTAGTAAAACAAAAATAAATATGTAAATTACTTATTATTAAGGTAATTTTTTTATTATGTACAGTAATTACGCATTATAATTGATAAGTAGTTTAATAGTGCATTAAATATTGATTTGATATAATTATAATGAAAATATGTTTCTAAATTAGTATAATTATATATTATTCATTAAATATTAATTATAATATAATAATATAATTATAATAAAGATAATTTTTTATAAAATAATTTAGAATAGATGAAAATTTTCATTCGTTTTAGAGGAAAAACGGACTCACGAGAAATCAACACGTCACCCTTATTAGTTGGAGGAAAACCCAATTTTAATATATTAAGTAGATATTTTTCAAAGAATAGTTAGTTCTTTTGTTTAACTCAATTATGATATTGATGTAGTGCCTATTTTAGTCTTTAAAATTAAATTGACAAGTCAAACTAGTTTTTTTCTACTTCACAATGATTGCCATTTTCATTAACTTATGAAAAACTTTAATTTTTTTACTAATATGTCATATTTTTTTAAATTTATTATTGAAATATCACTCTTCTAAAATTAATTATCTAAATGTCATTTTTTTGGCTAAGGTGATAATTAATTTTTTATTTTATTTTTAATAATTAATTATAATATAATATAAAATGAATGACATCTGAGTAATTTATTTTATAAGTGATATTTTAGTATTAAATTTTAAAAGAGATGACACTCAACAACCCAACTTTTAAAATGAATGACATCTGCGTAGTGATTTAGACCATTAAATACTACTTTGATATTATAACAGTCGTAAACACCTTATAATGACCAGTATATTATAATTTAAATACATAATCTCCCCATCCTCACTAAGAAGCGAGTTTAAAATTTTCTATTTATAATTAAAAGAAAAAAAAAATCTTGTAGTTAACATGGTATATGAAATCACTTTATAAGACTGAATCAAGTATTTTGGCCTATTAATTTTGAGGTAATTAAATCCTACGTGTGAACTAATTTTAGATACTATGTTCAGTATAATTAAATGATTTACATCATCACGTGCCATTATAAGATACTAAAAAATCACAGTATCAAAAATATGAAAAAAATTTGGTAACTAAAAAATTTCAGTCATAATTAGTCAAAATTTTTTATAATATACTTTATTTATATTATTTAATAACAGTTTTATTTTTTAATTCACTCTCTTATCATTCTACTTATCATTCTAATTATCATATTCTTATCAACTTCACTTATTAATAATATTAAATTATAATATCATATCCTTTACTATTAGACATTCTTGTAATCAATATTTAATATTTCCTTTTATAATTTGATTTTTATATTTAAGAATAAAATAAAACTAATTATATGACATTATTATCCTAAGACACACATAATAACATATATAGTTATTCTGGTATGTTCATATAAAGATTAATAATAATAATTAATAACAGTTATGATTTATCATTATAATTGATTTTTGCTTTATTCTTTCGCCTAATAAAAATACGATAATATCACATAAATTCAATCATTATAATTGATTATTATCATACATGCTTTTTTATTTTATTATTATTATTATTATTATTATTATTATTATTATTATTATTATTTATTGTAATTAATTTTCTATTTTTGTCAAGTCATTTATCATTATTTAATGGAGAGATACAAAATATGCTATCCTAATATGATTTTGTTTCTATTAATTCAATTATTTTCATTCAAAATTCACAGCTCTAATATCATTACAAGTACAATTAGAATAGGTCAAGGAATTTTATAAGAAATCATCTTTATTATTACAAATAGTATGACATTTGAATTCGACCTTGATACGGTACCTATGGTAGAAAGTGTTGAAGAATTTGAACAGATGGACTCACCCGACGAGGTTATTGGTAGTCAATCAATTTTCGAGAATATGAAAAACTACACTAGTTTTGATGAGGTATGATAATAAACTGTTTTTTTTATTTTTATGTGCATTTATAATTATATTGTACTCACTAAGTTCATACACATAACATTCATACGTTTATATACATAACATCCATAATTACATACAACTAACATCTATAAATTAAATTCATGTTTATTAGATATTACATCCATACACATATCATTTTCTAGTTATTGCATAAGTAACTATAAAATTAACACAGATGTATTTAAATTTAAACATAATTAAATTTAAAAAAATATCAAATTCTTAAATTAATTTATTCAATTGATAAATTTACTCATAACATCCATTATTTCATGTTAATAACATCCATAATTTGTACTCATAATATTCATAATTTCATACCTATATGATGTCTATAATTAATAATTTTTATAATTAATATTATCAAATTTTAAACTATACGTCTTATTGTATTTTTTAAATTATCTCATATGTGCACTAATAAGTCATGATTTTAATTATTTTAATATTTTTATTTAATATTCATATGTATGCTTATTTATTGATTTTAATATAATGAGTTAATAATCATTTTTAAAAATTTATTTTTTAATTTTTGTTTATATTTTATATTTTATTTTTTAATAGTTTATATGTAAAATATAAGTTGTATAGTATAAATTGTTAAAAATGTTTAATTTAATTTTCATAATTTTTGTAGAGAATTATTGCATTTTAATAGATAATAATGTGATTGAGAGATGTTAGGAATTTGATTTGAGAGAAACTGAAATTAATTTTGGAAAGAACATTAATGATTCTAGACATACAGTAAAATAGTAGATAATAAAAAAGATAAATAATAAAAAAATATATATCACTTACTTATCAAAAAAATAAAAATTTTTATATAACACTTTTATATTATAATTATTTTTTGATTACCTATCATCACCCCAAAAATATATAAGGTTTGATGATGCTCTAACCTTGAGGGAAGAAATCAGTTTTGGGCATACCACTCATGATTCATGAATCACTATGTTAATGTGTTTGTCGTGTAACTCTTCTCAAAAGCAATATTAATATTCCCATCTTATCGCAGAATACCTTCATATTGTTAAAATTTCATTTATTTCTTTATTTGGGTTATAGAAAATATTTTCTTATTAAAGAAATTAAAACATTTTTCTTGAACATTTTATAATTTTCTGCTGTGTGATGTAAATATTGATTTTTATATTTGATTTACATTTGTTCATTATGAATATAGAAAATTTTAAATTATGAGCTACTATTTATATTTATATTTATATTTATATTTATATTTATATTATTTAAATTTTAATTTTTATTATAATCTTAAATATTTATTTAATTATTAATGGGTCAAATAATTTTTTCGGTCTTCCATCCATCGAACTACTAATCCAATAATAATTTACTAGCATAACTAAATCAATTGTTAGTTCAATTTTGATAGCATGGAGATTATAAAAGGTGAATATTGTAATTAAAAGTCTTAGGAGATTATAAATACAAATGATATCTTTATTTTTTATTTTTTTATAATAATTATTTTTAACTTTTGTTAAAAATACTCTTCAACGTAATATGACCTTTTCAAATACAATTCAAATCAGTTTGCTGGGGCCATGAGGTCCACAAGATAATTCTAGCACTTTAATTTTAATTTTTAGCCCTAATGGAAAAAGAACCCTTTTATCATGCATCAGCTCAAAAACTTGAGGGTGCCCCATTTAGCATCTGAACAAATCTACCTGGCACACTGTCACTGTCTTCCTTTCTTTAATTTTTATATTTTTTTGCCCCTTTAATTTTTCCCCTGCCATCCACCCCTTAATACTTTTTCTTTACTGTTTCCTTTGTTCCTTTGTTCCTTTGTTCTAATTTATTACCCTTTCCTTAAAATATCATTTTCATTTGGGTAAAGACATACTAACAACTTTAATGATTACAACACAAAATCTTTGACTGGCTATCTCCTTCACAACTCAACTATAGTGCACTGATAGTATGGACCGAAATTATATTGTTTTTGTGAATGAAATTAATTTGGATTATGATATAGATTCTAATGTTTTTGATAATTAAATAAAACGATTTTCGAATACGAAAAAGTTAATTACCATCACCTTAAATTTAAATTTGTGACACAACAAGTGTCATCAATAGTTCAAAACTAGACAAATTATATATATATTAATAATACGTAATTCCATACAAAATGTAACAAGCCTACAAAAACAAAAACATTAAAAGAAAATTATAGTAGAACTCAAAAGACTGAATCCCAATTAATACATACAATGTATATTATTGTTTAAAATTGTAACTGCAATCTAGTTGTCTTCTTATGATGTCTTATATACATACATTTGATTGAGTTTGAAAATATAAAATATAATTTGATGATAATTAAATATTATAGTCTTAAGCTAAAAGTCTAAAATTATTTGTGATCTGTGTATTTATTGTTCAAAAAAAATAGTGCTCATCAAAATTAAACAATAGTAAAATAGGCCTAAAATCAAAAGTATTCATTTTATTTTTTAGTGGTACAAGAGTATTATTTCTGATATCAAAATAAATAAAAAAAAAATTCTCTTTTTTGGTCCAAAGTCAAGCAACCAAATTCACCCTTTTTTTTCTCTTTGCAACCTATGTGATTAATTTCAAAAACAAACAAGAAAAGGAAGCTCGGATTATGGTTTAAATCAAAAGGAAAAAGTGATTACTAAATTTAAGAAATAAAAAAAAGAAAAAATTATTAGAAGTTATGACACAAAACAAAAATCAAATAATCGAATCAGAAAAAAATCATAATAACATTTCTATCTTTATGCTTTTATTTTAGTTTGTTGAAAATGTCTTTCTTCTACATGTACTATTCGAGTAAGATAGAAAAAATAGAGGTTGTAAATCACTGCTACAAATCAAAGGTGAAAAACAAAATTTGGAGCAAAAAATTTGATAAATGACCCATATCCTTGAAGCACCAAATGAGAAAGGAAAAAAGAGAAGCAGCTAGGTAAAGATGTAAGCTAACTCTAATCACTACTGCTATTTCGTCTCCTCTCTACATTACTACTCTGATATTTAGGGCAAAAGAACAAGTCAAAGGTGTTCAACCTAATTCAAGTTTTGGAGGTGTTACTCTTCTTTAAAAAGGATAAATGGCCAGAAATTGAAATAAGGAGAGTGAATACATTGTTTGGATTTTCATATCTTTCAAGCTTTATCTTTTTCTTCATGCATGATTTCATATTAAATTTTTTGTTTTTCAATTTTTATTTTTCTTTATTTCTTATCAATAGAAAAAGGCATTAAGTGAGATATAGTAAAAGTCATTAAAAAAAAAAGACAAAGAGAGTAATCTTAAAAAAGTTAGAAAATTATGTTAAACTCTTTTGTTTATATTTTTATCTTGTATTCATGGTCTTGAGGAAATTCTCTTGCTAAGTTAGGTGAGTACTTAATGGTTAAAAGTCTAAGAAATGAATATAGCTAAATCAAATTTGGATAGAAATTTGATTTGTCCCAAATAAAATTGAGTGAAATCTTAAAAAAATTGGTGATCGTAATCCTTGTGAAAGATAATAAAAAATCCATCATTATGTGGAAACCAAATCTAAGTCACATTGCACATTGTAGCTGGTCTATAATACATGACTATATCATTTTTTTTTCTACGTTTTTTTTTTTTGTTTTGTATTGAAATTGGATAAAATAAAATTATCCCATGCTTTATCTATTCGATAGAAATCATAGCAACCAAAAATAAAAAATTTTCCCAGTGTCAGATCAATCATAAACAAACAAAATAAAATTATTTCCTAAAATATCGATCAACTTGACAAATTTAACAGCCAATAAATTTTAAATCCAATTTGAAACTAATGTAAATGAGTTTAAAAAGGAAGCTGTAGATTCAACTACTTCTCTAGTCTATCGATTAACCTTCACATTTGTTATGGTGACACGTAATTTTGCATATTGCAGTGCAATGAAAGTGCTCCGGAAAACCATTATTTTCATTGTTCTGGGTTTGCTTGGACGATATTGATGAATGCAAGAAGTTGTATAAATTGTGAGTCTTAAGTAAAAATTAATAAAATTAAAGAACGTACAAGTTATTGAATGTGTGCGACCAAAAAGAATGTTAACGGGGCAAGGCCGGGTGGGAGTGCCTCTCTGTTTGAATGTTTTCTATTTTCCAACCCTAAATTCTTTCCATCCTATCCTCATTGTCAGGGATTTCCATTTTCCACCTCTTTATAAAAATTTCTAATGAAGAAACTTGTAAAAAATTAAAAAAATCCAAAAAAGATATATCTTGTCTTGAACAAAAAATTTATTAAATTTCAACATCATAAACTGAAAAGTAAAATAATATAACATCATGTTAGTTTCTTGATAATTTAAGTCTTCACACAAGTTTCGTGTCGAAATATTTAAATTAGTAAATATAAAGGATAGTTTAACTATATATTTCATGTATTTAAAAAATTTAGAAAAATGGAACGAGAATTCTTCTGTTAGAATTTTGAATATGTTTCGAGAGAAGTTTGCTTCTATTTCCCCACTCAATGAGAAATAGTGGCATCCCTAATTATGTCATTATTCAAGTAAAACGACTATTTCAACTATTATAAGTTATCAACTTGTTTTTTTTCTTCCTTTGTCATCAGTTTGAATCTTTGCTTAAGTACCTTTTTAATTTTAACACTTTAAAACTGACGTGGATTGAGTTGTATATAAGACCAATTCCTTTGAGAGAAAGAGCTTATAGAGTCTTTTAATTTGGCGAAAGACCTTTTCTATGTCTTAAATCCCTCCTTCATTAATATATACAATTATTTTCCATTCTTTTCTTAAACAATAATTAGCGGTGGAATAATAATCAGCTTTTTTTAATTCCATAAAAGGAGAGATTCCAAACTTACCAATTACCCTCAGTGGAATAGTAATCAACATAAGCTCCTAGATAAAGCAAAACCTAGCTAGCTCTACTATTCAGTTTCTCTAGCAAAGATTCTGATCCAGTTAATGTACACATAACTTTACCACATTTTGTTCAATCACCCACATGGGGTTTTATTCATTTTCTACGTACCTCACACCCAAAGTGTGTGTGTGTGTGTGTGTGTGTGTGTGTGTGTGTGTGTGAGAGAGAGAGAGAGAGAGAGAGAGAGAGAGAGAGAGAGAGAGAGAGAGAGAGAGAGAGAGAGAGAGAGAGAGAGAGAGAGAGAGAGAGTTTGTTAACTATTATGGTTGCTAAAGCAATGCAACCTTTCACACGATCTTAGATGTGTGTTGTGATGATAAAGAGTAGCAATGCAAGATGCATGAAAGCAAAAATAAAGAGCGTTATTTGACGCATCACGTACATTATTTAGAGGAATGCTAAAATATTTATAAAATTTATTATTTTTTTGTCAACTGTTTAGTTATTAATAACGTTTAAAAATTATAAGCTAAAAATATATTATTAGATTATTATACTAAAAAAATTAAATTAATAATTAAAATTGTTGATAAAATAATAAATTTTATTATTCCGTTAACTTTTTTCTATTATTTAGCGGTTTGTTGGTTTTGGATATATATGTGTATATATAATATAAATATATTCTCTTTTTAATTATATATATATATATATATATATATATATATATATATATATATATATATATATATATATATATAGAGGAAGAATTAGATTCCCAAAAGTTGGGACGGTGTGGTGCGACCATAATAGTTTGTGCACAAAAGACAAATTCACAAGTGGGTTTGATTCTTTCTTTTATCCAGTTTTCAGTTAACTTTCATGTGGATTTCGTTGTGGGGATTTTATCTCTATCTATGAAGTTGTCCTTGGAAAGAACAGAAAGAGACAGTTACTTACAAGAGGTTACAACATCTGAAGCTAAGAACAACCGCTTCATGATATGCTCTATCTGTAGCTATCAAATTTGTTTTCTCATACTTTATTTTATATATATATATATTTTTTTTTTTCTTTCTAAAAGAATAGTAGGACTATATTTCAGTGGCATGCCGGCAAGTTGGACCATTTTTCACCTGAAGAAGCTTTGAAGGGCATATGCATGTTAGTGGTAAGGATACTTTCCTTTAAAGACAAAAAGTGAAGGTAGACAATCACAAACAGCTAGATAGTGATTATGGGCTTGTGTGCAACGCTATTCTATAGAAACGATTATTTACTTAATAGCCGTATCTTTTGATATACTGACAAACTCAAATTGATTCTTAAATTATTGTTTGCAGACAAAAAAGCTTTTGTTTAGAGTAAATAAAATTTTTTAATTATCACAAATCACTACGAGAAACATCCAAAAAACAAAGGAAAAGATATTTTAACAATCGATATCATCTAAAATCAACAAATAATTTATCAATATTTGATTTAATAAAAATGACATTTTAGCCATTGATTTACGTATTAAAATATGACAAAGTTGTTGTCTTCTTTATTTTATTTTGTCTATTTTAAACCAAAAAAAAAAAACAATAACATTATCATCGATTTCAATAGCGACACAATTTTTATTAATTATTTTCATTTAAAAAATAGAAAATTATTAAAATAAATTTTTACGGTAAAAAACTCGTCGAAAATTGTTAAATTTGTCCCATAATAAATCTTACGGTAATATATTATTTATAAATATTATTTAAAAATTAAATTAATTAATATCAGTAGATTTTTTTAAATGGCTATATAAAATTCAGATATAACCTAATATATCATAATTAATATGTCAAAAATTAATATTCAAATTGAGTTAATGAAAACCAAATATATTTTTTAAAGAAAGCAATCAACTATAATGTGAAATTACAATACAGAAGAAAAAGTCAAAAAATAAATGACAATACTATCAAATAAATCAAAACAAAACTCTAATAGTTACGGGTCCTGATAATCATCGTTGTCATCATCCCTTTGGTTCTGCTGTGATGGTAGTCTAAGTAGTAGTATAGGTGTTTATATTGGTATTGTGCAGATGACGAGGTGTGTAACACCCTAACTTTTAGCATCTCATGACCGCACTAAAAGTTTGAGCGCTACTTACCTCTATTCCTTTAAAACTTTAATTAAGAAACATGAAAAGTTACTCTTAATCACTCAATCACAAAGATATATACATATATTCACATAATATTATATACATAGACTTATTCGAAGATCCTCAAATAAAAGCCCTATCCCTCTGAAATTTCCAGAACAATAAATGACGAAGAAAAAATAAAATCTAAGATTAAACCAAAATCCAAAGAATATGAATACATATATATAAAACTTTGTGGGTCGGTCGCGACTCCTTGCCAAGGGTTCCTGAACCTGTTGTTGAAAAAAAATCTGTAAGGAGGTGAGAACTTCGTCCTCACAAGTTCTCGGTAGGGATAGTGAATGCCGTGAGATTAAGGAAATAAGTTGCAAATAATTGCTTTATAACTTTAAAATAATTACCATTAGAATTTCTTAAAACTTTCTTTAAAGACTTTAGTTCATTCTCTTCAATATATATTACTTTGAACAAATCCCATTTACGTTACTCAGTTTTTGAGTTACAGTAATCAGTTCTCGACTATCTTAATCCTTGGCATATACAAGAACCAACAAGCACAAAAAGATAGGGGTGTCCATGGATCGGATCTGATCCGCATATCCGCGGTGTTTATCTGAATCCGATCTGAAAATTGCGGATATGAATCCGATCCGCAAGGTTTTCGGATCAGATCCGCACACTAATCGGATCGGATTGCGGATTTTGTGTTGGTATCCGCATATCCGCGTATCCGCAAAATTAAAGAAATAAATAAATAAATATTCTTTTTATGTTTTATTTCAATTAATAATGATCATATATGTTATATTATTTTAATTTATTATTTAAGAAAAGTATGTTTAATATTATTTTAAGAGTAAACATATTTAAAAGAATAGAAAAAATGAATTTTATTGATATTTTTTTAATAAAAATAAGCCTTTAAAAATATTTTTGTGTTTTGCGGATATATCCGATATCCGATCCGATCCGATCCGATCCGCAAATGTGCGGATCGGATCCAACCTTAAAAGCTGCGGATATTGGATCCGATCCGATCCGATGATTTTAATGCGGATCGGATCGAATTTTTGGCCATATCCGATCCGATCCGATCCGCGGACACCCCTACAAAAAGACACGCAATACAAGAACATAAACAATTTACGCATAAATTAAGTACAAGGAATTCACAAACAATAAAGCACAATACGTAGAACACTCAAACAATTCATACAAATGCATATGATGAATGCCTTTCCTATGCAGGCCATGAGCTCATGCGTCGGTTGTCTACCCGCAACCTGACGATGTTACTCAGGGCAAACCCCAAATATCGTCTCTTTACCATGTCAATTAGGCACAATTATCATCATGGACGAACTCATGTCAATTAGGATATCTTGGCATCACGGTAAGAGACAGGTTATCAATTAGGTGAACATTCCTGCATTAGCAATCTCAGGCTATCAGTCAGGCGAGCACTTCCGCATTAGAACTTTGACACAAAGCCCATTATCTTTTTCTTTATTATGCCTCCACATCACCAATTACATATACACATGATGCCTAGGCATCTTAGGCTAGTTTCACAAGCCTTTTTCATCAGTTTTCATTATGTATCATGCACTTTCTTAAGCAATAAGTAAGTATTTGGATGAGAATTTCATGCATATATTGATTCAATCAAACACGGTTAATTATATGCATTTTCATGAGATTTATGCAAGATTTACTTGATGCTATGAATGAGGCAAAAATCTTGTAATTATAGCAAGACTTTGATGCATTGTTTGGTTGATGATAGGTGAAAAGAAGCAGAAGAATGGCAAGGAAGAAGCAGAGAAAACAATGTTGGTGGCCAAAGTTAGCTCACCAATGTTGCCTCAAAGGTTGAGGGAAGAAGACAATGCAACATTGGTGGCCAAAGTTGGCCCACCAACGTTGCTGGCAACGTTCTGTAAAAGAGATGCAAACATTGGGGGGAACGTTGGTGAACCAACGTTACCCCAACGTTCTCAAAAAATCTCAAAGCTGGAGCTGGAAGAATTGCCTTGTGTGCGTACGCACAGTAATGTGTGGGTACGCACAAGAAGAAAAATTGCAAGTGTGCACAAGCACAAGGCAGTGTGCGTACGCACCAGGATGCAATGTTGGAGGGAACGTTGGTAACCAACGTTACCCCCAACGTTCTCGATAAGATTTCATTTCTAGAGTTGGAAACTTTTCCGTGATGCGTATGCATTGATGACGCATACACGTGAAAGCAAATTTTAGCCAGTCTCGCAAACACGTGGACAACGCACAAGCGCAAAACACTGTTTTGACGCGTACGCATGGGCGACGCGCACGCGTGGCTGGACGAACGTTGGTGCACCAACGTTGAGTCAAACGTTAGTGGCAACTCTCAATCCTTTTTCAAATAACGTTTGACTCAACGTTTTCATACAAACGTTGATCACCAACGTTGATACCAACTATTATAATTGGGCACCCATGCAGAGTATGAATGTTAGTTGCCAAACGTCCCTCATTCACGTCACTAAGAGCCACTTTAACTTGCTTCAACAAAGGCCAAATCCCAATCCAAAGTCTTGAAGACTGAATTTAGGAAGTGTATAAATAGCATAGAGTTTAAGTTAGAAAGAGGTTAGGAAGCAGGGGATCCTAATTGGGCAACCCTGAATCTATTTTCTCTGTACTTTTCTTTTAGTTTATGTACTTTCATTTCCTTTTCCCTTTCTGTTTGAATTGAGAAATGATGAACTAAACCCCCTTTTCATTGGGGCAGGGAGCTCTTTTGTAATTCAATGGATCATTAATAGTTCTTATTGTTCTTCTTCTTTCCTTTCTCTTTGATTTGCTTGAAAGCTTTCGTTCTTCATCCAATTGAATAACTATCTTGGAAGAGAAGTTGCTCATACTTGGATTTCCTTTGAACCTTGGAAGAGGAATGAGAAAATCATGCTAGAAATGCTTTCTCATGTTGAACCAGATTGGGGGTTGGTTGGATATAGTGACATATAATCCTACCAATACTTTGATTTGGAAAAACATGTGGTATAATCAGGAATTGGGCAATTGTTCAAACTTAGAGAGATTGAATTGCCAAGGAATTGTGATTCAATCACCTAAGATTGCCAAGAGATCAATGAGTTGCATGGATTGAGGAAGAGATAAGAATAAACTTGATCCGGAGAATACAATATCTCCTGAACCCAATGAACTTCCCATCTCTGACTTCCACATTCTTTATATTCTAGTGTTTACATTTATGTTCAATCATCCCCATTCCCATTTAATTTCCTGCAATTTACTTTCTGTACTTTACATTTTGCCATTTACTTTCCATTATTTACATTCTTTGCCATTTACGTTTTCCGCCATTTAAATTTCTGCAATTCTTAATTCAAATCTATTTAATTCAACTAGAACATTCCTCCGATCACAACTAGAAAATGGATTAATATAGATAGATTTACAGACAGATTTAGTCTTTATTACAGACGGATTTTTGGTTACCAATGAAATTACCGACGGATTTTGTCCCTCTGTAAAAGCCCGGTCGGAAATTATTTACCGACGGATTTTTTTCCGTCGGAAAATTACCGACAGATTTTTACCAGTTACAGATGGATTTTTCCTCTGTAAATTATTTATCCATTTCCCAAAGACGACGAAATTTCCGACGGATTTTTCATCTGTAATTACAGATGGATTTTTCGACGGATTTTCCGTCTGTAATCACAGACAAATTTTCAGACGAATTTTTCGTTTGTAATCACAGACGGATTTTCAGACGGATTTTCCATCTGTCATTATAGACGGATTTTCCATCTGTGATTACATACGGATTTTTTGACAGATTTTTCGTCTGTAATTTGAATCTTGGAAAATCATTTTACACTCTGATTACAGACAGAAAATCCGTCTGTAAATCCATCAGTAAGGTAAAATAGAATTTTTTTTTTATTTTTCCAATTACAAAATAAACTTGTTTTCATACAAAATAAATATAAATTTAATACAAATTTTTATCTAATTTGTATTCAAATATTTATAATATTTCAAAATATAAACAAATTCATCGTATTATCAAACTAAAAGAAAAGTACTATAAACAAGCAAGTCAATATAATTCAAAACATAAACAAAGTGTATTGATCATCAACTATAATTCTTAGTATATTGTTCAACCATACTAAAACTATCGGCTATAGTCTTCAGTGTCATCTTCATCCTCCTCATCATCATAGTCATGATCCGAAGACATTGAGGGTGGCGGCGGTGGCAGTGGTAGTAGAACTGCACTAGAACTACTTGATGCTCTAACCTTCTCATAATAGCTAACATAAGCCTCATTCCATCTCTTCTGTTTCAGCTTTTTCTTCTTGGCCTTTCCAATTGCCCATTCCAACTTTTCTAACTTCTTTTAAGTCTTTTCCAAAAGAGCCAAACTTGTATCTAACAACTTACTAATACGCTCATCTGTTTGTTGAGTAACACGCTGAAAAACCTCGTTTACACTTTTTCCACTCCTCACAGAGAACAGTAACAAGAAAATCGGACCAAATACCTCTAGCTTCCTCCATAAGAGCAGAAGCACAACTATTGTATGAAACCTGCATAAGTAATTTCATTCGGAAATGCATACAACACCACAAATGAGATGAAATTAGTTTATCCCTGGGGCATATATCAAATCTTTTCTTTTTTACCCTTGGTTCATATATGGATTTCTACAATCATGGTTCTAAATGTGGGTTCAATATCAAAGACAAAAGTGCAATATTTCAAACCCTATTATTATTTCTACTTAATATTCTCCTATTTACTTGTTTCAATTTCTATTTTCTTCAGCATGCAGTATCCTGTCTTTTATACCAGTCACTCACATGGGAAGGATAAATTCATATATGTACTCATGTCATGTACTAGTTCGTCACTAATCATTTAAATCATTGGTACAATTGCACGGTAGTTGCTGTTGAACTCCGAGTCACTGTAAGAAAGCAACTGGCGTAGAAGCCAACCACCATCCCACAGTGTCTCTACAGATATATTAGAACGACAGAAGAGGCTAACTAATGCATCAATCACCTGAAAAATATACCATACATAACATAAGAATTAAAATTTTTATTTGGATTTGAATAGTGTGCCTAACAGTAATCCATAGGAACTTTAAAACAGTCTACATAAACTATTGCAAAAATAATAAACAAAGTAAAAATTATATCATAACAAGAACATACTAGAGAGAGAGATTTACCTGAAATCTACGTACAAGAGGACTTGATCCCACATCAGTAGCCTGAGACGATACTCCATAATGCTCCTGTAAAACATGGTAATTATAAGGAAACCAACTATCAAGGCATGGAGCTTCTAAATATTGGCTGCGAGAAGTGAAAATAAAGCAGTTAAGGATGCACAGAGGGAAGTGCAAACCTTGATCTTTTCATGATAATACTCAAGCTCACTACCAATTCTGTCCCTAGCTAAGCTATTTTTTGGAGAAAAAAGTTGCTCTTCACCTGAAGCCTCACCAACCAAAGCTTCCTGCAAGAATATGCAATGCCAATCAGGCATCATATTAGCCATACATCAAAATAAAACAAAACTGAATATTACTAGGTTGGCTGGTTTTCAAACCTTCAAATGATAGGCAATTATCCTAGGGCATACATCACAAAAAGGTGAATTTTGAACATAATTCACATCAGTTTATATCGTAAAATCAACCATTGTGTCAGTTCACTTATAATTCAGCACTCATACTGAACAAGGCAGTCTATGCCACTTAATCCTTTCAATTGTTAGCTTAATAGCTTACTTCTCTAGAAGTGATTATGATCTAAGCCTCTAACTTAACATGCCACCCACACGAGCACTCTCTTCCTCCACCACTACTTTAAGAAGCACCCCACCCACACCAAGAACACAAGTGATAGGTGCCCTTCAAGCCCACCCCTACATCAATCATAGAAGTCATTAAAGGCACTCAAGAGGTGAAGTTTTGATCACAACTTAAAGTAGCACAGCTGCATCAAAAAACTTGTTTTTAACATGCTTTAAAATGTATTATGTCAATATCAAGCTTTATAACAATAGACTTTCTATACATATATAAACTCCTAAGTTGCAATTTGCTGTATTGAAATATGTTTTAACTCTACGAGCATCATCAAAAGGATGTATGTATGTGTGAACCAAAAAGCTAGTTATTTCTCTAATACAACACAATATGATACACTCATTAACATATCCAGGACTGTTTGGGCAGGATTGATACACTCATTTACATGCCCAGTTCCAATGACAAGCAGGAAAACAAACAGAGAGAACAGTTCTTGGTGTAACTTGACATTAGCTTAAATCTGCAAAATGGTCTACATTAAAACTGCTTATTTATCTTATCCTTTTTTTTTTTGGTAGAGTTATCTTATCCTTTTTTATCAAAAAATCACTTGTATTTCAAAAAGGTCATCAAATTAAAACACAAAAAAAAAGGAAAAGGAAAAGGAAAAAGTACTGAACATCAAAAAACTATGTATAATGTTATAAATTTTGAGTAAAAATTCACCTTGAACATATACAACTGAAATGGTCTCTCCAGATTCATTCTCCTCAATTTCAAATAAGTATAAGCAAAGCTTAGTTGATCTCGAGAAGTAAATCGATCAAATTCATTGAACCAAAGGCATGAAAATAAATTTGACATTATTGTATGTGCCCTTATTATCAAGGAACCCTCGGGAACATATGCAAAATGAAAGACTCATAAGTAGGAATTATATTATCCACAATCGGGCATATAATGTTCTTTGAATATTGACTAATCTACAGCAATGAACATATATAATGTTTTTTGTATAATAAACAGATGCTTTATAAAGCTAAGATGTAATACATTTCACTATCAATAAAATATTGACTTAATCAAGGTTGATATAAGTTAATGTACTTCATAGTAAGTGTAAAAACAACAAATGATACATGAGTCCCAGGAATGGCTAACGTGGCTAGACCAAACAAAATAAATAAAATAAAATAAAATAAAAAATCATCAATTATTGCCAAGAACAAAAAAAGCAATAGTTTTAATGTTCCTCTTCGTTCTTTTTCTTTTTATTTTCTTATGTTCCCATATTTATTACTCTAATTCTTAACACAAGTGAATGCTTTATTTAGTTTATACATGAAACAAGAACATATAATCTGCAAAATTTTCAGCAGAGAAATATCATTAAGCCCACCAACATGCTTAAATCTGATTGAAAGACCAAGTAAACTGCAGAATGGAACTTAAATTGTAACAACCAAGCTTTTTTATTTAATATGATAATCAACAGTTCTCTCCAAGCTAGCAGAATGGAACTTTAATAGAATAATATAATACTTGCTAGTGAAACCAAAACCTGAAAAACAGAGAATATTATAGCAAATTAACATGTTTAGATAGAGATCTAACACGCTATGAAAATAGGAATAAATAAAGGCATTTCATTATGTGAACTAATAACTTACCAAGGAGTATGCAGAATAAGCAAAATCGGAAGCACCATAGTTCACACCATCAAATACAAAGGCTAATGAATTGATTGGTTGTGTGCAGCAACAAACTGTTGGGGTAATAATATAATGAAATTAGCCACAAAATCATATAACGAAGCATTACCAAATCCATTGATAAATGAAATATTGGAAACATAAATTAAATTTGATATATGTTGTATGTATGTACCGGGATGCCAACTCTAATGAGATGGATAACAAGAAGACTTTTGGAGAAGACACCAGCTCCAAAGTACAATCCAACGCCAACAACAAGAGAGAGGGCAAGTGAAGAGAAAACTTTTGCGTGGACTAGAATTCAGAATAAATTCTCGTTGTAAGTATAGCTTTTAAACCAACAAAAGTCATTTTTTACAAACGTTTTGGTTGTCACAAGTAACAAACCCCTTAAAATTGATAACCGAAGTATTTAAACCTCGGGTCGTCTTCTCAAGGAATTGTAGGGAGGTGTTCTTATTATTGGTTATGCAAAGGTATATTTTAGGATTTTTAAAAGGGTTGAACAAGTAATGTAAAATAACAAGTCGTCAAAATAATAGCTAATAAAGCTCTTGGCAAGGTATGAGAATTGGAATTTCTATCCTAGTTATCCTTATCAATTGTGATGAGAATTGAAATTTTCTCCCACGAAGTCAACCTCTAACTATGAAGGTAAGTCAAGTGGATGAATTGATTTTGATTCCTCAGGTCCTAGTCTTTCCTTGGAAAAGGCTAGAGTTATTGAAACTCGAATTAATTCTTGAAGAATCCCAATTTTCAGTCAACAATGAGTTTGACAACTCAAGAGTTACCAATTAATCAACCAAAGCCAAAAGGGAAGAAGATCTACTCGAAAGAAAATAATTTGGATAAAGCCAAAGCATCAATAACATAAATTAAAGAAAGCAATCATAAGTCTGAAATACCTCAAATTATATTAATTAAGAAATCATAACATGAATGGCTCATAAGCCAAATTGAGAAAATAAATAAAAGGAATATTAAACCTAGAAGTTGAGAAGAACAAATCCTAAAATCCTTTAAGAGGAATCCTAATCCTAAATCCTAAGAGAGAGGAGAGAACCTCTCTCTCTAAAAGCTACATCTAAATTATGAAAAATATGTTGTGAGTCTGATCTGAAGTATCCCCTTCATTCCTCCACTTTGCAGCCTTTAATTTGTGTTTTCTGAGCTTGAAACTGGGCCGGAAATAGCCCAGGATTCGCTGGAAACGAATTCTGCCATGCTGATTTTCGCAGATGCGATGCGTCCGCGTGGAGCACGCATTTGCGTCACCTAACTGTACAGCCACTATAGCGAATTATATATCAAATTGAAGCCTCGGACGTTAACTTTCCAACGCAAGTGGAACCGCATCATTTGGACCTCTGTAGCTCAAGTTATGATTGTTTTAGTGCGAGAGGGTCAGGCTGACAGCTTTTCAGTTCCTTCAACTTCTTGTATTCCTTCCACTTTTACATGCTTCATTTCCATCCTCTAAGCCATTCATGTCCTGTAATTCCTAAAATCACTTAACACACATATCAAGGCATTTAATGGTAATAAGGGAGGATTAAATAAAAGAAAATAAAAGCCAAAGAAGCATGTTTTCAATCATAGCACAGAATCAGGAAGGAAAATGTAAAACATGCAAATCATATGATTAAGTGGGTAAAGAGTTGATAAAAACCACTCAATTGAGCACAAGATAAACCATAAAATAGTGATTTATCAACCTCCCCACACTTAAACATTAGCATGTCCTCATGCTAAGCTCAAGAGAAGCTATAAAGAAGTGAAGAAGAATGATAGAGAGTATGCAATACAACCTATCTATGTGAATGCAACTACATGTAAAATGTTTCTACCTACTTGTTTAAAAGTAAATAAGTTCTCCAAGACAAATATGAATCAAATTCTACTAATTCAAATTATATAGTGAAAACAAGTAAACTTGTAAGAAGATAGCTCACGAAAGCAGGGAACATAGAATCAAGCATTGAACCCTTACTGGTAGTGTATATTACTCTCATCTCTCAAGTGTCTAGGGTAATTCACTCTACTCTTCTCTAGTCATGCTTTCTAAACTTTTTTTCTTCATCTAACCAATCAACAAATATTTAGCATACCAATGCAAACATCATGAGGTCTTTTCAGGGTTGTAATGGGGCTGATGTAAAGGTAAGGATCTATATATATAAGGCTAAGTGAGCTAACAAAGTGAATCCTTGATTAGTCTAAGATCTCACTTAACATATACTGACTTTATATAATTTAAAATGCTTTACCTAGCTACCCAAATTTTTTTCCACTTTTGTATTACATGCTCATGTATCAAACTTATTTTTTTGAAATTTGTCCCATGTGCATTGATTTTTTTTATTATTTTTTTATTTTATTTTTTTTAATTTTTTCAATGCACATGGTAATTTAATTATTTTGATTTCACATGAGCATGCTTCCCAAATTTTCAAATAACTTATTCAATTTAATTCCCTACTTTTTTCTATCATCCTATGTTCCCATAAAATTTACCCACACTTAAATTATACACAATATCTATCTTAAGCTAACCAAGGATTTAACTTGGGATTTTTATTTTATTTTTTTGCTTAAGACTAGTAATGTGGTTATAAAACAGAAGGGAATTAAAAGGCTCAAGGGGGCTAACAAAGATGGCATAAAAGGTAGGTTTATTTGGGATAAGTGACCAAAAATACAAATAATGGCCTCAATCATATGCAAGCATATAAATATACTAAACAATGGACATATAAACTGAAACAAAATCTAGATTGCAGTTATAGAGAAGAAAACACACAAGAATAAAATATTATGGTTAAATAATATCACCATGTAATTAAGCTAAAAATCTCATGGGTTGTGTGTTCTTTAGCTTTTTAAACTATGTTCCAAATACAACTTCAAACAAATTTAACACATAGAAAATTTTAAATTTTTTTAAATTTAAATTCGTGAAATTTTTCAAAAATAGGGTCTTAAAAAGAAACTTATTATTTTTCAACCAAGTAGTACTTAAATGCAAACAATCAACTACACATGCAATCTATTATGCAATGCAACAATGAACAAACAAAGAAAATAGAATATTGGTGTTGAGAAGAGAATAACTAACCCGTGGAGATTGATATTGACCTCCCCACACTTAAGGTTTTGCACCGTCCTCGATGCATGCTAAGATGTACAAGTGGACGGGCTGCTCCAATTGATGCTTTTCTCCAAAGATTGTGCAGATTGACTTGCTTGTCTCTCCAGTTAGAAGCTTTCCCTTTCCCTTCTTCGGTGGCCATCCTGAAAGAAGAGAAAAAGAAGGAAAGTAACCTAAAAATAAAGATAAGAACATAAAGAAAATATGGGTGTTAATGCCAAATAATAAAGGTCTCAATTACATGGTAGCTACAACATGCAATTGAGAAAATATTGGAAGCAAATGGCATATCAATAGTGCAAAAGTTGTAACAATGGGGAAAAGAGTGTGGGTAATGCAAGATAGTGTAAGTGCATATCAATGCAAAAGAAATATCAGTATTATAAAAATTAGCATTGACTTATGACTAATACACAATCAGAATAAAACAAGTCATGAAGCACCAAAATAATTCAAGAAAAGATTCAATAGTTGAAGAAGAGAATTTTAACACCAATGGAAAAGAAAAAGAAAGTAAGAAAGGAGGAAGAAAGAAATAAGAGGGAAAGAAAAGATTTAGATATGGGGAAGAAAAAGATAAGATATTTGGCTAATTTGGATAAGCTGTGCACCGCTTGTGACGCAGACGCGTGAGTGACGCGTTCGCGCGGATAGCGCTTCTATGAAATGACGCGGACGCGTCATCCACGCGGTCGCGTGGATCGATATGTGCCATTAGCGCGAGGGCAGCCTTGCGGTCGCGCAACTCTCTGTTTGAAACTCATATTGCCAAATCTTTGGGTGACGCGGTCGCGTGGTTGACGCGATCGTGTGGATGGCCTAAATTTGAAAATGGCGCAGACGCGTAGGGCACGTGTAAGCGTGGCAGGGCTTGTGCGGCTAGCACAGGTTCAGCCCAGCTCTAGCTCAACTTTCGGCCATACACCCTTTTTACGTCGATTTTGAGGCACGCATTCGCGTGGGTGACGCGGACGCGTGGGAGGCGTTTTTCCCACATGATGCGGACGCGTCATCGATGCGGTCGCGTGGACCAATTTGTGCCAAAGGCATGCCTCCAGCCGCGCTTTTGCGTGACTCTCTTTTCAATTTTGTTTACTTTCCAACGCACATATGACGCGGACACGTCAGCGACGCTGTCGCATCGCGTGCGAATTTTTTTTGATGCAGTATGCAGAATGCAATGAATGTTATGCAAAATTTCAGGTTCAATCAAAACTCAAAAACAGACTAAAATTTAAATTGAAAAAGAAACGGTCATACCATGGTGGGTTGTCTCCCACCTAGCACTTTTAGTTAAAGTCCTTAAGTCGGACATTCTGGTGAGCTCCTTGTTATGGTGGTTTGTGCTTGTATTCATCCAAGAATCTCCACCAGTGTTTGGAATTCCCACAGCCTCTGGGATCCCAAACTAGGCGCAGAAAGCCTTCAAGCAAGCTAAAGCAAGTGACAAGGCCCCAAGAGTATTGATTTCTAGATTGAATTCCAGGGTCCCAAACCTTGCTTTTGCACCCGTCTTCTTGTTGATCATTAGTGTTCCAACTGGGTGGCAGGCAATCTGAATTCTCACTAAAGCGGCCAAACAACTTCTTAGACCCATTCAGTTGAGCTTTACACCAACCTTTGCGTTTAAATTTTGAGCACACAACCATGTTGAACCTTGTAGGACAACTCTTACCACTAACCATCTTCCTCTTGCTTTTAATGCCACAAAAAGCTCTAAGTTGACCATCCGTCTCTAGAAGCCCATATTCAAGTGGGAAAGTAAAGGTTAAGGATAAGAATTTTACCCACTTGAACGTTGTGTTGGACGGTAATGGCTTTGGGAGAGGTGTTTCTAATGATCTTGCAAGCTCCACTCCCTTGTGCTCTTCTTTGACAACTTCCACCTCTTTGTAATCTTCTTCAATATCAACCTCTTCCTCTTGGTAGATTTCTTCCAATTCAATCTCTTCTTCATTGCTTACCAAGGGCATGGGAGGCTGTGCTTCTTCTTCTTTCATCTCCATGTCAAGTCCAATGGGAGAGGATTCAAATGTAGATAAGAATTCATCAATGATCAAATCCATCTCTTGATTATCCCATTTAAAGTCTTCAATCATGAAATGCCTTGGAAGTTGTATACCGTCCTCAACATCAACATCAAATACCTTGGAAGGAGGCTCTATGAATGGACTTTCCAATGGAGGCTCAGCATCTCCTAATTCTTTGACCACTTCTACTTCTTCAATAATTCTGGCTTCCTCCACTTGTTCCAATACAAAGTCATGATCCTTACTGTCCACTGGAGTTTCTAGTATCTCCTTCATGCTATGTTTTTCATTAGATTCTCCACATGAAGCCATGGGAGTTCCTTGAGTGTCAAAATGTCTGGAAGGTAATTGATTTATTGCTTGTTCTAGTTGATGAAGGGTTGCATGAAATTAATCTACTGTTTTCTTGAGGCGAGCTTGTGATTCTTGGGTCGATGAATATGGATATGGTGTATAAAGAAGTGATGGTTCTCGGGAGTAATTGGATTGGAATTGGTATGGATATGGGTTAGGGGCATATGGAGGTGAATGGTGGAAAGGGGCTTGTGAGTATGGTGGTCCAAAGTCATGTTGAGGAGGGGGTTCATAAGCGTATGGTGGTAGTTGTTGATAATCAAAAGAGCTCTCACCATAGCCGTTATCTTGGTATGCATCACAGAATGGTTGTTAATAGTCCATTGGAGGTGGTTGTTTCCATGAGGGTTGATCAAATCTTTGTGGCTCCTCCCATCTTTGATTGTTCCAACCTTGATGCATGTTCTCCTTGTAATCTCCTCTTCCTGCAACATAATTGTAACCAAACTCATAGCCAAAGGGGTGAGAGTTCATAGTAGTAGGAAAAAATAAAAATAAAAACTAACAAAAAGAAAATATTTTGAAAAAGATATGATTTTTGAAAAAAGATAAGATAAGATTTTGAAAAAGAAGTGATTTTTGAAAAAAAAAAGATAAGATAAGATTTTGAAAAAGATATGATTTTTTTGAAAAAGATTTGAATTTTGAAAAATAAGATAAGATAAGATAAAAAATTTTAACCAATAATAAGGCACACGTTTGCAATTCCTCGGCAACGGCGCCATTTTGAAGAGAGAACTTTTGCATGGTCTAGAATTCAGAATAAATTCCCGTTGCAAGTATAGCTTCTAAACCAACAAAAGTCCTTTCTTACAAACGTTTTGGTTGTCACAAGTAACAAACCCCTTAAAATTGATAACCGAAGTATTTAAACCTCGGGTCATCTTCTCAAGGAATTGCAGGGAGGTGTTCTTATTATTGGTTATGCAAAGGTATATTTTGGGGTTTTCAAAAGGGTTGAACAAGTAATGTAAAATAACAAGTCGTCAAAATAATTGCTAATAAAGCTCTTGGCAAGGTATGAGAACTGGAATTCTTATCCTAGTTATCCTTATCAATTGTGATGAGAATTGGATTTTTCTCCCACTAAGTCAACCTCTAACTATGAAGGTAAGTCAAGTGGATGAATTGATTTTGATTCCTCAAGTCCTAGTCTTTCCTTGGGAAAGGCTAGAGTTATTGGAACTCGAATAAATTCTTGAAGAATTCCAATTTTCAGTCAACAATGAGTTTGACAACTCAAGAGTTACCAATTAATAAACCAAAGCCAAAAGAGAAGAAGATCTACTCTAATGAAAATAATTTGGATAAAGCCAAAGCATCAATAACATAAATTAAAGAAAGCAATCATAAGTCTGAAATACCTCAAATTATATTAATTAAGAAATCATAACATGAATGGCTCATAAGCCAAATTGAGAAAATAAATAAAAGGAATATTAAACCTGGAAGTTGAGAAGAACAAATCCTAAAATCCTTTAAGAGGAATCCTAATCCTAAATCCTAAGAGAGAGGAGAGAACCTCTCTCTCTAAAAGCTACATCTAAATTATGAAAAATGTGTTGTGAGTCTGATCTGAAGTATTCCCTTCATTCCTTCACTTTGCAGCCTTTAATCTGTATTTTCTGCGCTTGAAACTGGGCCGGAAATAGCCCAGGATTCGCTGGAAACGAATTCTGCCATGCTGATTTTCGCAAATGTGACGCGTCTGCGTGGAGTACGCATTCGCGTTGCCTAACTGTATGGCCACTATAGCGAATTATATATCAAATCGAAGCCCCCGGACGTTAGCTTTCTAACGCAAGTGGAACCGCATCATTTGGACCTCTATAGCTCAAGTTATGATCGTTTTAGTGCGAGAGGGTCAGGCTGACAGCTTTTCAGTTTGTTCAACTTCTTGTGTTCCTTCCACTTTTGCATGCTTCATTTCCATCCTCTAAGCCATTCCTGTCCTGTAATTCCTGAAATCACTTAACACACATATCAAGACATCTAATGGTAATAAGAGAGGATTAAATAAAAGAAAATAAAAGCCAAATAAGCATATTTTCAATCATAGCACAGAATCAGGAAGGAAAATGTAAACATGCAAAACATATGAATAAGTGGGTAAAGAGTTGATAAAAACCACTCAATTGAGCACAAGATAAACCATAAAATTGTGGTTTATCAGCCACTCCTAAAATAAAACTCATTTGAAGTGTCCTTGTTGTAGCAATAGTTACTTTGTCAAAATTATTTCTAGAACATATGTGAGCCATATTTCTAGAACATATAATCATGCAATATTAGAAGTACAAAAATTTGTATCACCAAGCTAAAATACATGGAAACATAAGTATTGCAGTAAAGAACAATGTGAAACCAGAAAAGGACACATCTAATAGCTCTAATACCTGAACTTTACGATGAAGATTGCAAGTATGACGTAGCTTCTCTATGTGCTCCCTTTTTTCAAAAAGAGAAGTGTCAACGCTGTCACTCCTTGACTGCACAGACATTATCTGCAACAACCAGGAAAAACACACATTCCTATCAAACTCAATTCAAATCGGATTGAGTAAACTATAGCTACAACTACCTTCTCAAGAAGTTGCTCCATGTTTGAACCTTCACGAAATTCCCCAATTTAACGATTCCAAATCAGAATCGAACAAACATAAATCAATCACAACGAAATGCAAAGAGACTTGGAGGGAGGTTACCATGAGGTTCATGTAGTGATCGGGATTGAAGAAGTTGGAGTTGATATCGTCGGGTACAAAAGCACAAAAGCAGAGTATGATAAACTTAAAACTAGCACAGAAAAATTGAGTCCTAAGATTTATCACAAAGAACAGAATCACAAAATCAGAATATATATACCTGAAATTTGAGATGGTTACGAGAAGAACTGAAAGAGCGAGTTGAGATTAGATGGAAGAGGCGCTAGAGGGACCAGATGCGATGAGAGCAGCGGCAGAGAGAACTCTGCGACCATAGGAGTAGATGCGACGAGAGTGGCGGCAGAGAGATCTTGTGCGACGCAAGGGATGAGAGAGAGAGATTGTGCGACGCAACGGCGGCAGCGGCAGCGGCAGCTGCGGAAGAAGAAGAAGTAGCTGCCACGGAGAGAAGTTGCTCGTGCTACGGAGAGGAGAAGAAGCTTTCATTTGGAAGAAGCCCGTGTTTCATTTGCCTTTAATTCAATATCTCTGACGAAAAATTTAAATTACAGACGGATTTTCTATCTGTAATAATTTAATAAAATACAGTGTTCTATCTATTTAATTACAAACGGATTTTCCGTCTATAACCATTTTTCATGGAAAAAAAATTAATTTTTCCGACAAAATTATCGACGGATTCTCTTTTCCGTCTGTAATTTATCCTAATTTATTTTTTTGTTTTGCGACAAAAAATCCCTCTAAAATTTCCTTTATATTTCTGTGGGATAAAATATGTCGGAAATATCCGTCTATAATAACTAATTTTCTAGTAGTGGATTAAAGTTGCTCAACCAATCAATCCCTGTGGGATTCGACCTCACTCTACTGTGAGTTTTTACTTACGACAATTCGGTATACTTGCCAAAAGAAATTTGTAGTGATACAGATTTTCGTGCATCAACACACTTCCGCATCACCTACAATATTAAATGTACCTCTGCATCACCGCTTAATTACACATACCTCCGCATCACCAAATAATCAATTACGCTTTCGCATCACCAGATAATCATTTATCTATCATAACTTTAATAAAAACACTTAATAAAAACACTTTGTCTTAATAAACCAAACTCAAATTATAACTTAAAATAAGAATTCCTTCTTAATGGATTAAACTTAAAACATAGTGCTTTATTGGATAAATTGAAAACCAAGTGGTATAAGTCTTAAATCAAATCTTCTTTTGAATAATGATTTAAATAAAGGCTCAGAATTTTATAAAAGTTTATGCAGCATTTTCTTTAAAATTTGGGTTTTTACCACCCTTCAAGGGTTCCAACCAAATCATTTCTCAATCTTTTCAGATAACAAATAATTTTCAGTAATTAAAACGCTATCTTTGAAGCTAAGCCACTTTCTATTTTAATAAAATTCAGCTCTCTTTCAGTTCTTTTGCTATTGAATCAAACTGATAATTACTAATACATCAAACTGATATTTTCTCAAACTTTGAATATGAAATTGTTTTCTTAATATGAGTAAATATGCAACCAGATCTTTTTTAACATAGGATCATTTACTCAAAATAAGTTTATAAATCCGATTTTCAATACAAGATGATTTCTTATATATATCAGGTTTTCAAAACAAATCACTTTTTTGTTTTTTTTTTACAAAAATACGGACATAATCTCCCCTTAAAATTTGACTTCACCATTCTTACGGGCTTTCTCACTTTTATAATCTCTCGACAGTTTACCAACCTTTTATCACACTTAATCACCATCATATCAACACCAGAATTAATTATCATTCACTTCCACAACTATAAATTCCAGTATCAATTACAATCTCAATTCAAACTCAATTCATATTTTAATTTAACAAGCAACAGTAAATTTATCAACACTCACAATCACATTACAACAAATTCTCATCGATTAGACATACAAAATACGTATAAATTATTTGCAATTACTCAATAAATTTTTAGGCATTCTTAAATTAAAAATTGTTAATTTTAAAATGAAATTTTTTATTTCAGTACGAAATCAAAATCAACAAAAACTCTAAAGAAGTTTTTTAACCGAACTGCTGAAGAAGAAAACGTCAGAAATCGTCTGTGCTTCCTAAAATTCTAATTGGCCAAACCTAAGAAGAAGAGAAACTACGTCAACGTCAGCTTCCACCAAACAAAAAAATATTAATGTATAGAAAAAGAGGATATAAACACTTTTACCAGATTAAATTTTTTTATTGAAATTACATATCATACAAAATTAAAACTGAAAGTTCATGGCATCCATGGAATCCCACACGGCCTTCTCTCTTTTTTCTTTTTTCTTCTTATTCGGTGGTGATAAAAAAGAATGAAAAATGATGATGGATGATTAATGTAATAAAAGGAATACGTGTCAATTAGGTATATATATATATATATATATATATATATATATATATATATATATAATATAATATAATATAATATAATATAATAGCATACATGTAAATATCTTGGCCTTCGGCCAAAGAAAAGAATAAAATTATGATAGTAAATAATAATAATAATAATAATATTATTATTATTATTATTATTATTATTATTATTATTATTATTATTATTATTTTTAAAATATTTCATTATAACAAAATTAATTTAAAAAACTTAATTGATTTTAAACATAAAATATCATAAAATTTAATTTAATTATTTTTAAGAGAATAATTTTTTTAAATAAAATAATAAATCATGAATAACTTACTATTTAATTTTTAAAAAATTCGAGATGTTATAAGGCGCCCCCTCTAGCAGTGAGGCCACCAGCATGCATCTGTTTATAGTCGACGGCCATTTACTGCTGCACACTACAAGGGGAACGGATACTAGCGGCAGTTATTTTTTAAATTTGCGACAATTCTGAACTGCTACAAAACAAAATGCTAGCAGTATAAAGATCGCCGCCCTTCTTAAGGGCGTGGGGATTGGATTTTGCGGCAATTTTCAACAACTGCTGGTATAACCGTCGCTAACCAGATAATTAATTTTGTGGCGGTTGTAAACTATTTTTTTAAGCGGATTTAAAAAATAATTTGTGACGGTTATAGAATCACCACAAATTTATGTGCGTTTTTACAAAATTGCGATGGTTTTGAACCGCCGCAATTTCATACACAAGCATAAAAAAAAACTGACCAAGTATAATAGTTTATACCGTTTTTCTTTACTATAATCTATTTTCTTTTCATTATATTTATTAAACTTGAGATATTAACATAAAAAAATACTAAATAAACTATTAAACATATTTCCAAAATGTTAACTAAAAAACATTTATTTATAAATTATTTACTCAAAAAATATTTAACAATACAAAACTACTATACTAAAAAAATTATATTATCTTCAAGTGCATCTTGCCTTACATCTTTATGAAATTTGTCTAATTTGGCCAGTTATTATCAGCAGATTGATCATAATGTCCCGAACCAGTCAAATTTAATTACTGTATATTGGTAATATAAAGAAAACACAAAAGGTCAAACAATCATTTTGGGTGATTCCAATCTATGCACTACAAGACAATACCTCTATTGCCACGCTTTTAAAGCATGGTGAAAAGCTGAAAAAAGTATGGCAATATCTTTTTGCCACGTTTTTTGAGCTACCGCCATGCTTTTGAAAGGGTCACATCTGCTAGCGTGGCAGTTGCTCTATTGCCATGCTTTTGGTGACTTATCGCTACGCTTTTTTTGTCACGCTTTTTACATATTGCCATGCTTAAAAGTGTGATCATATGTGGGAGATATGGTCACGGTTTTAAAGCATGGCAATAGCGAGAGATACGACCACGCTTTTAAAGAGTGACGATAACGAGAGTTACGGACACGCTTTAAAAGCGTGGCAATAGCCTTATCAAATTAAAAAAAATTATTTTTCTAACTTTACCTTCATCACTCCACAATATAAATTTTCAATCCTTTTTTATTACCAAACCTATATATATAGTATGCAATTTTTATTACATGACAAATCAAACAGTAATTAGTTAAATATAATTTTTGCTATAATTATTTTATACATTAAAAAACTAATATTCAAATGCAAAATAAATCTCGAGTTCAAATAACAGTGCAAGGAATAAGAAAGCTAAGATAAGGATCAAGGAATAAGGGTCTCATAGAAGGCAAAAGAGTGAGTGTTCAAGAGCAAAATGTAGCCTAGAAAATAGCAAGAACATGAACCTAAATTGCTATGCATGAAACCCCATGAACCAAGGTTTTGAATTCTCTGAATAAGGACTTGTACCTCTTGTATTCTCATTCATTCTTTTTATGTTCTATCACTTGCTTGAGGACAAGCAAGATTTATGTTTGGTGTTGTGATGCCAAGGTATCAGGGCTAGTTTCACAAGCTATTTTTAGTATTTTTTAGGGTAGATTTATACATTTTCTTAGATAATAAGCAAGTATTTGGTTAAATATGCATTCATACCTTGATTCAAGCAAACATTGTGAATTTTATACATTTTTCATGAGAATAATACAAGAATTGAATGAAAGAATGAATAATGCATCATCTCAAGATTGAAGCAAGACTTTGATGCACCTTACTTGTTTGATTTCAGGTAGCAATAAGCAGAGGCCCACGTTAGTGCCACTAACGTGAGCACTAACGTGGAAGAGAGGAAGGCTTGGAAAGTTAGTGCAAAAGTGAACGCCACTAACTTCAGCGAAGGCCAAGGAGACACACGTTAGTGCCACTAACGTGGGCACTAATGTAGAAGAGAAGAGTAGCTTCAAAAGGTGGTACAAAAGTTGGTCCCATTAACTTGTTCGAAGCAAGGAAGATCCACGTTAGTGGCCACGTTAGTGTCACTAACGTGGGCACTAACATGGAAGAAAAGGGCACCTTCAAAAGTTGGCACAAAAGTTAGTCCCATTAACTTGTTCGAAGCAAGGGAGATCCACGTTAGTGCCACTAACGTGGGCATTATCGTGGAAGAAAGGGGCACAATAAAAAGTTAGTGGAAAAGTTAGTGGCACTAACTTGTTCGAAGTCAAGGATGAAAAGTTAGTGCAAAAGTTAGTGCCACTAACTTGTTCAAAGCCAAGGAGACCCATGTAGTGGTGACGTTAGTGCCACTAACGTGAGACATTAACGTGGAGATGGGAGCTGCATGAAAAGTTAGTGAAAAAGTTAGTTCCGCTAACTTTTGATAGGCCAAGAAAGCCCTCGTTAATGCCACTAACGTGGGGACTAACGTGAAGTGCTACCCAACCTCAACCCCACCAGCAAGCTGAGCAGAGCCCAATGAGTTACTTAATTGCTTCAACTGAGACCAAGGGCCCACATTTAGAGACTTGCAAACTCAATTGAGGATCGGAGAAGTAGTATAAATAGGAGTAGTTCTTGTGGTGTGATTATGTAAAGTAATCTTTGAGACAGAACACTTAGAGTCGAGACCAAGTGCGTTTAACAGAGTATGCTAAAGGCTTTGAGCACCACTGTTTGGGAGTAAATGAAAGAAAAATTAGAACTTAAAGAGATTTCCCCAGTCAAGTGCTTGTGGTGTTTCAATGTCAAGTAATCCTTGAGATAAAACATTTAAAATCACGGATAGGCTCAAGGTGCAAAGCACCAAAGAAAAATAAATTAAAGAAAATCATGCTGTGTTCAAGGATTAAACTAGAGTAAAAAGATCAGAGAATTCATAATATGATCCGGATTCTAATTCCGAATGACACTGACATTCCTCTGATTCAAAGGAGAGTGAGATGCCAAAACTGTTCAAAATTACAATGAATAAACCTCATTTTAAGAATAGACTTGAGCTTAATCAAACTCTCATTCTCATGCAAATTCACATCCTTAGCCTATATTAGTTTGGTTGCTTGAGGACAAGCAATAATTCAAGTTTGGTTTGTGATGCGTGAGCATCTTTCTTGCCTTTTTCTAGTGAATTTGCATTTAAATTATTGAGTTTAATCAAGAATTAATTATCTTTTAGCCACTATGGATGCTACTTTGGGTTTCGTGTAATTTTGTTTATTTTTGGTAGCATTTGGCTGGATTTGATGGAAAGGAAGCTTACACAAATGGAAGGAGCTCAAGAATTAAAGAAGATGATCAGCGAGGAGCGACGCGTGCGCGTACCTAACGTGTACGCGTGATTTGGAGCTTTCCATGGTGACGCGTGCGCGTACCTGACGCGTACGCGTGAAAAGCGAATTTGTGCAGCGACGCGTGCGCGTACCTGACGCGTACGTGTGACACGCAGAATAGACCATCAATACATATGCGTGACTGACGCGTACGCGTGACATGCGCGACGTACAGAGAAAGCAGAAAATGTTGGGGCAATTTCTGGGCCCCACTTTTGCACTCAAGTAAGGCGCAGCTCTCTACCAAGTTAGGCGCAGATCCAGTGAAGCCAAGCGGTCTCCACGTTACAAGGCGTGGATTAGTTAATTGATTCTAATTCAAATTTGAATTTGAATATAGAAAAAGATATTATCTTAATTTTAGATATTAGATTTTAAATTAATTAGGATTAGTTATAAAAAGGAGAAACTTTTCTTCTTTAGTAGGGGATTCCGGGGGATTCCATTAGGGAATTCTATATAAATTTACAATCCATACTTCCAATTTACCAGAATCCTTAGTTTTCTTCTCTGAATCATGAGCAACTAAACCTCCATTGTTAAGGTTTGGAGCTCTGTCTATGTATGGATTGATTTTATTGCTTTTTTCTATTTTAATTCATGTATGGATTTATAATTCAAGAATTGTTTTCGCTCTTTATCTTATGAATTTGGGTGGAACGGAAGTATGACCCTCTTTCTATTTGAGTTCTTGTATAACTTGGAAAAGCGCTTTACTTGAACAACAGCTTAAAAACATATTCTCTTAAATTTTAATTATCTGTACTTAACGGGATACGTTACATATAATCTTTTTATTTTTGGATAATTAGAGTTTTTGTGGCATATAAACTGGAATTTCATCATCACCCTCTAATTGGAATTAATTGACCAAGGAATTGGCAGTTGATGAATTTTAGGGGAGACTAGAAAGGTCTAAGGAATTAGGGTTTAGTCACATATAGTTTGCCATAGATTAAATCCTACATGATTAAAATAGTTAGTAAGAAAAGTTAATCCGGAAAAATAGATAACTTTGAAGCCTTAACTGTTTTCTCCATATTTTATTTCCAAACCATTTACTTTACTATTTTAGTTTCTGCACAATTGTTTAATGCTCTTTGAACATCCAACACTCTTTTCTGCTTGCCTAACTAAGTAAGTCATTTAACCATTGTTGCTTGATCCATCAATCTTCGTGGGATCGACCCTCACTCACCTGAGGTATTACTTGGTACGACCCGGTGTACTTGCCGGTTAGTTTGTTGGTTATAAAAAGCGGCATAAAAACTTGGTGTGATTATTTATAACCCACAAACTAATCGGCAAGTGCACCGGGTCGTACCAAGTAATACCTCAGGTGAGTGAGGGTCGATCCCACGAGGATTGATGGATCAAGCAACAATGGTTGATTGATGAGCTTAGTCAGGCAAACAGAAAAGAGTGTTGGATGTTCAAAGAGCATTAAATAATCGTGCAGAAACTAAAATAGTAAAGTAAATGGTTTGGAAATAAAATATGGAGAAAACAGTTAAGTTTTCAGAGTTATCTATTTTTCCAGATTAACTTTTCTTACTAACTATTTTAATCATGTTGGATTTATTTTATGGCAAACTATATGTGACTAGACCCTAATTGCTTAGACCTTTCTGGTCTCCCCTAAAATTCATCAACTGCCAATTTCTTGGTCAATTAATTCCAATTAGAGGGTGATGATCAAATTCCAGTTTATATGCCACAAAAACTCTAATTATCCAAAAATAAAAGGATTATATGTCACGTATCCTGTTAAATTCAGATAATTAAAATTTAGGAGAAAATATTTTTAAGCTGTTGTTCAAGTAAAGAGCTTTTCCAAGTTATACAAGAACTCAAAGAGAAAGAGGGTCATACTTTTGTTCCACCCAAATTCATAAGATGAAGAGCGAAAACAATTCTTAAATTATAAATCCATACATGAATTAAAATAGAAAAAGCAATAAAATCAATCCATACAAATAGACAGAGCCCCTAACCTTAACAATGGAGGATTAGTTGCTCATGGTTCAGAGAAGAAAATAAAGATTCTGATAAAATGTATTTTGGTAGTCTAGAATTGAATGAAAAGTTCAATGTTGCATATCCTTTTATATCTAATCCTAATAAATTTAAAATCTATCTTCTAAAATTAAAAATAATATCTTTTCCTAAAAATAATATTTGAATTTAAATTAGAATTAATTAACAAGTCTTCAGTTGATGGGTGGGGACCACTCCTTTTGTCCATTCTGCAGCTTCTAATATGTGTTTTCTGGGCTGAAAACTGAGTCAACCATAACTAATATAGGTTTAGGATGTGAATTTGCATGAGAATGAGAGTTCGATTAAGCTCATGTCTCTTCTTATAGTGGGGTTTACAACTGCAATCTTGAATAGTTTTGGCATCTCACTCTCCTTTAAATCAGAAGGATGTCACTGTCATTTGGAATTAGAATCCGGATAATATTATGAATTCTCTGATCTTTTATAACTCAATTTAATCCTTAAACACAACAATTTTTTCTGGTGCTTTGCACCTTGAGCCTAGCCATGACTTTAAATGTTTTGTCTCAAGCTTTACTTGACACAGAAACACCACAAGCACTTAACTGGGGAACTCTTTTTGGAGTTTTGATTTTTCTTTCAGCTACTCCCAGACAGTGGTGCTCAAAGCCTTTGGCGTACTCTTCTAATTGCAATTGATATCGACTCTAAATGTTTTGTCTCAAGGATTACTTGACACAAGAACACCACCAGCATATAACTAGGGAAACAACTCTTTGAGCTTTTAATGATGTCTGACCTCCCTAGTCATTGATGCTCAGAGCCTTGGACCTTGCTTCTTTTTTCTTTTTCTTTTTTTTCATTGCTGTTTCTTTTGCTTCAAGGATTAAATTTTTTTGTTTATTTCAGAGAAATCACAATAATTCTCTAAATCCCTGTTCCTTGTACATTAACATTCTTTGATTCAAATTTAAATATGCACTATTCATGTCATGCATTCAGAGTCACAGAAAGTACCACCACATCTAAGTAAATAAGACTATTCTTTATTATAAACTTACTTTCTCATGCAATGTATCACTTCTGTATTTTTTATTTGAATTCAAGCTCAGAGAGTGATACATGAGACATCTTTTCGGAAGTAAAGCAATTAAGAGAAAACTAAACTAGACCTAGGATTCTAACTAATAAGGGATCATGCAATAAACAAAGCAAAACAGCAGAAAACTGGAACATAATATAGTAAAAGCGGGAAGGAATATAGAATGAAAGGAACTCAACCACCTTAGTTATCCTAGCGGTTATTTTATTCTTCAGATTGTGCTCCTAAGCGAAGCGTCAACACCAAACTTAAAGGTTTGCTTATCCTCAAGCAAAGAAGAACTGAAAACAGAAAGAAACAATTATTATAATGAAAGAAGAATAGAAGGATAAAAGAACAAGAGAGAATTAGGATTCGGAGAGAGAGAAAGAAAATTAAAACTGAGTGGCGAACTAGTGTAATTGTGCGGCGCAAGCGACGTGTACGCGTACGGCACGCGTACACGTGGGGCGCAAAATTTTCATAATCACGCGTTAGCGTCAGGCACGCGGTTGGTTTTGTGCGATTCGTGCGAAGCCATTATTTAAGCACACGCACAACTCTCTGTTTGCGTGGCTTGGGAACCACTATTTTCATACGACGCGTGCGCATCATGCACGCGCACGCGTAGATGGCCATTTGTGCATATGACACGCACGCATCAGGGACGCATACTCGTGAACAAGTTTTGTGCTTCTAGCACACTTCCAGCCTTAAGCCAGCACAACTCTCATCCAAAACACTTATTTACGTCGATTATTAAGGTCACGCGTATGCGTCGATGATGCGTACGTGTGGAGTGCCAAAATCATGAATGACGCGCACGCGTGGGCTTGTTTGTGCAAAAGGCATCATTCCTGCGCCACTCCCGCACAGCTCTCTATTCATTTTTATTTTTCATGCACACCCATCTGATACGTGCGTGTCAGCGACGGTTGCGCGTCAGGTGCTCTTTTTTTTGTGTCCGGCTCCTGTTCTAAGATAGCTGCATGATCTAAAAAACAGTAAACTTAGTAAAAATCAAATAAGAAAGAAAACTACTACTACGAAAAATAGCTAAGGATACCAATTTATCGGGTTGCCTCCCGACAAGCACTTCTTTAACGTCACTAGCTTGACGGTCAGTTCTGTTAGTTCAGTAGATGAGTGGACCTCTGGCGATCAATCTCGCCTCCAAGATAGTTCTTCAGCCTCTGGCCATTCACTATAAATTTTCTGTCAAAATTCTCTTCCTATTTTTCCACATGACCATATGGTGAAGCTCTGGTAACCATAAACAGTCCTGACCACCAGGATTTCAGCTTTTCGGGAAAGAATTTGAGCCTTGAATTATATAGAAGCACTCTTTGTCCTGGCTCAAAGACTCTGATGGCAATTTTCTTGTCATGTAGTAGCTTGGTTCTCTCCTTATAGAGCTTGGCATTCTTATAGGCTGAATATCTAAATTCATCAAGCTCATTGGTGCACGAAACTGTGATACACAATGGCGCCAACAACTTGGGTACGCACAATTGCAATCTCAACTCTTTTTCACAACTTCGCACAACTAACCAACAAGTGCACTGGGTCGTCCAAGTAATAAACCTTACGTGAGTAAGGGTCGATCCCACAGAGATTGTCGGCTTGAAGCAAGCTATGGGCACCTTGTAAATCTCAGTCAGGCGGATTAAAATGGTTATAGAGTTTTGATAATTGAAAGATAAATAGACATAAAATAAAGATAGAGATACTTATGTAATTCATTGGTGGGAATTTCAGATAAGCGTATAGAGATGCGTTATTCCTTCTGAATCTCTGCTTTCTTACTGCCTTTATCCAATCCTTCATACTCATTTCTATGGCAAGCTGTATGTTGGGGATCACCATTGTCAATGGCTACCGTTCGTCCTCTCAGTGAAAATGGTCCAAGTGCGCTGTCACTGCACGGCTAATCATCTGTCGGTTCTCAGTCATGTTGGAATAGGATCCATTGATCCTTTTGCGTCTGTCACTACGCCCAACACTTGCAAGTTTGAAGCTCGTCACAGTCATCCCATCCCAGATCCTACTCAAAATACCACAGACAAGGTTTAGACTTTTCGGATCTTAAGAATGCTGCCAATTGATTCTAGCTTATACCACGAAGACTCTGATAGTGAACCAGAAGGCTAAGAGATATGCATTCAAGCTTGTTTGCATGTAGAACGGGAGTGTTTGTCAGGCACGCGTTCATAAGTGAGAATGGTGATGAGCGTCACATAATCATCACATTCATCATATTCTTGTGTGCGAATGGATATCTTAGAACAGGAATAAGCATGAATTGAATAGAAAATAGTAGTAATTGCATTAATACTCGAGGAACAGCAGAGCTCCACACCTTAATCTATGGTGTGTAGAAACTCCACCGTTGAAAATACATAAGAACAAGGTCCAGACATGGCCGAGAGGCCAGCCCCCAATGTCTAAGATCGCATAAACTGATCAAAGATAGATACCAAGATGAAAATACAATAGTAGAAAGTTCTATTTATACTAAACTTGTTACTAGGGTTTACAGAAATAAGTAAATGATGCAAAAATTCACTTCCAGGCCCACTTGCTGTGTGCTTTGGCTGAGCATTGAAGCTTTCACGTGTAGAGGTCTTCCTTGGAGTTAAACACCAGCTTTGGTGCCAGTTTGGGCGTTTAACTCCAACTTTTATGCCAGTTCTGGCGTTTTGACGCCAGAAAAGGGCAGAGAGCTGGCGTTTTGATGCTATTATATATTGCTAGAAAGCCCTGGATGTCTACTTTCCAACGCAATTGAGAGCGCTCCATTTGGAGTTCTGTAGCTCCAGAAAATCTACTTCAAATCTAGAGAGGTCAGAATTCAACAACATCTGCAGTCCTTTGTCAGCCTCTGAATAAAATTTTTGCTCAAGTCCCTCAATTTCAGCCAGAAAATACCTGAAATCACAGAAAAATACACAAACTCATAGTAAAGTCCAGAAATGTGAATTTTGCTTAGAAACTAATAAAAATATACTAAAAACTAATTAAAACATACTAAAAACTATATAAAAACAATGCCAAAAAGCGTATAAATTATTCGCTCATCACAACACCAAACTTAAATTGTTGCTTGTCCCCAAGCAACTGAAAACAAAATAGAATGAAAATAAGAGAATATACAATGAATCCCACAGTATCAATGAAACATAGTTCTAATTAGATGAGCATGGCTTGTAGCTTTTTGCTTCTGAACAGTTTTGGCATCTCACTTTTTCCTTTGAAATTCAGAATGATTGGCATCTATAGGAACTTAGGATTTTAGATAGTGTTATTGATTCTCCTAGTTCAGTACGTTGATTCTTGAACACAGCTACTTTATGAGTCTTGGTCGTGACCCTAAGCACTTTGTTTTCCAGTATTACCACCGGATACATAAATGCCATAGACACATAACTGGGTGAACCTTTTCAGATTGTGACTCAACTTTGCTAAAGTCCCCAGTTAGAGGTGTCTAGAGTTCTTAAGCACACTCTTTTTACTTTGGATCACAACTTTAACCACTCAGTCTCAAGCTTTTCACTTGGACCTGCATGCCACAAGCATATAGTTACGGACAGCTTGATTTAGCCGCTTAGGCCTGGATTTTATTTCCTTGGGCCCTCCTATCCATTAATGCTCAAAGCCTTGGATCCTTTTTCCCTTGCCTTTTGGTTTAAAGGGCTATTGGCTTTTTCTGCTTGCTGTTTCTTTTTCTTTTCTCTTTTTTTCGCCATATTTTTTTCACTACTTTTTCTTGCTTTAAGAATCAATTTCATGATTTTGCAGATTATCAATAACATTTCTCTTTGTTCATCATTCTTTCAAGAGCCAACAACTTTAACATTCATAAACAACAAGATAAAAAAAATGCACTGTTCAAGCATTCACTCAGAGAATAAAAAGTTTTGCCACCACATCAAAATAATTAAACTAGTTTCAAGATAAAATTTGAAATCCAAGTACTTCTTGTTCTTTTGTAGTTAAGCACATTTTTCATTTAAGAGATGTGAAGGATTCATGGAGTTATTCATGACTTTAAGACATAGATACTAGACACTAATGATCATGTAGTGAAGACACAAACATAGATAGAACCTACAGCATAAAGCCGAAAAATAGAAAAATAAATAGACAAGGAGATTAAGGAATGAGTCCACCTTAGTGAGGGTGGCGTCTTCCTCCTCTTGAAGAACCAATGGTGCTCTTGAGCTCCTCTATGTCTCTTCCTTGTCTTTGTTGCTCCTCCCTCATAGCTCTTTGATCTTCTCTAATCTCATGGAGAATGATAGAGTGGGTGTTCCACCCTTAATTGGTCCATGTTGTAACTCAAGCTTTCCAAAGAAGTATTGAGTTGCTCCCAATAATTGTGTGGAGGAAATTGCATCCTTTGAGGCATCTCACAGATTTCTTAATGAGGGAGTTCCTCCTGCTCTTGCTGAGTGCCATGAATGGGCTCTCTAGTTTGCTCCATCCTCTTTTTAGTGATGGGCTTGTCCTCTTCAATGAGGATGTCTCCCTCTATGACAATCCCAGCTGAATAGCAAAGGTGACATATGAGATGAGGAAAGGCTAATGTTGCCAAAGGTGAGGGCTTGTCAGCCACCTTGTAGAGTTCTAGAGGTATGATTTCATGAACTTCTACTTCCTCTCCAAACATGATACTATGGATCATGATGGCCCGATCCACAATTACCTCAGATCAGTTGCTAGTGGGAATGATAGAGTGTTGGATGAACTCCAACCATCCTCTAGCCACAGGCTTAAGATCCGATCTTCTCAATTGAACCGGGTTGCCTCTTGAGTTTCTTTTCCATTGAGCTCCTTCGACACATATGTCTATGAGGACTTGGTCCAACCTTTGATCAAAGTTGACCCTTCTGGTGTAAGGGCGTGCATTTTCTTCCATCATTGGCAAGTTGAATGCTAGCCCCACATTTTTCAGACTGAAATCTAAGTATTTCCCTTGAACCATTGTAAGCCAATTCTTTGGGTTTGGGTTCATACCTTGATCATGGTTCCTTGTGATCCATGCATTTACATAGAACTCTTGAACCATTAAGATTTTGACTTGTTGAATGGGGTTGGCAAGAACTTCCCAACCTCTTCTTCGGATCTCTTGTCAGATCTCCGGATATTCGCCATTTTTTAGTCTAAAAGGGACCTCAGGGATCACCTTCTTCTTGGCCACAACTTCATAGAAGTGGTCTTGATGGACCTTTGAGATGAATCTCTCCATCTCCCATGACTCAGAGGTGGAGGCAGTTGCCTTCCCTTTCCTCTTTCTAGAGGTTTTTCTGGCCTTAGGTGCCATAAATGGTTATGAAAAAACAAAAAGCAATACTTTTACCACACCAAACTTAAAACATTTGCTCGTCCTCGAGCAAAAGATGAAAGGAATAAGAAGAAAATAGAGGAGATAGAAGGTGCATGTGTTTCGGCCAAGTGGAGGGGAAGGTGTGTATGATGTGTGAAAATGAAGGAGTGAAGAGGGGTATTTATAGGAAAAGGGAAGGAGAGTGGCCGAAAGGTTTGGGTGGGTTTGGGAGGAAAATGGTTTTGAATTTTGAAGGTGGGTGGGGGGTTTTTGGGGAAGAGTTAAGGTAGTGATTGGTGAAGGGTATTTGGGAAGGAGATATGGAGGTGATTGGTGAAGGGTATTTGGGGAAGAGATATGGAGGTGATTGGTGAAGAGTATTTGGGGAAGAGTGTTGTAAAAGAGTGTGAAGGGAAGAGAGAGTGAGTTGAGGTTGGTGGGGATCTTGTGGGGTCCACAGATCCTGAGGGGTCAAAAAATTCTCATTCCTTCTCCAATTGGGCATTCAAAATGCCTTAAAGTGCAATTCTGGCATTTAAATGCCAGTCTGCTGCCCTGTTCTGGCATTTAAACGCCAGCTTTCCTTCCTGTTCTGGCATCTAAACGCCAGTTTGTTGACCTATTTTGGTGTTTAAACGCCAGTCTGGTGCCTTATTCTGGCGTTTAAACGCCCAGAAAGGTGCCAGATTGGGCGTTTAAACGCCCATTTTACTACCCTTACTGGCGTTTAAATGCCAGTAAGTCCTTCCTCCAGGGTGTGCTATTTTCAATGCTATTTTTTTCTCTTTATTTTTGTAATTGTCTTTGTGACTTCACATGATCATCAACCTAAAAGAAAACAAAATAATATAGATAAAATTAAAATAAAATTGGGTTGCCTCCCAATAAGTGCTTCTTTAATGTCAATAGCTTGACAGTGAGCTCTCATGGAGCCTTACAGATGATCAGAGTATGGTTGAGATCTCTCAACACCAAACTTAGAGTTTGGCTGTGGCCTCCCAACCCCAAACTTAGAGTTTGAATGTGGGGGCTCTGTTTGACTCTATGTTGGGAGAAGCTCTTCATGCTTACTCTCCATGGTTACATATGGAGAACCTTGAGTCTTTACTACAAGGCGTTCTTCATTCGCATGAAGGATCAACTCTCCTCTGTCAACATCAATTACATCTCTTGCTGTGGCTAAGAAGGGTCTTCCAAGGATGATGGATTCATTCTCATCCCTCCTAGTGTCTAGGATTATGAAATCAGCAGGGAAGTAAAGGCCTTCAACCTTTACTAGCACGTCCTCTACTAGTCCATAAGCCTTTTTCATAGATTTATCTGCTATCTCCAATGAGAATTTGGCAGCCTGTACCTCATAGATTCCCAGTCTTTCCATTACAGAGAGGGGTATCATGTTTATCCCTGACCCCAGGTCACACAGAGCTTTTTCAAAGGTCATGGTGCCTATGGTACAGGGTATTAAGAATTTACCAGGATCTTGTTTCTTTTGAGGTAAATTTTGCTGAACTAATATATTCAGTTCATTGGTGAGCAAGAGAGGCTCTTCCTCCCAAGTCTCATTACCAAACAGCTTGGCATTCAGCTTTATGATTGCTCCTAAATATTGGGCAACTTGCCCTTCAACAATGTCTTCATCCTCTTCAAAATATGAATAGTCATCAGAGCTCATGAATGGTAAAAGGAGGTCCAAGGGAATCTCTATGGTCTCTGTATGAGTCTCAGATTCCTTTGGTTCCTCATTAGGGTATTCTGTACTAACCATTGGACGTCCCCTGAGGTCTTCCTCAATTGGATTCACGTCCTCCTCCTCCTCAAAGGTTTCGGCCGTGTTGATTATATCAATGGCCTTGCACGCTCTTTTGGGATTCTCTTCTGTATTGCTTGGTAGAGTGCTAGGAGGAGTTTCAATGACCCTTTTACTCAGCTGGCCTACTTGTGCCTCCAAATTTCTAATGGAGGATCTTGTTTCAGTCATGAAACTAAGAGTGGCCTTAGATAGATCAGAGACTATGTTTCTTAAACTAGAAGGATTCTGCTCAGAATGCTCTGTCTGTTGCTGAGATGATGATGGGAAAGGTTTGCTATTGCTAAACCTGTTTCTTCCACCATTGTTATTATTGAAGCCTTGCTTCTGTTGATCCTTCCATGAAAAATTTGGATGATTTTTCCATGAAGGATTATAGGTGTTGCCAAAGGCTTCACCCATGTAATTCACCTCCGGCATTGCAGGGTTCTTAGGATCATAAGCTTCTTCTTCAAAAGATGCTTCTTTAGTACTGTTGGATGCATTTTGCAATCCATTCAGACTCTGAGAGATCATATTGACTTGTTGGGTCAATATTTTGTTCTGAGCCAGTATGGCATTCAGAACATCAATTTCAAGAACTCCTCTCTTTTGAGGCGTCCCATTACTCATAGGATTCCTCTCAGAGGTATACATGAACTGGTTATTTACAACCATTTCAATAAGTTCCTGAGCTTCTGCAGGCGTTTTCTTTAGGTGAATGGATCCACCTACAGAGTGGTCCAGTGACATCTTGGAAAATTCAGACAGACCATCATAGAATATATCTAATGTGCTCCATTCTGAAAGCATGTCAGAAGGACACCTTTTGGTCAGCTTCTTGTATCTTTCCCAAGCTTCATAGAGGGATTCACCTTCTTTCTGTCTAAAGGTTTGAACATCTACTCTAAGCTTACTCAGCTTTTGAGGAAGAAATAACTTGGCTAAGAAAGCCGTGACCAGCTTATCCCAAGAGTCCAGGCTATCTCTGGGTTGTGAGTCCAACCATGTTCTAGCTCTGTCTCTTACAGCAAAAGGGAAAAGCATAAGCTTGTAGACTTCAGGATCAACTACATTGGTCTTAACAGTATCACAGATTTACAAGAACTCAATGAAAAATAGTCCATGAAACTTGCAGTTCTGTTGCAATAGAGAAACTAATTGAGGCTTTAGCTCAAAATTATTTGCTCCTATGGCAAGGATTGAGAAGCTTCTTCCATAGAAGTTGGAAGTTGGTGTAGTAAAATCACCAAGCATCTTCCTTGCATTGTTGTTTGGTTTGGCCATAATTGTTTCTTTTGCTGCTTCCTTTTCGAAAATTTCAGTGAGGTCATCTTCAGAGTTTTGTCCTTTAGCTGCTCTTAGCTTCCTCTTCAGAGTCCTTTCAGGTTCAGCATCAGCTTCAACAAGTATGCCTTTATCTTTGTTCCTGCTCATATGAAAGAGAAAAAAACAAAGAAAATATGGAATCCTCTATGTCACAGTATAGAGATTCCTTGAGGTGTCAGAGGAAAACAAGAATGGAAGGATAAGATAGTTAAGGAAGAATTCGAACACACAAAGAGAGATGGAGTTCGAATTGACAATAGAGGAGGAGTGTTAGTGTTTAAATAGAAAAAGATAAGAGAGGGGGGAGAATTTTCGAAAATAAAAAGAACAAAATTTAAAATAAATTTTTGAAAAATTGGTTGTGGTTTTTTAAAAAAAGAAATAAAGTTGAAAAAGATAAGAAGTTATAAAAAGATTTTGAAATTAGAATTTAAAAAAATGTTATTTGAAAAAGATATTATTTAAAAAGATATGGTTGAAAAGATAAAATTATCAAGATTTGACTTTTAAAAAGTTAATGACTTGATTAACAAGAAACTAAAAGATATGATTCTAAATTTCAAATATTGAATCTCTCTTAACAAGAAAGTAACAAACTTGAAATTTTTGAATCAAGATTTTTGAAAATATGAGAAAAATATTTGATTTTTTAAAAAAGATATGTTTTAAAAGATATGACTTTGAAAAAGATATGATTGAAAATATTTGATTTGAAAAAGATTTGATTTTGAAAAATTATGAAGATTTGAAAAAGATTTGGTTTGAAAACCAAATTCCTCTCCTTGTGTCATCCTGGCATTAAATGCCCAGGAGCTACATGTTTTTGGCGTTTAACACCCAATTGTTGCATGGTTTGGGCGTTTAAACGGCCAACCAGGTACCCTGGCAGGCGTTTAAATGCCAATTTTCCTTCTCCACTGGGCGTTTTGAACGCCCAGCTTTTTCTCTGTAATTCCTCTGCTTTATGCTCTTGGATCTTTATTTTGCTAAATCCTTTATTCAAGAAGATATGTTTTCAATTTTGAAAAACAGCAAAATGAGTCGAAACATATAATTCTTGGATCAAAACACAAGATATATGCAAGAACATTATGAATGTCAAGGTGAACACCAAGAACAATCTTGAAGATCAAGATGAACATCAAGAACTCAATTTTCTTAATGAAAGAAAACATGGAGGACACCAAACTTAAAACTTTCTCATGTTTGGGTCATATGAATGCAAGAATGCATATGTAGAACATCGTGCAGTGAAAATCAATAAATCATGAAGATCAAACAAGGCAATTCATCAAGAACGACTTAAGATCATCAAAAACACAATGCATGTGTTTCGAAAATTGCAAGACAATTAAAATCATGCAATTGACACCAAACTTAAAATTTGGCCCTAGATTTAAACAAGAACCATGAAATATTTTTGAGTTTTTATGAGTTTATGAATTTTTTTTGGGTTTTTTTCGAAAATATTTTTTTTTTGGAAAAACGAAAAAGAAGAATTTTTTTTTGAAAGATTTTTGAAAACTTTTTGAAAATAAAATAAAGGTTGAAAAAAAAAGAAAATTACCTAATTTGAGCAACAAGATGAACCGTCAGTTGTCCAAACACGAACAATCCCCGACAATGGTGCAAAAAACTTGGTGCACGAAATTCTGATACACAATGGCGCCAACAACTTGGTACGCACAATTGCAATCTCAACTCTTTTTCACAACTTCGCACAACTAACCAGCAAGTGCACTGGGTCGTCTAAGTAATAAACCTTACGTGAGTAAGGGTCGATCCCACAGAGATTGTCGGCTTGAAGCAAGCTATGGGCACCTTGTAAATCTCAGTCAGGCGGATTAAAATGGTTATGGAGTTTTGAAAATTGAAAGATAAATAGACATAAAATAAAGATAGAGATACTTATGTAATTCATTGGTGGGAATTTCAGATAAGCATATGGAGATGCGTTATTCCTTCTGAATCTCTGCTTTCCTATTGCCTTCATCCAATCCTTCATACTTCTTTCTATGGCAAGCTGTATGTTGGGGGATCACCGTTGTCAATGGCTACCGTCCGTCCTCTCAGTGAAAATGGTCCAAATGCGTTGTCACCGCATGGCTAATTATCTCTCTGTTCTCACTCATGTTGGAATAGGATCCATTGATCCTTTTGCGTCTGTCTCTACGCCCAACACTTGCGAGTTTAAAGCTCGTCACAGTCATCCCATCCCAGATCTTACTCGAAATACCACAGACAAGGTTTAGACTTTCCGGATCTCAAGAATGCTGCCAATTGATTCTAGTTTATACCACAAAGACTCTGATCGTGAACCAGAAGGCTAAGAGATATGCATTCAAGCTTGTTTGCTTGTAGAACGGGAGTGTTTGTCAGGCACGCGTTCATAAGTGAGAATGGTGATGAGCGTCACATAATCATCACATTTATCATGTTGTTGTGTGCGAATGGATATCTTAGAACAGGAATAAGCATGAATTGAATAGAAAATAGTAGTAATTGCATTAATACTCGAGGAACAGCAGAGCTCCACACCTTAATCTATGGTGTGTAGAAACTCCACCGTTGAAAATACATAAGAACAAGGTCCAGGCATGGCCAAGAGGCCAGCCTCCAATGTCTAAGATCACATAAACTGATCAAAGATAGATACCAAGATGAAAATACAATAATAAAAAGTTCTACTTATATTAAACTGGTTACTAGGGTTTACAGAAATAAATAAATGATGCAGAAATCTACTTCCGGGCCCACTTGGTGTGTGCTTGGGCTGAGCATTGAAGCTTTTACGTGTAGAGGTCTTCTTTGGAGTTAAACACCAGCTTTGGTGCCAGTTTGGGCATTTAACTCCAATTTTTATGCCAGTTCTGGCGTTTTGACGCCAGAAAAGGGCAGAGAGCTGGCGTTTTGACTCCATTTTATGTCATCAAAACTCGCGCAAAGTATGGATTATTATATGTTTCTGGAAAGCCCTGAATGTCTACTTTCCAACGCAATTGAGAGCGCGCCATTTGGAGTTCTTTAGCTCCAGAAAATCTACTTAGAATGCAGGGAGGTCAGAATGCAACAGCATCTGCAGTCCTTTGTCAGCCTCTGAATCAGATTTTTGCTCAGGTCCCTCAATTTCAGCCAGAAAATACCTGAAATCACAGAAAAACACACAAACTCATAGTAAAGTCCAGAAATGTGAATTTTTCTTAGAAACTAATAAAAATATACTAAAAACTAATTAAAACATACTAAAAACTATATAAAAATAACGCCAAAAAGCGTATAAATTATCCACTCATTACTCATTCAACTGAAGCATTCGCTTGATTCCTGCAGCTTCTGAATCAAGATTCAGATATCGGATTGCCTAGTAAGCTTTGTGCTCCAAATCAACTGGCGAGTGACAGGCTTTGCCATAGACTAACTGATAAGGATACATGCCAATGGGAGTCTTATATGCTGTCCGGTATGCTCAGAGAGCATCATCAAGCTTCCTAGACCAGTCCTTTCTTGAAATACTGACGGTCTTCTCTAAAATCCTCTTAAGTTCCCGGTTGGAAACTTCAACCTGTCCACTTGTCTGAGGGTGATAAGGGGTTGCCACTTTATGACAGACTCCATATCTCTGTAGAAGAGAGTCCAGCTGTCTGTTACAGAAGTGACTTCCTCCATCACTAATGAGTGTCCTTGGGACACCAAACCGGCTAAAGATATATCTCTGAAGGAAGCTCATTACCACCTTGGCATCATTGGTGGGTAGAGCCACAAAGTCTACCCACTTGGACACATAATCAACTGCCACTAGAATATAGTTGTTTGAATGTGAGGGTGAAAAAGGTCCCATGAAATCAATACCCCACACATCAAACAACTCAACCTCAAGGATCCCCTGCTGTGGTATTTCATGGCTGGCAGGGAGATTTGTGGCTTTTTCACATCTGTCACAGTGTTTCACAAATGCTCTTGAGTCTCTGAAGAGAGTCAGCCAGTAAAACCTGCTCTGAAGGACCTTTGTAGCTGTCCTTTCACCACCAAAGTGGCCTCCATACTCAGAACCATGACAGTGCCAAAGAATCTGCTATTTTTCTTCATCTGGGACACATCTCCGGATGATTCCATCTGAACACCTTTTAAAAAGGTATGGTTCCTCCCAAATGTATTACTTTGCATCTGTCAATAGCTTCTTCACTTGTTGACTACTGTACTCCCTTGGGATAAAATTCATGGCCTTATAATTTTCAATGTCTGCAAACCATGGAGTCTTCTGAATGAGGAACAATTGCTCATCCGAAAATGTCTCAGTCACAGCTGTGGGTGGTTGTAATCCTGCTTCAGGCTCAATTCTAGAAAGATGGTCAGCTACTTGATTCTCTGACCCTTTCCTGTCATTTATCTCAACTAGTGTAAGACCCGCGCTACGCGCGGGCCAAATGTTTAATTCATTATAAAAATTTGTTGGTACTGGATTATTAATATTAATATTTGTTACTTTTAATTTGAACAAATTTTTGTGTATAGAAATTTATTATACAGTGTATAAGACTGTTTCATTATTTATTTTTCTAAAACTGAATAATCTTATCATTTTCTAGTCTATATTAATGAATTTTACTTAAATATAAAAGTTATTATGTTTGTGTGTTTAAAATATTTAGTTATATTATTAGATCCTATTATATGGCTTGCATTATGTGTAAGTCATGTCTTTAATATACTTTGTTGTGGAAGTAAAAATTAACTATTCAAAATATTTTTCTAATATATTTTCCATTCTTCGAGCATATTTTTTCATAAATCAATTTTTTTTGTTTTCTTAATCTATGCGCAAAGGAGCTCATATATGAATATATAACATAACATAAATCATTCTGTACATCCAATACATTGTCCATGAATAAATAAAGTGCTTTCATAGCCTGAAACAAATACAACAATCATCGATCAAGAAGGGAAGACATTCAAATTAAAATTTTTCATACATAAATGATTATGGTTTTTCTCCCAAAAAGGAATCATGTTTGAAGCTTACACTCTATTAATATGGTTACCCTTCAAAAGAAAAATAAACGAAATAAAATCTGAGGCAAAATTCACATTTACAAAGGTTAATAGATAATTGAATCCCTACTACTATTATCCTTGGCAATATGACTTGCAGAACCACATTTGAAGAAACCACAACCTGCAGTCATCAATTATGGCAGAGATTACAAAAAAGATGTAGTTGCAATCACTTCTATAATGCTACCACAAAACATAACTATATCATTTGCTTTTGACCTTCTACTTTCTCTTATATTGCGACCACATTCTTTCCAATCCACATGTATTCTCCAATCATCGATCGAAGCATCATCCATCTATTATGGGGGCAATAAAAGTAAAATGATTAGAGGAATCAGTTTTCTATTCATCCCAAACTGTGGTTTTTAAGTATATAAGATGATATTAAAAGTTAAATGCAAAATTAAAAAGAAAAGAACAATTATACAATTCGAAACATTTAAAAGGCCAATTAAAATTAAATGTTGGTTCTTTGGCTTTGGATTGCAGTAAAAGGAAGCAATTAATAATTTTTTTCCTTGAGGCTAATGATATTAAAAGGAATTGTATATTTACATGATATTTGAATTGCATTCATAACCTAATCACCAGCATAAAGCTACATTGAATATGTGGCTGATGAACAATCACAATGATGATACAGTTTAATCAAACATCAATCATGTGTATGAACATCCTTTACAATTTTTAATTTCCAGTTTATTAAAACCTGAGGTATAGGCCTATTTGATGAAAACCTGAAGCTTATATCACCAAAATAAAAAAGAAGGAAATCAAACAAAACAACAATATCTAATGGCAGAAAAGAATAGGAAAAGAAAAAAACAATTTAAAACAATTTCAGGATATCTAGTTGAACTATAAAACAATTTAAGAAGAATCAAAATAAAAAATCAAGAGATATGTGAACGATGCTTTTAACCAAACAGCTCAAACTATGATATGCTATTCTACAAAGTATTTTATTTATTATTTTTTAAAAAAATATTTAACTGGTCTAGAACCTTATATAGCCATCCAGAGATAACAGCATAGTGATGAATATGATGAAATATGTTGTTATCTCTCAATTACCAATGCCAATAGGTTAGGTCTCTCATTCATAGATCATGAGTTTCTCAAATGAAAAAATAAGTCTTAGATACTGCTTTCTAATATAGCAAGCAGTATTGATACCTACCAATTTGATTGGAGACATTGCAAGCTCCCTGCTTCTTCAATGAGGCTACTTTTGCTCCCTAAAAGCTCAATAAGATCCTCAAGAACACTAAACGCTAGGGACATGGAATTCGTATTATGGAATCTGCAAATGAAATTTGTGATATAAATATCTCTGTTAGTATCAAACACCAAAATGTAAATATAAAATAGTAAAGTAAACTACATATTGATCTTCTACGAAACATAAAAATCAGAGACCAAATAGCCAATTTATAATTTTCTTCTGCCTTTTCAAGTAGTAAACTACAAATTGATCTTCTATCTGGATATAATTAGTATCAAATAGAAAATACAAATTCTGATTCCATGAAAAAGGGTACAACTTGCACTAACCTAATGGCAAAGAAAAATATGGTGGCAAATATTCAGTAGAAGACATTTTTGTATAAAGGAAAACACATGTTGTATATGGGTTAGTGCAAAAGATTTGTTTCATAAATCTATTTATCTTTTAGTTTTATAATTTATGAGCAAAAAATTGATCACGCTAAAATGAAAGCAGAAGCGTGACATAATATTTTTCAGTATCTCTTGCAAAATTGAGATGCTAAGAGAAGCTTAAAGAGAAAGGGAGCACAATTTTAAAAACTGGTAGCAGACTAACTCATACTACAATAGTTGGTCATGAAGTCGCAGATCTAGATAAGCTGCTAAACACTTAATCAGAACTTTTGGAAAAAAAAACACCAAGATAGTTTTGAACATAATGCACGTAGTAATCATATCATGACACATTTCCATCTGAAAGATAAAATAAGTAAATAAACATCATTAGCCACCAAGAAATAAATATCTATCAACATATGCATTAAGGCCAAAAGGATGAACAAAGTTTCATGTTAATAGAAAATGTTAGTATCCAAGCTAGACAAAACAACAATGCCAACATTCATTGAACATTACCTACCTACCTTTCACTTATATTTTATTAGTATTCAAACAAAATAAAATAAAATACCTCATTGGTGAGCTGCTCAATTTCCTTCCCACCTTTGAACTAAGCCCCAAAACCTTGACATCCCACCTTAAGACACTATCAATAAGAGAAGCTTTAAGACAAACTTTAAGTAACTATCTTCTACTTACAATCTTTATCATTGCTAAAAGCAAAATATATCTAAATCCCCAATTGCAACATAAATGTCAACAACCCAAGCAATTTGAGATAATAATGAAAATCTTGGTTATAGTTTTAGCAAAACACATCACAGGTAAGCAAAACTAATTATAGTTTTATATTTGTAAATATATATTCACCAAAAAAATTGATAGTGATATTCTCAGATGTTGATATGCAATTCTTAATTGCTGGACACAGCTAAAGATGAAGGAAATAATAACTTTAAAGAACAATCACATAACATATATTAATCATGCAACAGAAAACATTCTTATACTGAAAATTTTTTCATATTAAGAGAGAGCATTAAGAGAAAATAGATGGAGCAGGATCCCTTCTACAGAAAGTTTTTCACTCAACAATTAGTGGAAGCAAGAATCATCCTTATGACAGCTTAGAAACCTTACAATCTTAGAAGATGACAATTTGTTTTCATTTTTCTATTACAAAAGCTTGAAAACAAAAATGCTGAAAAATTAATTGAGAAAGCTGTCATTTGTATAATAGTTAACATCTTTAAAATAACATCTCTTTTATTCTTTGTTGTCCCATTTTCATTTCTCCAAGAGTTTGAAATACAAAATGATGAAATTTGTATAGCTTTGCTATTTTAAATTAGTTATTAAGAAACAATAGTGGCTACTATGAAAATATGCTTAGATTACCATGCATGTGTCAAGCTGCCATATTGGTGGCAATGTTTACAATCACACCCCTTCGAAAAAGGATCTTTCTTAGAAAAAACAAAGGTAATAAAAGCTTATCCACTCTAAAGTCTTAGGAGGCAAGCAGGACCGTGCCAAAAACAAAAAAAGGTATAACAAATGGCCATGTTTTATTGACTTTGTTTTAAGCACATATCTTGACATCTCTCTTATGTGAACATTCCACATCTGTAAGCTTGTCAAAACTCAAAAAATGACTAGACTAAGAGTAGTGTCTATAAATTCATATAGAAAATATTATCTTTAGAAGCAAATAACCATAGAGAAAAGCATGTAATAAAGTTATCTAAGATGAGCGAGAATGAAAACCTTGATGACTTCTTGGGATGCAATTCCACCAACCAAAGCAGCCACATCATGAAGCTATGCCGCACCAAATTGACACATCTAATTGAGAAGATCCCCAACCAAAGCAGCACCATTGTATATCCTGATCTGTTGCACTAAAAAATAATCATCAAAATATACAAAATTTAATATTGGATAAATGGCAACTAACCAAGCACCTCAAAAGCAACCAAAAAATAGTCCATGTATTTAGTCAAATTTCAACACTAATATATTCAAATTGATTTTACATAAAAATGGGTTCATGCTAACTATATTATTTGTTCCAATCTGGTTAATTATGTCCTTATCGAATCAAATGCAAACCAATTAAAATATGTAATTAGACTACTGTCCAAACATTAAATAAACAAAATATAAACAAGAGATTATATCGACTTGAAAATTTTGCATCATAGTGATAAAGTAGCTTCACAAAATAAATTGTTTGTCCTCTATCAAAATTTTTTTGTATAGCTTGTAAATATTTTGAATACAGTAAATACTATAACTTGTAAAATCATCAACATGTTCATATTGGTGAAAATGCTATTTATATAATTTATGGAAGCATTGTTACCGTTAAATCATAGAACTTACTAATCCAAGGAAGTTAGGAATGTGTGACTCCTTCATAGCATCTATTCATAGTATTGAAAGCTCCTCTGCTGATGACTTCTTTATAATATTACAAATGCAAAAAGGATTATTAGCTTGGTGCACCAATGATATGCTTCTTTATTTGTCTTCGAAAAAGCAAAAGTAAAAAACACAAAGAAGAAAAACTCCAAATCAAACAACTGCATTACCTCATCTTTGCGCATGTGAATTTTTAACAGATCCTATGCTACTACAAAAAACAAAGAGAATAATCTAAGTTACAACATCATTTATGAAATGAAACTGTTTCAATTTGTCTGGGTTTACATAAAATTTAAGAAAAATTTTCATCTCTAAAATACTACTGCTCTAGTATTACAGTGCAAAATTGAGGAGAAGAAAAGATTGGAAAAAACTGATAACAACGAAATAATTTTAAGCAATAAGTAAATGGGAAAAAGCTAATAAATAAAGAGCACAACTGGAACAAAGATTTGAATTTGAATTTGATTTAAATTCCTGCCCCGCTTTGCACTGGAATGCAGTACTCTTGTGAGCCATTGTGTTTTTTTTGACACTTGCCATGCAATTAGAATAAACACTTGTCGAGCATAGGACGTACCACTTGTCGATCAAAGGACCATCTACTACATAATTATAGGAGGAACAAAAATTACATAAAAGATTATATATAAATTTTGAAAAACAATATGTTCATACTTACGCTTCTATCTCATAATTTTTAAGGGCAGAGAAAGTACAAAGGAAAGAAAGCGTTGCAGTCGTAATTCATTTTTTATAATCAGTTACCTTAAGCATAAGAACATTACACGCATACTCTAGTACTGCTCTCTCAATGAGTTTTGCATTAGACATCAAAAGACCATCCCCAACTACCTACACAACATTGCAATGAGCACAAAACTCAACAAACAGTTGGATTTGAGATCACTTGCATTCACATTCTGTGTATTTAAAAAAAAAAGCAAAAGGTACCTATAATATATGATATAAAATTGTTATTGAGTGAGAATGCAATTGATAATCATATAGATTTGAACTTTGGACAATGAAGAATGTGCATGCAATGATTTGAAAGCAAGAAAAAAAATTTATTTCATTGTATATTAACCAAAATTTTAGAACTAAGTAAATTTTATGCATTGTGCTTCCTCCTAGAAACGGATTCAAAAAATTTTAAGAATATATAGTTAAATTGAACGGGGTTCAGTACATTTCAAGAATATCTAGTTTCAATCATTATAGAATGTAAACATGACCTATTACTCAAACCCACTGCACATGTGACTTGATTCTTGAATTGGAGAAAATTTCTTTTATAATATCAAAAGTGTACCAATAGCATGCTTTAAGATAAGAGATCAATTTGATTCACAATATGTGTTCCTAATGCTAGTAATATGTGTTCTGTAGTTTCTTTTACTCCTTTTTAGTTGTTCCTCCCATAAACCATCTAATTACTAAAATATGCCAATAAGACATAAGATATGATAACTCACAATGCTAAACTTCTATAGAACAAAGCTACATATGAAATGATAAGGGATAGTAAACTCACCACTTAGTTTATTATAAGCTAAATACATATAACGAACTAAATACATATAACGTGTACAACCTAAATTCAATGCACACATGTAAATGGATGCAATGTAAACTGCAGATCAGGAAAATGTCAAGCCAGCCAATATGCATGACATAATGAGTTTGAATCATTTCAAAATCTAGCAACATATCATGCCTTCATTTTTACTAATAATTAACAAACCTGTACGGTGTAAAGGGTGTGGCTAAATCAATACGCTTTCCAGCATCATCAAACAAAGCTTGCATCTGAAAGAACCAAATCAAAGATGTTAAAATAATACAGAGGCAACAAAGCATGGACGCACCTCAAAGTATTAGTCATCAATGGAAGGAAAAAAGTGTGAATTACTACAACTAAAAGAAACACATACATTAAGAAAGCAAAAATAATGGATACACAGTTTTGAAAGCTCTTTTGCCGACGACTTCTATATACTATTACAAATGCAAAATGGATTATTAGCTTGGTGCACCAATTATATGCTTCTTTATTTGTTTCCAAAAAAGCAAAAGTAAAAATAAAAAGAATAGAAACACCAAATTAAAGAACTGCATTACCTCATCTTTGAGCATTTGGATTGTTAACAGAACTTATGCTACTGCAAAAACAAATAGAATAATCTAAGTTAGTTACAACATTATTTATGAAATAAAACTCTTTCAATTTGCCTGGGTTTATATAGAGTTTAGGCAAAATTTTCATCCCCAAAATGCTGCTACTCTAGTATTACAGAGTAAGACAAAGGAGAAGGAAAAATCAATTTTCTTTTCAAATCAACTTTTAATTTAAGATTTAATGAAAAATGAATATTGATGTTGTGCATGTTTTTCCAAATCAAAGTAGATATTAGAAAAAAAATGTGATTTTACCTTTTAGAAAAAAAAACTAATTCAGAGCAGTGGGCACAGTTGTCTGATTTAGAGCAGTGGGGGTTGGGTCGTCGCTTTTTAACACTTCGCGTGCCCCACCGTCGCGCGTTGTATCACCATCTCTGGCATCGATTCCTTACCGTTGACCAGCAATTTATTCTTGGCGCTCCAGATTGTGTAAAGAAACTGCAAGATTAAGCCATGTTCGACCTAGGGGTGTTATGGAGCAGCTCAGTCGAAAATGTTCATTTTGTCTTTCTCTCTCTTTCTTTCTGTCGTGCTCTCTCTCCCCCCCTTAACCCTCTCTTCTCTACGATGCCACTGGAGAAAGTCTTCTCCCCTTCCAGCACCACCTACTCCTCCCCACCGAGAATTGCAGTGTCTCATATTGGATGAGAAATGTGAACATAACATGATAAAAATAAAATATGAAGATAAGAAAGAGAATGAAGCTTTAAAGTAATGTGTTTTGAATTTAAATTTGAATTGATCAGAATTCCCGCTCATTAATTTGTAGTTTGGTTTGTTCATAGAATTTTGAGCTTTTTATTATTTTATTACTGTTTACTGTTGTGCCACATGTCTACTATATAAAGCTCCACTTGTCGATTGCACAAACTTCCACTTGTCAAGCAAAAAATCACTTACTACTCTCTTATTATATATTAATAGATATCAAACTCATGAAGGAGCAACACCCATCTGATTAATCTTGGTTTAGAATCCTATTTGGTTAAAAGGTACTTCAAAGCAACATGATCAGTATAAATAATAACCTTAGAACCAAGTAAATAGGACCTAAACTTATCAACAACATACACAACAGCTAATAATTCCTTTTCTGTAGTTGTGTAATTCTTTTGGGCATCATTTAACACACAACTGGCATAGTAAATGACATGTACAAGCACTACAAGAAAAAGCAATATTTGTAACTGATGACACGTCATCTTATACCCATTTTTCTTAGCTAATTTCACTTGTTTCACTAGTTTTTAAGCACTTTCTTGCTTTATAAGTAAGTAATTTAGAGTGGAATTGCATGTTTTATTTGAATCAATCAACCACCCTTTAATTGATGCTAAATCATGAGGTTCAAGCTAAATTTAATTAATATTTGAATGATTTATAAACCTTGTGAATTTGGTGATACTTTGATTGGTTGTTTTGATTATTTGTAGGTGAAGAAAGGAAGAAAATAAGAAAGCGTGGCCTAAGAAAGCGTGGCTCAAGGAAAAGAAGAATGTGGCAAAAGAAGAAGAGAGTGTGGCGCATGGAAGGAGGAAGCCACAATGCTCTCTCCAAGAGCACAATGCTCTCCAAGAGAGCATAACAATGAACCAAGCATGCAAAGCTTCAATGCTCTGCCCTCCTTGAGAGCGGAGCACAATTTGGAACCAAGAAAACAATGGAGGGAAGAACACTGCTCTGCTCTCCTGCGAACACCGAGGCTTCACTAACAAAGCAAGGAAGCTGCGCTCTTAGCACCACTTGAGCGCTACCCTGATGATGTCCAAGACTTGGCACGCGAAATATTTCAAGGGCGCAAGACACACACTGCCCCGCTTTCCACAAGAGCAGGCAGTCCCCTGGTGCCTCTCCAAGCCTTAGCACGCAACATGGATCCCCACACAAAACTTCATTGCTCTGCTCTCCACAAGAGCAGAGCAGCCTCCTGGGAGCAACATGGGCTGAAATTCACTCAAAAATCCAATTTAATTCAATTCTTCACCCATCTTTCAAGCCCACTCAAAATTCTTAGATCCAAAATAGAAAGTGTATAAATAGGTGTTAGTTAGAATTAGAAGGGAGCTTACTTTCATTTTTAATTTTCATCCTTAGTCAACTTGAGAGCTCACTTTCCATTTTTCTGCTTTAGAACTTCTGATCTTCAATTTTTATTTTTGGACTGCAATTAGCTTGAGAATTGGAGGAGAGAATTCACTTCTTCTTCCTCTGATCTTTTTGTTTTCTTTACTGGGTTTTGATTGAATCTTGAGTGTGAAGAATTGAGGAACTTCTGTCTCAATCTCCATTTAAGATCTCTTCGATTTTCCTACTGCATAATTGAGTTAAATTCCATTTTTTTTACTGCTGGAATCTTTAATTTCTCTTTAATTGCTTTGTGAACTTGGATCTAGGAAGGCAATTGAGATCTAGACTCTGCTATCTAGTCTCTGGAGTCCTGAGATCTGATTTTCTTTTTTGTTCTTCTGCTGAACCACTACTGCAATCAAATTTTCATTTTCTGTTTGAGCTCTAGTTAATTTCAGTTCACCTCTTGCTTTGTTAATTGCTGCAATTTACTTCTTTTGCTTAAATTCTGAATTCCCAGTCCCTCAATCCCTTTTTCATTCAAGCAATTTACATTTCTTGCACTTTAAGATTCAGTTATTTACATTTCTTGCAATCTAAGTTTCTGCAATTTATATTTCTTGCACTTTAAGATTTAGCCTCTTTAATTTCTCTGCACTTTAATTTTCAGTCAATTACCTCTCTCCCTTTACATTTCAAGCAACTTAGCTTCTGTCAATTACAAACCACTCAACCAATACTTGATTCACTTGACTAAATCAACCACTAAACTAAAATTGCTCAATCCTTCAATCCCTGTGGGATCGACCTCACTCAGGTGAGTTATTATTACTTGATGCAACCTGGTACACTTGCCGGTGAGTTTTGTGTTGGATCGTTTTCCACACATCAAGTTTTTGGCGCCGTTGCCGGGGATTGAAATAGATTGACAATGATTAAGTAAGGTGGTGGTCTAGATTAAGCATTTTTTTCTTTATTTTTCTTTATTTTTACTAAATGCATTAACTGTTTGACACATTGTGTCACCTAACCCTCTAACCACATTCTGGCACTAGAATGTCCATGTTTCATTTGGTTTGTTTGTGATTGTTGCAAGTCATGGAGGCTGAGGTGCGTGAAGAGGGAGTGAGCAACAATACCCAACCTGCAAGAAGGGTGTTGGCCTTTTACACTATCCCCAATGCAAGAAACTGCGGGAGTAGCATACTCACTCCCAACGTTCATGCAAATAATTTCGAGTTGAAGCCTCAACTTATCACTCTGGTGCAGAATAATTGCTCCTATGGAGGAGGTCCACTTGAAGATCCAAACCAACACTTATCCATCTTCCTCAGGATTTGTGAGACTGTCAAAACAAGTGGTGTGCATCCAGACATCTATAAGCTACTGTTGTTTCCATTCTCTCTGAAGGATAAGGCCACTCAATGGCTAGAGACATTTCCCAAAGAAAGCATCAATAATTGGGAAGACTTAGTGAGTAAATTCCTAGCCAAGTTCTATCCTCCCCAAAGGATTATCAGACTCAAAATAGAGGTCCAAACATTCACCCAGATGGATGGAGAGTCATTGTATGATGCATGGGAAAGATACAAAGCTTTACTCAGAAAGTGTCCACCAGAAATGTTCAATGAATGGGATAAACTTCAAAACTTCTATGAAGGATTGACTCTGAAAGCTCAGGAAGCCCTAGACCATTCAGCAGGAGGTTCCTTGCAATTAATGAAGACAACAGAAGAAGCCCAAAATCTCATAGACTTGGTGGCTAATAATCAATACTTCTTTGCTCATCAAAGACAACGCTACCCAGCCCAGAGAAAGGGTGCACTGGAGTTGGAAGGAGTGGATACTATTCTATCTCAAAACAAGGTGATGCAACAGCAAATCCACCAACAACTTGAGCAAATGGCTAAGAGAATCGATGAACTACCACTTGCTGCAGTGAATACACAAAGCCAATCTCAAACCTCACATGGGTGGAATCAATCTGAAGAAAGTTTTGGGACATTCAATTTTGAGCAACAAAGCCCTGAGCAGGTGTAATGCATGAACAACACTTCAAGTTTATTTCAACACAATTTTCATGGTGATGCACATAAGACACCCTGGAAGACTCATTCTAATTCAAAGTGGGTTGAGCATCAGAATCAAGGACAAAGGGACTTCAACTCTGGCAGCCTCAGCAACACAAGTAACCATAACCATTCATCCAATAATACTAACCAATTCAAAAATTCACAAAACACATATCACCAACCCTATAATAACTCACAAAACCACCAGAATAACTTTTCCACATCCACATCCCACCCACAAAGTACCCCCAAAATTAATTCAAACAATTTCCAACAATAACCATCTCATTTCACACAACCACAACCAAATCCAGACTCTCAAAGAATCTCAAGTCTAGAGAAAATGATGGAGAAACTCATGAAAAATCAAGAGATGGCTAGATAAGATCAGGAAGCTGCAAGGAAAGATCAGGCCCTGGCATTCAAAAACCAAGAGGCCTCAATCAGAAACCTTGAGAGACACATGGGGCAAATGGCTAAGCAAATTTCAGAAATGGATGAGAAGAGAGCAAATGCCTTCCCCAATGTCATTGAAGAACACCCAAGGGACAAAGGAAAAGCCACAAAATGGGAGGAGTGTAAAGCAATTATAGTGGAAAGTGAAGAGACTAGGGAGAAGGAAGCCATCAATCAAGAAGAACACAACAGAGAAGTTCCATAAGAAGAAATAGAGGAGAAAAGTGAAAAGAATCAGACAACTAAGAAGGCACAAATCTCAAAGGGAGACAAGAACATCCTTGAATCACAACTACAAGAGAAGAAGGAAGGGGTGAAGCCATATGTCCTCGAACTTCCATATCCTCAAAGATTCAAGAAAGAGAATGAGGATAAGCAATACTCAAAATTCCTGGATATATTTAAGACTCTCAGCATCAATATTCCTTTCTTGGAAGCACTTGAATAGATGCCAGTATATGCCAAAGTTATGAAAGAAGTGCTAACAAAGAAAAGATCCCTGAAGGAAGGACAGATTGTTGAGATGACAAAGGAATATAGTGCTATCCTCCAAAGAGAGTTGCCAGAGAAGAAAGATGATCCTGGGAGTTTTTACATACCTTGCACCATAGGAAACATAACAATTGAGAAGTCATTCTGTGATCTCGGTGCAAGCATAAACTTGATACCTTTGTCTCTAATGAGGAAACTTCAAATTTCTGAGTTGAAGTCCACACGAATAGTTCTCTAAATGGCTGACAAATCCATTAAGCAAGCACTGGGAGTTGTGGAGAATGTGTTGGTAAAAGTGGGAAAATTCTTTCTTCCTGCTGACTTTGTTATCTCAGATATAGAAGAGGACCCTTGATGAGCGGATAATTTATACGCTTTTTGGCATTGTTTTTATATAGTTTTTAGTAAGTTTAAGCTACTTTTAGGGATGTTTTCATTAGTTTTTATGATAAATTCACATTTCTGGACTTTACTATGAGTTTGTGTGTTTTTCTATGATTTCAGGTAAATTCTGACTGAAATTGAGGGATTTGAGCAAAACTCTGAAGAAGGCTGACAAAAGGACTGCTGATGCTGTTGGAATCTGACCTCCCTGCACTCAAAATGGATTTTCTGGAGCTACAGAACTCCAATTGGCGCGCTCTCAACGGCGTTGGAAAGTAGACATCCAAGGCTTTCCCGCAATATATAATAGTCTATACTTTATTCGATGAATGACGACGTAACTTGGCGTTAAACGCCAAGTTCATGCTGCTGTCTGGAGTTAAACGCCAGAAAAACGTCATTATCCGGAGTTGAACGCCCAAAACACGTCATAACCTGGAGTTTGACGCCAAGAAATGCCTTAGCTCGTGGAATGATCAAGCTCAGCCCAAACATACACCAAGTGGGCCCCGGAAGTGGATTTATGCATCAATTACTTACTCATGTAAACCCTAGTAGCTAGTCTAGTATATATAGGACATTTATCTATTGTATTAGACATCTTTGATCTCAGTTTTGTTTTATTCTTCATCTTAGGAGATCATTGATCACGTTTTAGGGGGCTGGCCATTCGGCCATGCCTGAACCTTTTGCTTATGTATGTTCAACGGTGGAGTTTCTGCACACCATAGATTAAGGGTGTGGAGCTCTGTTGTACCTCAAGTATTAATGAAGTTCTATTTTCTTTTATTCAAATCTCTCTTATTCTTATTCCAAGATATTCATTCGTACCCAAGAACATGATGAATGTTATGAGTCAGATTACCCTCATTATCATTCTCCCTTATGAACGCGCGTGATTGACAACCACTTCCGTTCTACATGCAACAGAGCTTGAATGTGTATCTCTTAGATTCCCCAACAGAATCTTCGTGGTATAAGCTAGATAGATGGCGGCATTTATGAGGATCCGGAAAGTCTAACCTTGTCTGTGGTATTCCGAGTAGGATCCTGGGAATCCGGAAAGTCTCACCTTGTCTGTGGTATTCCGAGTAGGATTCCGGTAATGAATGACTGTGACGTGCTTCAAACTTTAACCTGCTGGGCGTTAGTGACAGACGCAAAAGAGGGATTCTATTCCAGTAGGAGCGGGAACCAACCGGTGATTAGCCGTACTGTGACAGAGTGCGTGAGCATTAGTTTTCACTGCGAGGATGGGATGTAGCCATCAGCCATGGGTGATGCCTCCAGACTGGTTAGCTGTGCGAGTGACAGCCGCACAGGATATTTCCCCGAGAGGAAGAAAGTAGCCACAGTTGATGGTGAACCCCTATACAAAGCTTGCCATGGAAAGGAGTAAGAAGGATTGAGTAAAAGCAGTAGGAGAGCAGGCGTGCTTGGGCTCTACAGCATCTCCACCCGCTTATCTGAAATTCCTACCAATGAATCTGCATAAGTCTTCTATCCCTTTTATTTCTACCCTTTATTTCTATTTTCGAAAAAACCCATAAACTATTTTAATCTGCCTGACTGAGATTTGCAAGGTGACCATAGCTTGCTTCATACCAACAATCTCTGTGGATTCGACCCTTACTCACGTAAGGTTTATTACTTGGACGACCCAGTACACTTGCTGGTTAGTTGAACGGAGTTGTGAATTCAACCAGTGCCATAATAAAGCTTTCATTCAAAATCCAAAGAACGTAGATCACAATTTCGTCCACCAAGTTTTTGGCGCCGTTGCCGGGGATTGTTCGAGTATGGACAACTGACGGTTCATCTTGTTGCTCAGATTAGGTAATTTTCTTTTCAAAAATCTTTTTCAAAAATTTTTCTTTTATTTTTCGTTTTTACAAACTTTATTTTCGAAAAAATTAAATAAAAATACAAAAAAAAATCATAAAATCATAAAAACCAAAAATATTTTGTGTTTCTTGTTTGAGTCTTGAGTCAATTTTTAAGTTTGGTGTCAATTGCATGCTTTTAAAATTTTTCTTGTATTTTCGAAAATCTCATGTATTCATAGTGTTCTTCATGATCTTCAAGTTGTCCTTGACAAGTCTTCTTGTTTGATCTTGATGAATTCTTGTTTAGTGTTGTTTGTTGTTTTTCATGTGCATTTTTGCATTCATATTTTTCATGCATTAAAGATTTCTAAGTTTGGTGTCTTGCATGTGTTCTTTGCATCAAAAATTTTTCAAAATTATGTTCTTGATGTTCATCATGATCTTCAAAGTGTTCTTGGTGTTCATCTTGACATTCATAGCATTCTTGCATGCATTCATTGTTTTGATCTAAAAATTTCATGCATTGAGTATTTTTGTTGTTTTTCTCTTTCATAATTAAAAAAATTCAAAAAAAATCAAAAAAATATCTTTTCCTTATTTTCCTCCAAATTTTCGAAATTTTGGGTTGACTTGGTCAAAAATTTTCAAAATTAGTTGTTTCTTACAAGTCAAGTCAAAATTTCAATTTTAAAAAATCTTATCTTTTTAAAATCTTTTTCAAAAATCATATCTTTTTCATTTTTTTTATTTTTCGAAAATTTCAAAAGTATTTTTCAAAATATTTTCAAAAATCTTTTTCTTATCTTTATATCTAATTTTCGAAAATTAACTAACAAGTAATGTGATTGGTTCAAAAATTTGAAGTTTGTTACTTTCTTGTTAAGAAAGGTTCAATCTTTAAGTTCTAGAATCTTATCTTGTAATTTCTTGTTAGTTAAGTCAATTTTAAAATTAAATCTTTTTCAAAAAATATCCTTTTTCAAATATATCTTTTTATCTTTTATCTTATCTTTTTCAAAAATCTTATCTTTTTCAAAATTTGATTTCAAAATATCTTATCTTTTTCTTATCTTCTTATCTTTTTCAAAATTTGATTTCAAATCTTTTTCAATCAACTAACTAACTTTTTGTTTGTTTCTTATCTTTTTCAAAACCACTTAACCACTTTTCCCTCTCTAATTTTCGAAAATTCTCCCTCTCTTTTTCAAAAATTCTTTTTGTTTTAAATTTTAATTTTAATCTCATCTCATCTTTAATTTTCGAAAATCACTAACCATTTTTTTTCAAAATTATTTTCAAAAATTTCTTTTTCTTTTCTTCTTCTATTTAATTATTTAATTACTAACACTTCTCTTCACCTCTCTTCATCCACAAATCCGAATTTCCTTCTTCATTCTTCTACCTCTTTCTCTTCTGCTAACATAAAGGAATCTCTATACTGTGACATAGAGGATTCCTCTTTCTTTTCTTGTTTTCTTCTCTCTTTCTTATGAGCAGGAACAAGGATAAAGGCACTCTTGTTGAAGCTGATCCAGAACCTGAAAGGACTCTGAAGAGAAAATTAAGAGAAGCTAAATTACAACAATCCAGAAACAACCTTTCAGGAATTTTCGAACAAGAGAAAGATATGGCAGCCGAAAATAATAATAATAATAATGCAAGGAGAATGCTTGGTGACTTCACAAAGCCAACATCCAAGTTTGATGGAAGAAGCATCTCCATTCATGCCATTGGAGCCAATAACTTTGAGCTGAAACCTCAGCTAGTTGCTTTAATGCAACAAAACTGCAAGTTTTATGGACTTCCATCTGAAGATCCTTATCAGTTCTTAACTGAGTTCTTGCAGATCTGTGAGACTGTAAAGACGAATGGAGTTGATCCTGAAGTCTACAGACTCATGCTTTTCCCTTTTGTTGTAAGAGACAGAGCTAGAGTATGGTTGGATTCACAACCTAAGGATAGCCTGGACTCCTGGGATAAGCTGGTCACTGCCTTCTTGGATAAATTTTTTCCTCCTCAAAAGCTGAGCAAGCTGAGAGTGGATGTTCAAACCTTCAAACAAAAAGATGGTGAATCCCTCTATGAAGCTTGGGAAAGATACAAGCAGCTGACCAAGAGATGTCCATCTGACATGTTTTCAGAATGGACCCTATTAGATATATTCTATTATGGTTTCTCTGAATTTTCGAAAATGTCACTGGACCATTCTGCAGGTGGATCTATTCACCTGAAGAAAAACGCCTGAAGAGGCTCAAGAACTCATTGACATGGTTGCCAACAACCAGTTCATGTATACCTCTGAGAGGAATTCCGTGAATAATGGGGTGCCTCAGAAGAAAGGAGTTCTTGAAATTGATGCTCTGAATGCCATATTGGCTCAGAACAAAATGTTGACTCAACAGGTCAACATAATCTCTCAAAATCTGAATGGATTGCAACATGCATCCAACAGTACTAGAGAGGTAGCTTCTGAAGAAGCTTATGATCCTGAGAACCCTGCCATGGCAGAGGTTAATTACTTAGGTGAACCTTATGGAAACACCTATAACTCATCATGGAGAAATCATCCAAATTTCTCATGGAAGGATCAACAAAAACCTCAACAAGGTTTTAACAATGGTGGACGCAATAGGCTGAATAATAGTAAGCCATATCCATCATCTTCTCAGCAACAGACAGAGAACTCTGAACAAAATAATTCTAATTTAGCCAATATAGTCTCTGATCTGTCAAAGGCCACTTTCAGTTTCATGAATGAAACCAGATCCTCCATTAGAAATTTGGAGGCACAAGTGGGCCAGCTGAGTAAGAGAGTTATTGAAACTCCTCCTAGTATTCTCCCAAGTAATACAGAAGAGAATCCAAAAGGAGAGTGCAAGGCCATTGATTTGATCAAAGTGGCCGAATGCACTAAGGAGGAGGAGGACGAAAATCCTAGTGAGGAAGACCTCCTGGGACGTCCTTCAAGCAAGAAGGAGAATCCTATTAAGGATCCTGAGGAATCTGAGGCTCAATTAGAAACCATAGAGATTCCATTAAATCTCCTTCTGCCATTCATGAGCTCTGAAGAATATTCATCCTCTGAAGAGGATGAAGATATGACTGGAGAGCAAGTTGCTCAATATCTAGGAGCTATCATGAAGCTGAATGCCAAGCTATTTGGTAATGAGACTTGGGAAAGTGAACCTCCCTTTCTCATTAGTGAACTGGATACTTGGATTCAGAAAACTCTACCTCAAAAGAAACAAGATCCTGGCAAGTTCTTAATACCTTGCACCATTGGCACCATGAGCTTTGAAAAAGCTCTATGTGATCTTGGGTCAGGAATAAACCTTATGCCACTCTCTGTAATGGAGAAGCTGAGGATCATTGAGGTACAACCTGCCTTGTTCTCATTACAATTGGCAGACAAGTCAATGAGACAAGCTTATGGAATGGTAGAGGACATACTAGTAAAGGTTGAAGGCTTTTACATCCCTGCTGATTTCATAATCCTAGATACTAGGAAGGAAGATGATGAATGCATCATCCTAGGAAGACCTTTCCTAGCCACAGCAGAAGCTGTGATAGATGTCAACAGAGGAGAGTTAGTTCATCAATTGAATGGGGAATACCTTGTGTTTCAAGCACATGGCCATCCCTCTGTGACAAAAGAGAGTAAGCATGAAGAGCTTCTCTCAGTTCAAGGTCAAGAAGAGCCCACACAGTCAAACTCTAAGTTTGGTGTTGTGAGGCCGCAACCAAACTCTAAGTTTGGTGTTCAAATTCCATATCCAAACTCTAAGTTTGGTGTGGAGACAACACACTAAATTGACCTGATCATCTTGTGGCTCCATGAGAGCCACTGTCAAGCTATTGACATTAAAGAAGCGCTTGTTGGGAGGCAACCCAATTTTATTTATCTAATTTTATTTTATTTTGTTTTGGTGTTATTTTTGTGTTGAATTAGGTACATGATCATGAGGAGTCACGAAAAAAATCAAAGAAATTAAAAACAGAGTCAAAAACAGAAGAAAAAAATTTTCACCCTGGAGACAGCGCAGACTGGCGTTCAACGCCAGTAAGATGCATCTGGCTGGCGTTCAACGCCAGAACAGAGCATCTTTCTGGCGCTGAACGCCCAAAACAAGCTACATCCTGGCGTTTAACGCCAGGATGCGCACACAGAGGGCAATCTGGCGCTGAACGCCCGAAACAAGCTTGAAACTGGCGTTCAACGCCAGAAACAAGCATTACATGGGCGTTTAACGCCCAGAACATGCACCAATGGGCGTTTGAACGCCAGAATGATGCATGAAGGCAATTTACACGCCTATATGGTGAAGGAATGGTATTTCTTTTCACCTCAGGATCTGTGGACCCCACAGGATCCCCACCTACCATCTTCCCATCTTACCTTCTAATCCTACTTTTGTGATTTGATTTCCCCATGTCACAATTCCCAAAAACCTTCACCAATCACCTCAATTCCTCTTCCCAATTACACCATGCACCATTCACATCAACCTCCTCTTCCCCATAAATCCCACCTACCCTCATCAAATTCAAATTCACTTTCCCACCCATTCCCACCCAAAATGGCCGAAACCCAACCCTCCCTCTCCCTATAAATACCTCTCCTTTCTTCTTCATTTTCACACATCACTAACCCCTTCTTCTCTCATATAGCCGAACCCCCTCCTCTCCTTCTCTACCAAAATTCTCTTCTTCTTCTTCTACTCTTCTTTTCTTTTTTGCTCGAGGACGAGCAAATTTTAAGTTTGGTGTGGTAAAAAGCCTAAGCTTTTTATTTTTCATTCACCATCAATGGCACCCAAGACCGGAGTTTCCTCAAGAAAAGGAAAAGGGAAGGCAAAAGCTTCCACTTCCGAGTCATGGGAGAAGGAGAGATTCATCTCCAAGAGCCACCAAGACCACTTCTATGATGTTGTGGCAAAGAAGAAGGTGATCCCCGAGGTCCCTTTCAAGCTCAAAAAGAATGAGTATCTGGAAATCCAACATGAGATTCAAAGAAGAGGGTGGGAAGTCATAACCAACCCCATGCAACAAGTTGGAATATTGATGGTTCAAGAGTTCTATGCTAATGCATGGATCACTAGGAACCATGATCAAAGTATGAACCCGAATCCAAAGAACTATCTCACAATGGTTCGGGGGAAATACTTAGATTTCAGTCCGGAAAATGTGAGGTTGGCGTTTCATTTACCCATGATGCAAAGTGATGAACGCCCCTACACAAGAAGGGTCAACTTTAATCAAAGGTTGGACCAAGTCCTTGCGGACATTTGTGTGGAAGGCGCCCAATGGAGAGTAGACTCCAAAGGCAAACCAGTCCAACTAAGAAGACTGGACCTCAAGCCTGTAGCTAGAGGATGGTTGGAGTTCATCCAAAGATCCATCATCCCTACAAGCAACCGATCTGAAGTTACTGTGGATCGGGCCATCATGATTCATAGCATCATGATTGGAGAGGAAGTAGAGGTTCATGAAGTCATCTCTAATGAACTCTACAAAATAGCTGACAAGCCTTCATACATGGCACGGCTAGCCTTCCCCCACCTCATATGCCATCTATGTTATTCAGCCGGAGTTATCATAGATGGAGATGTCTCCATTGAAGAAGACAAGCCCATCACCAAGAAAAGGATGGAGCAAACAAGAGAAGTTCCTCACGGCCCTCAAGAAGAACATGAGGAAGTTCATCATCAACAAATGCCTCAAGGAATGCACTTTCCTCCCAACAACTATTGGGAGCAACTTAGCACCTCTTTGGAAGACTTGAGCCATAATGTTGAACAATTAAGGGTGGAACACCATGAACACGCCCTCATTCTCCAAGAAATAAGAGAAGATCAAAGAGCAATGAGGGAGGAGCAACAAAGGCAAGGAAGGGACATAGAAGAGTTGAAGAACATCATTGGTCCTTCAAGAAGAAGATGCCACTAGAGGTGGATTCATTCCTTGTTCTTTATTTTCTTTCTGTTTTCGGTTTTTAAGTATTATGTTTATCTATGTTTTTGTGTCTCTACTTCATGATCATTAGTGTGTAACCATGCCTTAAAAGCTATGAATAAAATCCACTAGTCCTTCACCTCTCTTAAATGAAAAATGTTTTAATTCAAAAGAACAAGAAGTACATAATTTTCGAAATTATTAGTAAATTTAATTTAATTATATTGATGTGGGGGCAATAATTTTTGTTTTCTGAATGAATGAATGAACAGTGCATATTTTTGATCTTGTTGTTTATGAGTGTTAAAATTGTTGGCTCTTGAAAGAATGATGAACAAAGAGAAATGTTATTGATGATCTGAAAAATCATGAAATTGATTCTTGAAGCAAGAAAAAGCAGTGAAAAAGGAAGCTTGCGAAAAAAAAAAAGTGGCAAAAAAAAATAGAAAGAAAAAGAAGGAGCAGTAGAAAAAGCCAATAGCCCTTAAAACCAAAAGGCAAGGGTAAAAAGGATCCAAGGCTTTGAGCATCAATGGATAGGAGGGCCCAAGGAAATAAAATCCAGGCCTAAGCGGCTAAATCAAGCTGTCCCTAACCATGTGCTTGTGTCATGAAGGTCCAAGTGAAAAGCTTGAGAGTGAGTGGTTAAAGTCGTGATCCAAAGCTAAAGAGTGTGCTTAAGAGCTCTGGACACCACTAACTGGGGACTCTAGCAAAGCTGAGTCACAATCTGAAAAGGTTCACCCAGTTATGTGTCTGTGGCATTTGTGTATCCGGTGGTAATACTGGAAGACAAAGTGCTTAGGGCCAAGGCCAAGACTCATAAGTAGCTGTGTTCAAGAATCAACATGCTTAACTAGGAAAGTCAATAACACTATCCGAAATTCTGAGTTCCCAGAGACGCCAATCACTCTGAACTGCAAAGGAAAAAGTGAGATGCCAAAACTGTTCAGAAGCAAAAAGCTACAAGTCCCGCTCATCTAATTAAATTAATATTCATTGATATTCTGGAATTTATAGTATATTCTCTTCTTTTATCCTATTTGATTTTCAGTTGCTTGGGGACAAGCAACAATTTAAGTTTGGTGTTGTGATGAGCGGATAATTTATACGCTTTTTGGCATTGTTTTTATATAGTTTTTAGTAAGTTTAAGCTACTTTTAGGGATGTTTTCATTAGTTTTTATGATAAATTCACATTTCTGGACTTTACTATGAGTTTGTGTGTTTTTCTGTGATTTCAGGTAAATTCTGACTGAAATTGAGGGATTTGAGCAAAACTCTGAAGAAGGCTGACAAAAGGACTGCTGATGCTGTTGGAATCTGACCTCCCTGCACTCAAAATGGATTTTCTGGAGCTACAGAAATCCAATTGGCGCGCTCTCAACGGCTTTGGAAATTAGACATCTAGGGCTTTCCAGCAATATATAATAGTCCATACTTTATTTGAAGAATGACCACGTAACTTGGCGTTAAACGCCAAGTTCATGCTGCTGTCTGGAGTTAAACGCCAGAAAAACGTCATTATCCGGATTTGAACGCCCAAAACACGTCATAACCTGGAGTTTGACGCCAAGAAATGCCTTAGCTCGTGGAATGATCAAGCTCAGCCCAAGCATACACCAAGTGGGCCCCGGAAGTGGATTTATGCATCAATTACTTACTCATGTAAACCCTAGTAGCTAGTCTAGTATATATAGGACATTTATCTATTGTATTAGACATCTTTGATCTCAGTTTTGTTTTATTCTTCATCTTAGGAGATCATTGATCACGTTTTAGGGGGCTGGCCATTCGGCCATGCCTGAACCTTTTGCTTATGTATGTTCAACGGTGGAGTTTCTGCACACCATAGATTAAGGGTGTGGAGCTCTGCTGTACCTCAAGTATTAATGAAGTTCTATTTTCTTTTATTCAAATCTCTCTTATTCTTATTCCAAGATATTCATTCGTACCCAAGAACATGATGAATGTTATGAGTCAGATTACCCTCATTATCATTCTCCCTTATGAACGCGCGTGATTGACAACCACTTCCGTTCTACATGCAACAGAGCTTGAATGTGTATCTCTTAGATTCCCCAACAGGATCTTCGTGGTATAAGCTAGATAGATGGCGGCATTTATGAGGATCCGGAAAGTCTAACCTTGTCTGTGGTATTCCGAGTAGGATCCTGGGAATCCGGAAAGTCTCACCTTGTCTGTGGTATTCCGAGTAGGATTCCGGTAATGAATGACTGTGACGTGCTTCAAACTTTAACCTGCTGGGCGTTAGTGACAGACGCAAAAGAGGGATTCTATTCCAGTAGGAGCGGGAACCAACCGGTGATTAGCCGTACTGTGACAGAGTGCGTGAGCATTAGTTTTCACTGCGAGGATGGGATGTAGCCATCAGCCATGGGTGATGCCTCCAGACTGGTTAGCTGTGCGAGTGACAGCCGCACAGGATATTTCCCCGAGAGGAAGAAAGTAGCCACAGTTGATGGTGAACCCCTATACAAAGCTTGCCATGGAAAGGAGTAAGAAGGATTGAGTAAAAGCAGTAGGAGAGCAGGCGTGCTTGGGCTCTACAGCATCTCCACCCGCTTATCTGAAATTCCTACCAATGAATCTGCATAAGTCTTCTATCCCTTTTATTTCTACCCTTTATTTCTATTTTCGAAAAAACCCATAAACTATTTTAATCTGCCTGACTGAGATTTGCAAGGTGACCATAGCTTGCTTCATACCAACAATCTCTGTGGATTCGACCCTTACTCACGTAAGGTTTATTACTTGGACGACCCAGTACACTTGCTGGTTAGTTGAACGGAGTTGTGAATTCAACCAGTGCCATAATAAAGCTTTCATTCAAAATCCAAAGAACGTAGATCACAATTTCGTCCACCAACCCTAACACTCCCATCATCCTGGGGAGGCCTTTCCTAGCTACGGGCAGAGCATTGATAGATGTTAAAAAAGGGGAATTATTGCTGAGAGTGCACGATGAGCACCTAGCATTCCATGTTTTTAAAACCTTGCATGAGCCCATTCAAGAAGAAGATTTTATGAAGAATAAGACCAGAGATCAAAGTTTGAAGGAGGCAATCAATGAGTTAACTCCAAGATTTCTAAATCCATGCTTGAAAGCAGTAGAGATTGAGCAACAAACCAAAGAAATCAAGGAGGAACTAGATCCAAAACCCCCAGATGAGAAATTCAACATCCCAGATAAAGAACAACCAAGGCAGGGAGTATCTCTTGAGAAAGAAAAGAAGAAGAGGCCAAGAGGGTGGAGAAATAAGAAGATCCCTACTGAAGGCTTTTCACCAGGGGATAAAGTGGTGTTAAACACCCAACCAATGAAGGTGTCTCCACAATTATCTGAATACTACACTGTGAATCGGGTCCTTTCACTTGAACACCTAGAGATCATCAAAGAGGAGACTGGAAGGAAGTTCACAATAAGAGGTGAAAAGCTGAGGCACTATGATTTTCAGCCTCCATGATCAAAGAATGGAGGATGTCAAGCTAATGACAATAAAGAAGCACTTGTTGGGAGGCAACCCAACCTGAGGTAGTTTCCTTTTTCTAGCTTATTTCAATAAGAAGGTTGAATAATTGGTCTGTAATGCAAGGAGCTAAGTTTGGTGTTTCACACCAAAACAAGTTAAGGGAGAATGAATGATTTTAAGTTTGGTGTTCTACCATAATTTAACTAAAAGCACATTCTCATCCTATGCAGAATGCTGGCTCCAAGCAACTAGACAATTCATTCAACCATTTGGTTATTTTCTAGTTTTTAGTTCCATTACGTTTAGCAAGATCAAGAAAATCCATAACTGGTTGAGTTGATGCATGAAAAATAGTGGCAAGGAACTAAGTTTGGTGTTCACACACCAAAGTAAGTTCGAGAAGCCATAATCATTTTTAGACTAACCAATTGCACAAAGGCTTGAGAAGCAAGCAACTTTTGAGAATTATGCAGGACATTAGTCAACCATTGAAGATATTGTACATCTTAACTCAAAAAGAACACAACGGAAGAAAGAACCAAAGGGTTGCAACTTCAAAGGTTGTATCTAAACTTAATCCTTGCTGTTGTGAATTGTTTTGATTTGGAAATCTTATACGGCTTGCTGAAGTGTCCATTTGTTTGAAAGTGAAATAAATTGCTAAGTATAATAATCTGCATAATTTTTGTCATCCTTCATTGAGTTTAAATTTTGTTTTGTTTCCCATATGCCTAAATAAAAGAGCTATGTTTGAATTAGAAAGCGAATATCCAATGTTGCATAAGTTAGAATGGATTTTAGTGGTGGTATATGTGTTTGATTAAATGTAAGACTCATGAAATAATTGCTGCATAATATCATTTGCATAAAAGTGTGAACTAGCCTGCTGTCATAAAGGTTTTTATCAGTAAAAATCCCTTGAGAACAAAATAACACAGAAAGAAAAGGAAGAAGAAAAAGCCAATGTGGCAAGAAAAACAAAGAATAAAGCTAGGCACCAATAGCTTGGACCCTAGGACACATGCCTGTGGTGTTCTTCTACTAGGATATGATTGGATAAGTAAATTCTAAGGGGTATTTAAAAACCTGGCCACTTAGATCAACTAATTTGGGATGGCCAATTGAAAGTCCATAATAAAGAGCAACCTAGTTATAAAGCATTTAGTTATCCAAAGAGATGCTGGGCATCAATGATCCTAGGAGGAAAAAGGTGAGCCATGTGTCTGTGGTGAAGAAATGTTGGGCAAAAAAAAAATAAAGCCAAAGGCTGCTGCAACATTTGACACCAAGCCTTCAAAGAATAATAAGCTTGTTAAGCAAAATAAGAAAAGAAAAGTTAGCAAGGGAGCAAGTAAAAAGGAAATCTTACAACAGCAAGTTTAGTAAGCCTTTGAGGAAAAGTGTATATTATGTAACAGCAAACAATAAGTGAGCTTTCATTGTCTGCATAAAAACTCCATAAACCAAGTTCAACTATATGCCTAATAAGGATATGCATGCTTCTCTTTTTCACTTCATTTCCTCTTATTTTTTATGCTTGCTTGGGGACAAGCAAGATTTAAGTTTGGTGTTGTGATGACACGTCGTCTTATACCCGTTTTTCTTAGCTAATTTCACTTGTTTCACTAGTTTTTATGCACTTTCTTGCTTTATAAGTAAGTAATTTAGAGTGGAATTGCATGTTTTATTTGAATCAATCAACCATCCTTTAATTGATGCTAAATCATGAGGTTCAAGCTAAATTTAATTGATATTTGAATGTTTTAAAACCTTGTGAATTTGGTGATACTTTGATTGGTTGTTTTGATTATTTGTAGGTGAAGAAAGGAAGAAAATAAGAAAGCGTGGCCTAAGAAAGCGTGGCCCAAGGAAAAGAAGAATGTGGCAAAAGAAGAAGAGAGTGTGGCGCATGGAAGGAGGAAGCCACAATGCTCTCTCCAAGAGAACAATGCTCTCCAAGAGAGCACAACAATGAACCAAGCATTCAAAGCTTCAATGCTCTGCCCTCCTTGAGAGCGGAGCACAATTTGGAACCAAGAAAACAATGGAGGGAAGAACACTGCTCTGCTCTCCTTGAGAGCATTATCGGGCTCATCAAAGAAATAAATTCAAGGAAAAAGCTTACCAATGCTTGCCACAAGGTTCGAACTCATGAGCAAGGGGGAGTGGGGGAGCGCTACTCACAAAGGAAAATAAGCCAAAAATTGGCCAAAATGCTCCCAGCAAGCCTCGAACACGGAGGCTTCACTAACAAAGGAAGCTGCGCTCTTAGCACCACTTGAGTGCTACCCTGATGATGTCCAAGACTTGGCACGCGAAATATTTCAAGGGCGCAAGACACACACTGCTCCGCTCTCCACAAGAGTAGGGCAGTCCCCTGGTGCCTCTCCAAGCCTTAGCACGCAACATGGATCCCCACACAAAGCTTCACTACTCTGCTCTCCACAAGAGCAGAGCAGCCTCCTGGGAGCAACATGGGCTGAAATTCACTTAAAAATCTAATTTAATTCAATTCTTCACCCATCTTTCAAGCCCACTCAAAATTCTTAGATCCAAAATAGAAAGTGTATAAATAGGTGTTAGTTAGAATTAGAAGTGATCTTACTTTCATTTTTAATTTTCATCCTTAGTCAACTTGAGAGCTCACTTTCCATTTTTCTGCTTTAGAACTTCTGATCTTCAATTTTTATTTTCGGACTGCAATTAGCTTGAGAATTGGAGGAGAGAATTCACTTCTTCTTTCTCTGATCTTTTTGTTTTCTTTACTGGGTTTTGTTTGAATCTTGAGTGTGAAGAATTGAGGAACTTCTGTCTCAATCTCCATTTAAGATCTCTTTGATTTTCCTACTGCATAATTGAGTTAAATTCCATTTCCTTTACTGCTGAAATCTTTAATTTCTCTTTAATTGCTTTGTGAACTTGGATCTAGGAAAGCAATTGAGATCTAGACTCTGCTATCTAGTCTCTGGAGTCCTGAGATCTGATTTTCTTTTTGGTTCTTCTGCTAAACCACTACTGCAATCAAATTTTCATTTTCTGTTTGAGCTCTAGTTAATTTCAGTTCACCTCTTGCTTTGTTAATTGCTGCAATTTACTTCTCTTGATTAAATTCTAAATTCCCAGTCCCTCAATCCCTTTTTCATTCAAGCAATTTACATTTCTTGCACTTTAAGATTCAGTTATTTACATTTCTTGCAATCTAAGTTTCTGCAATTTATATTTCTTGCACTTTAAGATTTAGCCTTTTTAATTTCTCTGCACTTTAATTTTCAGTCAATTATCCCTCTCCCTTTACATTTCAAGCAACTTAGCTTCTGTCAATTACAAACCACTCAACCAATACTTGATTCGCTTGACTAAATCAACCACTAAACTAAAATTGCTCAATCCTTCAATCCCTGTGGGATCGACCTCACTCAGGTGAGTTATTATTACTTGATGCGACCCGGTACACTTGCCGGTGAGTTTTGTGTTGGATTATTTTTCACATATCAGTAACAAAAAAAATTGTTATAAAAAATCGAAATTTTGAAACAAAAGGATTTTGTAACAAAAAAAGGGCCGTTGTAGTATGTTCCGTTACAAAAATTTTTTGTAACAAAAAATAGAACTGTTACAATTCAAAGTAATATTTTGTAACAAATTTTTCTGATGCAAAAAACCAAAAGTTGTTACAAAAGTGATAACAAATTTTGATCTTCAAAATATTTTTTGTGACAATATATTTTTTCCTATCATAAAATTTTGTTACAAAATATAACTTGATTTTGTAACTTTTTTTCTCTTTAGTTACAAAACACTATTTATTTTGTAATATTTTTTTAATACAAATTATACACATAATTTGCAAAATTATATTTTTTAATTAATTAATATATGAACTAATTTACTCAACAAGTCAACATTTATATAATATATAATAACATAAATAGTTCAAATATCTTTTATTTAAATAAGATTGTTTTATAAATCTTCAACATATAAAATTTAAAGTACAAACTAACAAGACACGTTGAAAAACCCTAATGTAGATACATAGGATAAGAAAAACATAAAATTTCTCATGTTCATACAAGTTCACACCATCATGTTCATACAAGTTCCATCATGTATGAACAAGGAATTACAAACTCCATCATATTCATCTAACTCCTTTCTCATGGAGAAATTTCTAATAAGTATCACATAAGTGCCACACACCTGAAAAGTTCACCAACCAAAAAATACTAGCTTAAATTCAAATCAAATCAATAATGTTTCAAAGTATAACCCTACTTATAAAAAATTTTAAAAATTCACAGAGTGCTTCTTATGTTCCAAACTCTAGTGAGGATGCTCTATGGGTCACATTCTTACACCAGATTTTGGTCCAACTCAATCAGGTTAATATGAAACTTTATAGGAATTTCACAAGTTGCTACTACAATAGGGTGCCACAATAAAAAGCCTAGAAAGTGCAATCACTTACTAAATTCATATAAAAATTATCATATAACAAAAAGTTTATGGTGAACTACTAGGATTTATAACTTCATACTACAATTAAAACAAGAATGTACAAATTTATTAATTTTTACATAATTTTTGCCCAAAAAATTTATTTCAAAAATCATACAATTTTATCTATTGAACCAAATAACTTCAAACTTCACAGGGAACAACTAGGCTCATAAACCAAACTACTCAAATTGGTTCCAAGTGAAAAGCAATTGTGGTTTGTTATGATCACACAACATTTTCTACCACATGCATCCATCTAAACAAAACAAGACAAATTTGCATACAAAGTATTGAGAGAAAAAGTACAAAGTATGATATCCATTTTGTTATGTTTCAATCTCAACAAATTAAACCAAACAAATGAATTAAATAAGAAAGACTATATAGTCAAGTGCTAGTTGTATATAACAGTTCCATAATATAATACAGAAGTACTATCATCAGTGTTTTTCTTAAAATGTTGACAAAAGAAATATGCTATTGCCTGCTGCCTCCAAATACCTCACTTGTTTATCAAAATCCAATAATCGAATGCTCCTCCTATGGTACTCGTTTAAAGAAATTGCTAAACAAAATCCAATTGCCAAAACTAAATGATGAGCGGATAATTTATACGCTTTTTGGCATTGTTTTTAGTATGTTTTTAGTATGATCTAGTTAGTTTTTAGTATATTTTTATTAGTTTTTAGTTAAAATTCACTTTTCTGGACTTTACTATGAGTTTGTGTGTTTTTCTGTGATTTCAGGTATTTTCTGGCTGAAATTGAGGGACCTGAGCAAAAATCTGATTCAGAGACTAAAAAGGACTGCAGATGCTGTTGGATTCTGACCTCCCTGCACTCGAAGTGGATTTTCTGGAGCTACAAAAGCCCAATTGGCGCGCTCTCAACGGCGTTGGAAAGTAGACATCCTGGGCTTTCCAGCAATATATGATAGTCCATACTTTGCCCAAGATTTGATGGCCCAAACCGGCTTTAAAAATCACCCTCAGTATTTCCAGCGTTAAACGCCGGAACTGGCACCAAAATGGGAGTTAAACGCCCAAACTGGCACTAAAGCTGGCGTTTAACTCCAAGAAAAGTCTCTACACGAAAATGCTTCAATGCTCAGCCCAAGCACACACCAAGTGGGCCCGGAAGTGGATTTTTATGTCATTTACTCATCTCTGTAAATCCTAGGCTACTAGTTTTCTATAAGTAGGACCTTTTACTATTGTATTTTCATCTTGGTTCTTCTGGTTCCCTCTCTGGGACCAAAGCCAATGATCACTCTTGTTCTTATGTATTTTCAACGGTGGAGTTTCTACACACCATAGATTAAGGTGTGGAGCTCTGCTGTACCTCGAGTATTAATGCAATTACTATTGTTCTTCTATTCAATTCCGCTTGTTCTTGTTCCAATATATCACTTGTTCTTCAACTTGATGAATGTGATGATCCGTGACACTCATCATCATTATCACCTATGAACGTGTGCCTGACAACCACCTCCGTTCTACCTTAGATTGGGTGAATATCTCTTGGATTCCTGATACACGATGCATGGTTGATCGCCTGACAACCGAGTGCTCGCCTGACAACCGAGCCAGCCATTCCGTGAGATCAGAGTCTTCGTGGTATAGGCTAGAACTGATGGCGGCATTCAAGAGAATCCGGAAGGTCTAACCTTGTCTGTGGTATTCTGAGTAGGATTCAATGATTGAATGACTGTGACGTGCTTCAAACTCCTGAGGGCGGGGCGTTAGTGACAGACGCAAAAGAATCACTGGATTCTATTCCGGCCTGATCGAGAACCGACAGATGGATAGCCGTGCCGTGACAGGGTGCGTTGAACATTTCCACTGAGAGGATGGGAGGTAGCCACTGACAACGGTGAAACCCTTGCATAAGCTTGCCATGGAAAGGAATAGGAAGGATTGGATGAAGACAGTAGGAAAGCAGAGAGACGAAAGGGACAAGCATCTTCATACGCTTATCTGAAATTCCTACCAATGAATTACATAAGTATCTCTATCTTTATCTTTATGTTTTATTCGTTTATCACCATATCCATTTGAGTTTGTCTGACTAAGATTTACAAGGTGACCATAGCTTGCTTCATACCAACAATCTCTGTGGGATCGACCCTTACTCGCGTAAGGTTTATTACTTGGACGACCCAGTACACTTGCTGGTTAGTTGTGCGAAGTTGTGTTTATGCCATGGTATTGAACACCAAGTTTTTGGATTCATTACCGGGGATTATTTGATTTGTGAAAAGTATTGATCACAATTTCGTGCACCAAGTTTTTGGCGCCGTTGCCGGGGATTGTTCGAGTATGGACAACTGACGGTTCATCTTGTTGCTTAGATTAGGTATTTTTCTTCAGAGTTCGTAAGAATGAATTCTAGTGTTTCAAGGTGATGTTCTTATCATCACCAAAGCTGATTGATTTTCATCAATTTAGCTCTTGAATGCAATGTCCTGCTGAAGCTTGGCTAGCCATGTCTAATTCCTTTAGACTGAAGCTTTAGACTAACATTGCATGATTCCTGGAATTCTCATTAAGAATTTTGATATCTTTATTTTCTTTTTCCACTTAAATTTCGAAAAAGCACAAAAAAATTTACAAAATCATAAAAACCAAAAATATTTTTCCTGTTGAGACTCTATTCTCATTTTAAGTTTGGTGTCAATTGCATGTTTCTGTTTTTCTTGCATTCATTCATGTGTCTTAGTGATCTTCAAGATGTTCTTGATGATTTCATTACTCTGATCTTTAATTCCTCTTGACTTGAGTGTTTATGTGTCTCATATGCATTCTCATTAGTGTCAGTAGTATACAAATTGCTAAGTTTGGTGTCTTGCATGCATTATTATTTGATTTTAGTTGCATTTTGATTATTCCTCATTATTAAAAATTCAAAAATATTTTTAATTTGTGTCTTTTCAAGTCAATAATACAGAGAATTGAAGATTCAGAACATACAGCAGAGGAATTGCACAGAAAAAGCTGGGCGTTCAAAACGCCCAGTGAAGAAGGACAGACTGGCATTTAAACGCCAGCCAGGGTACCTGGTTGGGCGTTTAACGCCCAAAAGGGTAGCATTTTGGGCGTTAAACGCCAGAATGTGCACCATTCTGGGCGTTTAACGCCAGGATGGCACAAGAGGGAAGATTTTGTTTTCAATGCAAATTTTTTTCAAGTTTTCAAAATCTTTTCAAAATCAAATCTTTTTCAAATCATATCTTTTCAATCAAATCTTTTTCAAATTCAATTTCTTTCTATTTTCAAAGATACTTGCTATCAATTAATGATTTGATTCAACATTTCAAGTATGTTGCCTTTTCTGTTGAGAAAGGTTTAATGTTTGAATCATATCTTTTCTTGTTAGCCAAGTTATTAATTTTTTTTAATCAAATCTTTTTAAAAATGTTTTTCAAATCATATCTTCTCAATCACATTTTTAAAAAAAAAAAACCAATCATATCTTCTTAACCACATCTTTTTCAAAATAACGTTCAATCAAATCTTTTTGATTTCTAATTTCAAATTCTTTTTCAAAAATCACTTGATTTCTTTCCCACTTTTATTTTCGAAAATCAATTAGTGTTTTTCAAAATGTTTTCAAAATCTTTTACTTGATTTTCGAAAATTACTTCCCCTCTTCTCACATCCTTCTATTTATGGACTAACACTATTCCTTAATGCAAAATTCGAACTCCATCTTCTTTGATAAGTTCGAATTTTCTACTTCTGCCTTCTATTTTTCTTTTCCTCTGACACCTCAAGGAATCTCTATACTGTGACATAGAGGATTCCACATTTTCTTATTCTCTTCTCTTTCTTATGAGCAGGAGCAAGGACAAAAGCATTCTTGTTGAGGCTGATCCTGAACCTGAAAGGACCTTGAAGCGAAAGCTAAGAGAAGCCAAGGCACAACTCTCTGTAGAGGACCTAACAGAAATCTTCAAAGAAGAAGAACCCATGGCAGCCGAAAACAACAACAATGCCAACAATGCAAGGAAGGTGCTGGGTGACTTTACTGCACCTACTCCCGACTTCTATGGGAGAAGCATCTCTATCTCTGCCATTGGAGCAAACAACTTTGAGCTTAAGCCTCAATTAGTTTCTCTAATGCAACAGAATTGCAAGTTCCATGGACTTCCATTGGAAGATCCTCATCAGTTCTTAGCTGAATTCTTGCAAATCTGTGACACTGTCAAGACTAATGGGGTTGACCCTGAGGTCTACAGACTTATGCTATTCCCTTTTGCTGTAAGAGACAGAGCTAGGACATGGTTGAACTCTCAACCTAAAGAAAGCCTGAACTCTTGGGAAAAGCTAGTCAATGCCTTCTTGGCAAAGTTCTTTCCACCTCAAAAATTGAGTAAGCTTAGAGTGGAAGTCCAAACCTTCACACAGAAGGAAGGAGAATCCCTCTATGAAGCTTGGGAAAGATACAAACAATTAATCAGAAAGTGTCCCTCTGATATGCTTTCTGAATGGAGCATCATAGGTATTTTCTATGATGGTCTCTCTGAACTGTCCGAGATGTCTTTGGATAGCTCTGCTGGAGGATCTCTTCATCTGAAGAAGACACCTACAGAAGCTCAAGAGTTGATTGAAATGGTTGCAAATAACCAATTCATGTACACTTCTGAAAGGAATCCTGTGAACAATGGGACTAGTCAGAAGAAAGGAATTCTTGAGATTGACACTCTGAATGCCATATTGGCTCAGAATAAAATATTGACTCAACAAGTCAATATGATTTCTCAAAGTCTGTCTGGAATGCAAAATGCACCAAGCAGTACTAAGGAAGCTTCATCTGAAGAAGAAGCTTATGATCCTGAGAACCCTTCAATAGAAGAGGTGAATTACATGGGAGAACCCTATGGGAACACCTATAATTCTTCATGGAGAAATCATCCAAATTTCTCATGGAAGGATCAACAGAGACCTCAACAAGGTTTCAACAATAATAATGGTGGAAGAAACAGGTTTAGCAATAGCAAGCCTTTTCCATCATCTTCTCAGCAACAGACAGAGAGTTCTAAGCAGAATACCTCTGACTTAGCAACCATGGTCTCTGATCTAATCAAAACCACTCAAAGTTTCATGACTGAAACAAGGTCCTCCATTAGAAACTTGGAGGCACAAGTGGGTCAGCTGAGCAAGAAAATTACTGAACTCCCTCCTAGTACTCTTCCAAGCAATACAGAAGAAAATCCAAAAGGAGAGTGCAAGGCCATCAACATGGCCGAATTTGGAGAGGAAGGAAGAGGTAGTGAACGCCACTGAGGAAGACCTCAATGGACGTCCACTGGCCTCCAATGAGTTCCCCAATGAGGAACCATGGGAATCTGAGGCTCAAAATGAGACCATAGAGATTCCATTGAACCGACTTCTGCCATTCATGAGCTCTGATGAATATTCTTCCTTTGAAGAGGATGAGTATGTCACTGAAGAGCAAGTTGCTAAATACCTTGGAGCAATCATGAAGCTAAATGACAAGTTATTTGGAAATGAGACTTGGGAGGATGAACCCCCTTTGCTCACCAAAGAACTGGATGACTTGTCTAGGCAGAAACTACCTCAAAAGAGACAGGATCCTGGGAAGTTTTCAATACCTTGTACCATAGGCACCATGACCTTCAAAAAGGCCTTGTGTGACTTAGGGTCAAGTGTAAACCTCATGCCTCTCTCTGTAATGGAGAAGCTAGGGATCTTTGAGGTGCAAGCTGCAAAAATCTCACTAGAGATGGCAGACAACTCAAGAAAACAAGCTTATGGACTTGTAGAGGATGTTCTGGTAAAAGTTGAAGACCATTACATCCCTACTGATTTCATAGTCCTAGAGACTGGGAAGTGCATGGATGAATCCATCATCCTTGGCAGACCCTTCCTAGCCACAACAAAGGCTGTGATTGATGTTGATAGAGGAGAGTTGATCATTCAAGTGAATGAAGAATCCTTGATGTTTAAGGCTCAAGGATATCCCTCTGTCACCATGGAGAGGAATCATGAAGAGCTTCTCTCAAAACAGAGCCAAACAGAGCCCCCACAGTCAAACTCTAAGTTTGGTGTTGGGAGGCCACAACCAAATTCTAAGTTTGGTGTTGAACCCCCACAGTCAAACTCTAAGTTTGGTGTTGGGAGGCCACAACCAAATTCTAAGTTTGGTGTTGAACCCCCACATTCAAACTCTAAGTTTGGTGTTGGGAGGTTCCAACATTGCTCTGAGTATCTGTGAGGCTCCATGAGAGTCCTCTGTCAAGCTACTGACATTAAAGAAGCGCTTGTTGGGAGGCAACCCAATGTTATGTTTTTATATATTTTTCTTTGTTATTTTATGTTTTTTGTAGGTTGATGATCATGAGAAGTCACAAAATCAATGAAAATAAGCAAAAATAGAATGAAAAGCAGAAAGAAAAACAGCACACCCTGGAGGAGAGCGTGCTGGCGTTTAAACGCCAGTAAGGCTAGCAGATGGGCGTTTAACGCCCAGTCTGGCACCATTCTGGGCGTTTAACGCCAGAAAGGGGCACCAGACTGGCGTTAAACGCCATAAAAGGGCAAGAAGCTGGCGTTAAACACCAGAAATGGGCACCAGCCCGGCGTTTAACGCCAGAATTGGCTAAAAACGCAATTTTGCATGCCATTTGGTGCAGGGATGACTTTTCCTTGACACCTCAGGATCTGTGGACCCCACAGGATCCCCATCTACCCCACCACTCTCTCTCTTCTTCACCCATTCACCAATCACCTCAACACCTCTTCCCCAAAAAACCCTTCACCTATCAAATCCCATCTTTCTCTTCACCACTCACATCCATCCTTCATAAAACCCCACCTACCTCACTATTCAAATTCAAAACACTTTCCCTCCCAAACCCACCCTCACATAGCCGAACCATACCCTCCCCCCACCCCTATATAAACCCATCTTCACCCCTTCATTTTCACACAACCTAACCACTACTTCTCCCCCTTTTGGCCGAAACACATAGCCATCTCCTTCTCCTCTATTTCTTCTTCTTCTACTCTCTTCTTTCTTCTTTTGCTCGAGGACGAGCAAACCCTTTAAGTTTGGTGTGGTAAAAGCATTGCTTTTTGTTTTTCCATAACCATTTATGGCATCCAAGGCCGGAGAAACCTCTAGAAAGAGGAAAGGGAAGGCAAAAGCTTCCACCTCCGAGTCATGGGAGATGGAAAGATTCATCTCAAGGGTGCATCAAGACAACTTCTATGTAGAAGTGGCCTTGAAGAAGGTGATCCCCGAGGTCCCTTTCTCACTCAAAAAGAGTGAATATCTGGAGATCCGACATGAGATCCGAAGAAGAGGTTGGGAAGTTCTTACCAACCCCATTCAACAAGTCGGAATCTTAATGGTTCAAGAGTTCTATGCCAATGCATGGATCACCAAGAACCATGACCAAAGTGTGAACCCGGATCCAAAGAATTGGCTTACTATGGTTCGGGGGAAATACTTGGATTTTAGTCCGGAAAATGTAAGGTTGGCATTCAACTTGCCCATGATGCAAGGAGATGAACATCCTTACACTAGAAGGGTCAACTTTGATCAAAGGTTGGACCAAGTCCTCACAGTCATATGCGAAGAGGGCGCCCAATGGAAGAGAGATTCAAGAGGGAAGCCGGTTTAACTGAGAAGGCATGACCTCAAACCCGTGGCTAGAGGATGGTTGGAGTTTATCCAACGCTCAATCATTCCCACTAGCAACCGGTCCGAAGTTACTATAGACCAGGCTATCATGATTCATAGCATCATGATTGGAGAAGAAATAGAAGTTCATGAGGTGATATCCCAAGAACTTTATAAGGTGGCGGACAAGTCCTCTACCTTGGCAAGGTTAGCCTTTCCTCATCTCATTTGTCACCTCCGTTATTCAGTTGGAGTTGACATAGAGGGAGACATCCCCATTAATGAGGACAAGCCCATCACTAAGAAGAGGATGGAGCACACAAGAGACCCCACTCATCATGAGATTCCTGAGATACCTCAAGGAATGCACTTTCCTCCACAAAACTATTGGGAGCAACTAAACACCTCCCTAGGAGAATTGAGTTCCAACATGGGACAACTAAGGGTGGAGCACCAAGAACACTCCATCATCCTCCATGAAATTAGAGAAGATCAAAGAATCATGAGAGAGGAGCAACAAAGACAAGGAAGAGACATTGAGGAGCTCAAGCACTCCATAGGATCTTCAAGAGGAAGAACAAGCCGCCATCACTAAGGTGGACCCGTTCTTTAATTTCCTTGTTCTTTATTTTCCTGTTTTTCGAATTTTAGTGCTTATGTTTATCTATGTTTGTGTCTTGTGATCATTAGTGTCTTAGTGTCTATGCCTTAAAGTTATGAATGTCCTATGAATCCATCACCTTTCTTAAATGAAAAATGTCCTTAATTGAAAAAGAGAAGAATTGCATGAATTTTGAATTTTATAACAGTTTAATTATTTTGATGTGGTGGCAATACTTTTGTTCTCTGAATGTATGCTTAAACAGTGCATATGTCTTTTCAATTTGTGGTTCATGAATGTTGGCTCTTGAAAGAATGATGAAAAAGGAGACATGTTACTGAGGATCTGAAAAATAATAAAAATGATTCTTGAAGCAAGAAAAAAGCAGTGAATACAAAAAAAAAGAGAGAAAGAAGAAAAGAAAAACGAAAAAAAAAAGAGAAAGAAAAAGAAAGAAAAAAAAAAGAAAGAAATAAAGTTGTGATCCAAGGCAAAAAGAGTGTGCTTAAGAACCCTGGACACCTCTAATTGGGGACTCTAGCAAAGCTGAGTCACAATCTGAAAAGGTTCACCCAATTATGTGTCTGTGGCATGTATGTATCCGGTGGTAATACTGGAAGACAGAGTGCTTTGGGCCACGGCCAAGACTCAATAAGTAGCTATGTTCAAGAATCATCATACTTAACTAGGAGAATCAATGACACTATCTGGATTCTGAGTTCCTAAAGAAGCCAATCATTCTGAATTTCAAAGGATAGAGTGAGATGCCAAAACTATTCAGAGGAAAAAAGCTAAAAGCCCCGCTCATCTAATTAATACTGATCTTCATAGATGTTTTTGGAATTCATTGCATATTCTCTTCTTTTTATCTTATTTGATTTTCAGTTGCTTGAGGACAAGCAACAATTTAAGTTTGGTGTTGTGATGAGCGGATAATTTATACGCTTTTTGGCATTGTTTTTAGTATGTTTTTAGTATGATCTAGTTAGTTTTTAGTATATTTTTATTAGTTTTTAGTTAAAATTCATTTTTCTGGACTTTACTATGAGTTTGTGTGTTCTTCTGTGATTTCAGGTATTTTCTGGCTGAAATTGAGGGACCTGAGCAAAAATCTGATTCAGAGACTAAAAAGGACTGCAGATGCTGTTGGATTCTGACCTCCCTGCACTCGAAGTGGATTTTCTGGAGCTACAGAAGCCCAATTGGCGTGCTCTCAACGGCGTTGGAAAGTAGACATCCTGGGCTTTCCAGCAATATATGATAGTCCATACTTTGCCCAAGATTTGATGGCCCAAACCAGCGTTCAAAGTCACCCTCAGTATTTCCAGCGTTAAACGCCGGAACTGGCACCAAAATGGGAGTTAAACGCCCAAACTGGCACTAAAGCTGGCGTTTAACTCCAAGAAGAGTCTCTACACGAAAATGCTTCAATGCTCAGCCCAAGCACACACCAAGTGGGCCCGGAAGTGGATTTTTATGTCATTTACTCATCTCTGTAAACCCTAGGCTACTAGTTTTCTATAAGTAGGACCTTTTACTATTGTATTTTCATCTTGGTTCTTCTGGTTCCCTCTCTGGGACCAAAGCCAATGATCACTCTTGTTCTTATGTATTTTCAACGGTGGAGTTTCTACACACCATAGATTAAGGTGTGGAGCTCTGCTGTACCTCGAGTATTAATGCAATTACTATTGTTCTTCTATTCAATTCCGCTTGTTCTTGTTCCAATATATCACTTGTTCTTCAACTTGATGAATGTGATGATCCGTGACACTCATCATCATTCTCACCTATGAACGTGTGCCTGACAACCACCTCCGTTCTACCTTAGATTGGGTGAATATCTCTTGGATTCCTGATACACGATGCATGGTTGATCGCCTGACAACCGAGTGCTCGCCTGACAACCGAGCCAGCCATTCCGTGAGATCAGAGTCTTCGTGGTATAGGCTAGAACTGATGGCGGCATTCAAGAGAATCCGGAAGGTCTAACCTTGTCTGTGGTATTCTGAGTAGGATTCAATGATTGAATGACTGTGACGTGCTTCAAACTCCTGAGGGCAGGGCGTTAGTGACAGACGCAAAAGAATCACTGGATTCTATTCCGGCCTGATCGAGAACCGACAGATGGATAGCCGTGCCGTGACAGGGTGCGTTGAACATTTCCACTGAGAGGATGGGAGGTAGCCACTGACAACGGTGAAACCCTTGCATAAGCTTGCCATGGAAAGGAGTAGGAAGAATTGGATGAAGACAGTAGGAAAGCAGAGAGACGGAAGGGACAAGCATCTTCATACGCTTATCTGAAATTCCTACCAATGAATTACATAAGTATCTCTATCTTTATCTTTATGTTTTATTCGTTTATCACCATATCCATTTGAGTTTGCCTGACTAAGATTTACAAGGTGACCATAGCTTGCTTCATACCAACAATCTCTGTGGGATCGACCCTTACTCGCGTAAGGTTTATTACTTGGACGACCCAGTACACTTGCTGGTTAGTTGTGCGAAGTTGTGTTTATGCCATGGTATTGAACACCAAGTTTTTGGATTCATTACCGGGGATTATTTGATTTGTGAAAAGTATTGATCACAATTTCGTGCACCACTAAACAATTCTAAATTCCAATAAATGATTTTTGCAGAAGTTGCTTAAAGAACATATATACCTAGAAACATGGATTAAAGCATTCTATGAGAGACATATACCCGATGGAAATTTCTTGTTGCGGATATGCAAATATGGGTATGGCTGCATCAGAAAAGAGAATAAAGAAATTAGAGATGCGACTAACAATAGAAAGTAGAACTCAATAAGAAACACAAATATCCCCCTTATGGTCAATTTCTTAATAGAAAGTAGAATTCAATAAGCAACTACAATCTCAATATCTGGATCCTTTTCTTTTCATTCCTTAATAAATCTATAGATAACAAACAAATAGATGCAGAAAATTTTGCTTATTCCTTCAATACTACATATGAAATTCATGAGTTCTAAAATTGGTTCCAAGTGAAAAGTAATTGCGATTTGGGAGTTATATACACTTAGAAATTTGACTTCCCTTTTTTTAACCGATCTTGGAAACTCATTAAGGGTCACATTCTAAAGTTCATAAGCTACTCACCTCAATTCCACTACCACATGCATCCATTTAAACAAATCAAGACAAATTTGTAGACCTCTATAAAGCAAGTTATGTTAGTGGTTGAAAATTTTTTGGTTATGACAACAGAGCTCCTAAGCAATCTTAGCTGCTCCTTAACTCCCTTGAGCTTGCCCTTCCCTCCTATCCGAAGCTCCTGACGGAAATCAATGACAACAATATTGCCAAAAATTAAAGGAAATCAAAATAAGAGGGGAGAATGCCCTTACCAATAGTGAATCCCGGCGAGGCAGCGCTGTTTTCCGGTGACAGGGGCTCAGTGACGCAACCCCTAATAGCGGCGACGACGGTGACTCCACGAACGGCAACTGGGCACAGCAGGGCGAACAACACCTCCTCCTTTTTCCTCCATCTTCCAATTTCCACGCGTCTGTCTCTCCTGTCCGTCCTCAGCGTCGTTCGTGATGGGAGATGCGACGGCGGTGGAAGCTGACAACGACCCGCTCGCGATGAAGACGATGACGGCAGCGGCTTCCCTCAACGATAGCAGAACACGAACTGATGGTGGCGATGGAGGCACAGCGGCGCTCCTTCCTTGCGGAGCTCTTCCTCTCGCTCAACGTCTCCTCCTTCCTGACGGTGACACGACGGTGCGGCGGCAGTGATGCCCGTCGGTGCCATCCTCCCTCTTCTCCCTCTTCTTCTCTTGCTCTCTAATTCCAGCTTTCCCCTTTCTTTTCCTTTATTTCCCTCTCAGTTCTTCCATTTCTCTTGTTGTGTGTGTGTTTGTGTGTTGTGTGTGTGCATTTGGGGAAAGGGGATTTGGCGGCTGGAAGGGTTTAGGATTAAGGTGAGTGAGTGAGTGAGTGGGTAGGTGTGGATAGGGTTAGGATAAAATTAGAGTTAGAATTTTTAATTTGAGAATTAGGGATTGTTTTTGAAAAAAATGTAAAATTAGAAATTTTTGGATAAATTAAAATTTGGTAATTTTAATTAAATAATTAATTTTATCACTTTGATTTAATTACTTTTTGATAAATAATTTTTTAAAAATAAAATCATGAATAACTATAATAAATCATAAATAATTTATTATTTATTTTTTAACAATTAGAGATTTTACAGGCTTAATAATAAGTGTTGGGTTATGATGGATTTAGGATTTTAGTAGAGAGAAGGAAAAATCAGAACTCTATATTTTGTTTTTAAGGAAGTTTTTTAAAATTTATTTAAATGTAAAAATATGTTAAATTTTAGAGTGGTAATAAAATAAAAAATAATATTTGTTATAAATTTATTTTAAATAAGAGAAGGAAGACGACCACCAATGAGTTATAACTCAAATGGTATAGTCTTCTCATACTCATCTAAGAGATTGCGTGTTCGAGTCTTTCTATCTTTGGTATAAAAAAAAGAGAGAAAGAAGGAGGGTGACCCGGCAAACAGTAGAATGAAGAGTGAAAGTGAGGATTACAATTAGTAAAAATGATATATTAATTTTATAAAAAAATATAAAATAATATATACCATTTTTAAAAATTAATCATTTAATCTTGAATTTTTTATAAAAAATAATTAATTAATGAAAATAATATTTTAAAAAATTAAATTTTTAAAACAAAATAAAATTATCTTAAAGATTTAGATATTTTAAAATAAATTTTTTTAGTTACAAAAATTCTTGTATTTTTAATAAAAAATAAGGGTGATATAGTAATTATAAATTAACTTTAATTTCAATTAATTATATTAAGATATTATTTAACTAGAAAATTTTAAATTATTTTTAAATAAATATCCTAATTTTAAGAATTAAAATAATTAAATTAATTATTCTTAAAATACTATTTTATTATTAATTTATAATCATTTTTAAATAAATACTAATTAAGATAAAATTGGAGATAATCAAGTTAATTTTTTATTCATAAAATTTAAAGTATTAAATTTAAAAATCTCAAATATTTAAATTAAATTATATAAAATTTTTATATTTTTTTCAATTACTAAAACTTTAAATTATAAATAAGAAAAAACTCGTTTAATATATAAATCTCTAAAAATTCATTTTGAATAAATATAATAAATCATAAATAACTTATTATTTAATTTTTAAAGTAATTTTAAACTCAAAGTATCATTAAATTGACTTAAATATTTTTAGTAAAATAAATTTTTGAATATAAAATCTTAAATAAATATAATAAATCATAAATAACTCATTATGTTAATTTTCAAAAATTTGAAGTCTTATATTTAATATGTTGAAACAAAATTTTTTATTAGTTACAAAAAATTTTTGAATTTTTTGACAAATAAATAACTTGTTACAAAATATTTAGAGCTTTTGAAACAAATAGATATTTTGTTACAAAATATTTTAAACTTTTGCAACAATATAATCTTTGTTACAAAACATTATAATATTTTGCAACAAAATAACAATTCGATACGAAAGCCAACATAATTTGTAACAAAAGAAATCACGTTGTTACAAAAAAAATACCATAATTTGTAACAATTTTAAATTTGATACAAATTTTTTTTTACAAATGTTCCATTTTCTTGTAGTGAAGCTTACCATGCCTCTGTCCTAAAACAGCTCCTATAGCAAAGTGACTAGCATCACACATTAATTCAAATGGTAGATCCTAGTCAAGGGGAGCTATAATGGGAGCAGAGGTAAGGTTTGCTTTCAGAGTTTCAAAAGCATGCAAACAATCAGAATCAAAGACAAAAGGAACATCAGCAACCAACAGGTTGCTTAGAGGTTTAGCAATTTTAGAAAAATCCTTTATAAATCTTCTATAAAATCCTGCATGACCCAAGAAACTCCTAACTGCCTTAGCATTAGTTGGTGGTGGTAATTTTTTAATTACCTCCACCTTTGCTCTATCAACCTCAATTCTCTCACTTGAAATCCGGTGTCCAAGAACAATACCTTCTGTAACCAGAAAATGACATTTTTCCCAATTTAAAACAAGGTTTGATTCTTGACAACGTTTCAAGACAAGAGATAAATGCTTAAGGCAGGATTCAAAAGAATTACCAAAAACAGAAAAGTCATCCATAAATACCTCAATAAACTTTTCAACCATATCAGAAAAAATTGAAAGCATACACCTCTGAAAAGTTGCTGAAGCATTACAAAGTCCAAAAGGCATTCTTCTATAGGCAAATACTCCAAAGGGACATGTGAATGCTGTCTTCTTTTGATCTTGAGGGTCCACTACAATTTGGTTTTATCCAGAGTATCCATCTAGAAAGTAATAAAATGCATGACCAGCTAACCTCTTAAGCATCTGATCAATGAAAGGCAAGGGGAAGTGATCCTTCCTTGTAGTAGTGTTGAGCCTCCTGTAGTGTATACACATTCTCCATCCGATGATTGTTCTTGTAGGAATAAGCTCATTCTCTTTATTCTTGATCACTGTCATCCCTCTTTTCTTGGGAACTACCTGCACAGGACTTACCCAAGGACTGTCAGAAATAGGATAAATAATACTTGCTTCGCATAGTTTAATTACCTCTTTTTGGACCACCTCTTTCATGGTTGGATTGAATCTCCTTTGTGGTTGCACAACTGGTTTAGTATCATCTTCAAGAAAGATCTTGTGCATACACTTGGTGGGACTAATCCCCTTCAAGTCACTAATGGTCCATCCAAGAGCTATTTTATGGCTCTTGAGCACTGAAACAAGCGCCTCTTCCTCTTCAGGCTTCAGGGAAGAGCTAATAATTACCGGATATGAATTATTTTCACCCAATAACACATATTTCAGAGAAGGAGGTAAAGGTTTCAGCTCAAGTTTGGGGGTTTCTTCCTTTTCTTTAGGCGTGTGAACCACAGCCTTCTGGGGTGGTGAATCATCAACTTCCACTAATTCATATTCAGAAATAGAATCCAGAATGTCATCAAGTACCTTAGCTTTCAGTACCTCTTGAATGAGTGGTTCAATAACATTTATTTTCATGCACCCTTCAGAATCATTAGGGTGTTTGAAAGCCTAAAAAACATTTAGGACCACCTGTTCTTCATTGATCCTCAAGGTTAATTCACCCTTTTTTACATCAATCAGAGCTGTAACTGTAGCTAAAAAGGGTCTACCAAGTATAATAGAGGAATTTACCTCCTCTTCCATGTCTAATATAACAAAATCAACAGGAAAAATAAATGATCCTACCTTAACAAGTAAATCCTCAATAACACCCACAGGTAATTTAACAGAAAGATCAGCAAGTTGAAGAGAAATACAAGTGGATTTTACCTCCTCAATTTGAAGCTTTTTCATCACTGAAAGTGGCATTAGATTGATGCTAGCTCCAAGGTCACATAAAGCTCTCTGAATGGTGACATCTCCAATGGTGCAAGGAATGATAAAACTCCCTGGGTCTGGCATCTTCTCAGGAAGGTTGTGTTGAATAATTGCACAACATTCCTTGGTTAACACCACTGTTTCTTGTTCCTTCTAATTCCTCTTGTGGGTCAACAACTCTTTCATAAATTTAGCATAAAGAGGCATTTGCTCAAGAGCCTCTGCAAAAGGAATGTTGATCTGTAGCTTCTTGAAGACATCTAAAAATTTAGAAAATTGCTTTTCTTTGGAAGCCTTCTAAAGCCTCTGAGGATATGGTATTTTTGGCTTGTATTCAGGAGCCTTTGGCAAGGTAGGATAAGTGTCAAGAGAATCAAGGAATGGGTTGTCTGCATGCTTAGGAGGGGCGCGCTCTACTTCTTCCTTCTTCTCCTCTGGCGCTTCTTTTTCAACTAATTCTTCATTGGCATTGGTCTCAGGGCCAGCTACTTTACCACTTCTCAACTGAATGACCTTGCAATCTTCTCTTGGGTTCACCACTATATCACCTGGTAATGTACTTGCAGACCGCTTAGGTATTTGCTTGCTCAGCTGGCCCATTTGCACTTCCAAGTTTCTAATGGAGGCTCTGGTTTCCTACATAAAACTTCTCATCATCTCCCAATTAGAATCTTCTTGGGATTTAGAGTTAGCCTGCTGAGGTGGTTGTTGCTGCTGAAACTAAAATTGGCGGTTATTGTAATTGTTCTGTTGGAAGCCGCCCTGAGAATTATTATTGAAATTTTGAGGTTTCTGAGGCTGGTCTCTCCATCCAAAGTTTGGGTAATTTCTCCATCCTTAATTGTATGTCTGAGAATAAGGGTCATTATTGGGATTTCTAGAATCACTCCCCATGTAATTGACCTATTCAGAAGAGGATTGAGCATAATCATAATTATCATTTTGCACCAAATTTCTTGCCATGTCAGAGGAGACCTCTTGAGGTGGATTTTGGGTGTTGATAGCTGAGACTTTGATGAGCGGATAATTTATACGCTTTTTGGCATTGTTTTTAGTATGTTTTTAGTATATTTTAGTTAGTTTTTAGTATATTTTTATTAGTTTTTAGTTAAAATTCACTTTTCTGGACTTTACTATGAGTTTGTGTGTTTTTCTGTAATTTCAGGTATTTTCTGGCTGAAATTGAGGGTCCTGAGCAAAAATCTGATTCAGAGACTGAAAAGGACTGCAGATGCTGTTGGATTCTGACCTCCCTGCACTCGAAGTGGATTTTCTGGAGCTACAGAAGCCCAATTGGCGCGCTCTCAACGGCGTTGGAAAGTAGACATCCTGGGCTTTCCAGCAATGTATAATAGTCCATACTTTGCCCGAGATTTGATGGCCCAAACCGGCGTGGCAAATCAGCCTCAGAATTTCCAGCGTTTAACGCTGGAACTGGCATAAAACTTGGAGTTAAACGCCCAAACTGGCATGAAAGATGGAGTTTAACTCCAGAAAAAGTCTCTACAAATGAAAGCTTCAATGCTCAGCCCAAGCACACACTAAGTGGACCCAGAAGTGGATTTTTATGTCATTTACTCATTTCCGTATACCCTAGGTTACTAGTTCACTATTAATAGGATCTTTTGACATTGTATCTGTAGCTCATGACACTTTACACGTTTCTTTGTGTACTTCCTACGGCATGAGTCTCTAAACCCCATGGTTGGGGGTGAGGAGCTCTGCTGTGTCTTGATGGATTAATGCAATTACTACTGTTTTTCATTCAATTATGCTTGCCTCCATTCTAAAATATTACTTGTTCTTAAACTGGATGAATGTGATGATCCGTGACACTCATCATCATTCTCAACTATGAACGTGTGCCTGACAACCACCTCCGTTCTACTTTAGATTAAGTAGATATCTCTTGGATTCTTTAATCAGAATCTTCGTGGTATAAGCTAGAACTGATGGCGGCATTCAAGAGAATCCGGAAGGTCTAAACCTTGTCTGTGGTATTCTGAGTAGGATTCAATGATTGAATGACTGTGACGAGCTTCAAACTCCTGAGGGCGGGGCATTAGTGACAGACGCAAAAGAATCACTGGATTCTATTCCGGCCTGATTGAGAACCGACAGATGGATAGCCGTGCTGTGACAGGGTGCGTTGAACATTTCCACTGAGAGGATGGGAGGTAGCCACTGACAACGGTGAAACCCTTGCATACAGCTTGCCATCGAAGGAGCCTTGCGTGCTTGAAGAAGAAGACAGTAGGAAAGCAGAGATTCAGAAGATGGAGCATCTCCAAAACCTCAACCTGTTCCCCATTACTGCAGAACAAGTACTTATTTTATGTTCTTTTACTTTTCACAATCAACCTTGATCATTATTGATATCCTGACTAAGATTTATAAGATAACCATAGTTTGCTTCAAGCCGACAATCTCCGTGGGATCGACCCTTACTCACGTAAGGTATTACTTGGACGACCCAGTGCACTTGCTGGTTAGTTGTGCGGGATTGCAAAGTGTGATTGCAATTTCGTGCACCAAGTTTTTGGCGCCGTTGCGGGGGATTGTTCGAGTTTGGACAACTAACGGCTTATCTTGTTGCTTAGATTAGGACTGTTTGTTTTCGTCGGTTTAGAGTCTTTTAGTTGAGTCTAGTTTCATATTTTAAGTTTGGTGTCAATTGCAAGCTTTTGTTTTTCTTCTAATTTTCGAATTTGCATGTCTTTAGTCCCTTTTTGATCCGTAAAAATTCTAAGTTTGGTGTCCTCTTTGTGTTTTTCCTTTAAAATTTTCGAAAATTTGTGTTTGATTTTCTAAAAATTTTAATTTTGGTGTCATTTAGTTGTTTTTCTCTTTCCTCATTTCAAAAATCAAATCTTTTTCATAAAAATTTTTCAATCATATCTTTCTAATTGCTAATCTCAAAATCTTTTAATTAACTAATTGATTCAGTTTTCAATTTGCTTTGATCTTATTTTCTTTTAATTTTCGAATTTTTATTTTATTTTCCTTTTGTTTTTATTTTATTTTTCAGTTAATTCAAAAAATATATATATATTTTTATCTATTTGCAATCCATATCATTTTCCTTTATCCATTATGGACCTAAGTGGGATTGATCAGTCCAGAAGGACTCTGGGGTCATATGCTAACCCCATTACAGCTGCATATGGGAGTAGTATCTGTACACCTCCCATCAAAGCAAGCAGCTTTGAGCTAAACCCTCAACTCATTATCATAGTGCAGCAAAATTGCCAGTATTCCAGTCTTCCTCAGGAAGAGCCTACTGAGTTTCTGGCACAATTCTTACAAATTGCTGACACAGTACGTGATAAAGAGGTGGATCAGGATGTCTACAGACTATTACTGTTTCCATTTGCTGTAAAAGATCAAGCTAAGAGGTGGTTGAATAACCAACCTACAGCAAGCATAAAGACATGGAAACAGTTATCAGACAAATTCCTGAATCACTTTTACCCTCCAAAGAGGATGACACAGTTAAGGCTGGACATCCAAGGCTTTAAACAAGAGGATAATGAATCCCTTTATAATGCCTGGGAGAGGTATAGAGGTATGCTAAGAAAATGCCCCTCTGAAATGTTTTTAGAGTGGGTACAGTTAGACATCTTCTACTATGGGCATACAGAAAAAGCTCAGATGTCTTTAGACCACTCAGCTGGTGGATCTATACACATGAGAAAGACAATTGAGGAGGCTCAAGAGCTTATAGACACTGTTGCTAGAAATCAATATTTGTACTCTAGCAATGAGTTCTCCCCAAAAGAGGAAGTCATGGCACTAGCCACTGATCCCAATCCTCAAGAACAGATGATTGAGCTTAATCAACAATTGCTCCTGATGACAGAACAGTTAGCAGAATTTAAAGAGATGCTCCATGAAACTAAAGTTGCTAACAAGAATATAGAACTGCAGTTGAATCAAGCAAAACAGCAAATATCTAAACAGATAACAGAAGAATGTCAAGCAGTTCAACTGAGAAGTGGGAAGACATTGAATAACACTGCTCAAAAGAGCAAAAAGCCAAATAAGGAACAATTGACAGAGGATAACCAAACCACTGTTCAAAATCCCTCTGAGGACAGTAAGAGCCCAGAGAGGAACACTTTTGGCGTTCAAACGCCAGAAAAGGGGGGAAAGCTGGCGTTAAACGCCCATTCCCTGCCCAGTTCTGGCGTTCAAACGCCAGAGAAGGGAGAGAAGTTGGCGTTAAACGCCCAATCTTCACCCAATTCTAGCGTTCAGATGCCAAGAGAGGATCAGACACCTGAGAGTGCTGACAGTAATCCCTCTAAAAAGGCTTCTTCAACCACTTCTGTAAGGAATAAACCTGCAGAATCTAAGGTTGAAGAATATAAAGCCAAGATGCCTTATCCTCAGAAACTCCGCCAAGCGGAACAGGATAAGCAATTTGCCCGCTTTGCAGACTATCTAAGGACTCTTGAAATAAAGATTCCGTTTGCAGAGGCACTTGAGCAAATACCTTCTTATGCTAAGTTCATGAAAGAAATCTTAAGTCATAAGAAGGATTGGAGAGAAACTGAAAAAGTATTTCTCACTGAAGAATGCAGTGCAGTCATCTTGAAAAGCTTACCAGAAAAGCTTCAAGATCCAGGGAGCTTTATGATACCATGCACATTAGAAGGCGCTTGCACTAAGACAGCCTTATGTGATCTTGGAGCAAGTATCAATCTAATACCTGCATCCACTATCAGAAAGCTTGGGTTGACTGAAGAAGTCAAACCAACCCGGATATGCCTCCAACTTGCTGATGGCTCCATTAAACATCCATCAGGCATAATAGAGGACATGATTGTCAAGGTTGGGCCATTCGCCTTTCCAACTGACTTTGTGGTGCTGGAAATGGAGGAGCACAAGAGTGCAACTCTCATTCTAGGAAGACCTTTCCTAGCAACTGGACGAACTCTTATTGATGTACAAAAAGGGGAAGTAACCCTGAGAGTCAATGAGGATGAGTTCAAGTTGAATGCTGTAAAAGCTATGCAGCATCCAGACACACCAAATGACTGCATGGGCGCTGACATTATTGACTCTTTGGTGGAAGAGATCAATATGACTGAAATCCTAGAATCAGAGCTTGAGGACATCTTCAAGGATGCTCAACCTGATCAAGAAGAACCAGAGGAAACAAAGGAATTTTCGAAAATTCCTCAAGGGGAGGATAAGCCTCCCAAACCTGAACTCAAACCACTACCACCATCCCTGAAGTATGCATTTCTGGGAGAGGGTGACACTTTTCCAGTGATTATAAGCTCTGCTTTAAATCCACAGGAAGAGAAAGCACTGATTCAAGTGCTAAGGACACACAAGACAGCTCTTGGGTGGTCCATAAGTGATCTTAAGGGCATTAGCCCAGCTAGATGCATGCACAAGATCCTGTTGGAGGATAATGCCAAACCAGTGGTCCAACCACAGAGGAGGCTAAATCTAGCCATGAAGGAGGTGGTGCAGAAAGAGGTCACTAAATTACTAGAGGCTGGGATTATTTATCCTATTTCTGATAGCCCCTGGGAGAGCCCTGTCCAAGTTGTCCCCAAAAAGGGAGGCATGACAGTGGTTCATAATGAAAAAAATGAACTGGTTCCTACAAGAACAGTCACAGGGTGGCGTATGTGTATTGACTACAGAAGGCTCAATACAGCCACCAGAAAGGATCATTTTCCTTTACCATTCATAGACTAAATGCTAGAAAGACTAGCTGGTCATGATTATTACTGCTTTTTGGATGGCTATTCAGGTTACAACCAAATTGCAGTAGATCCTCAGGACCAAGAGAAAACAGCATTTACTTGCCCTTCTGGCGTGTTTGCCTACAGGAGGATGCCTTTTGGTCTGTGTAATGCTCCTGCAACCTTTCAGAGATGCATGTTATCCATCTTCTCTGATATGGTGGAGAAATTCCTGGAAGTCTTCATGGATGACTTCTCAGTATATGGAGACTCATTCAGCTCCTGTCTTAACCACCTAGCACTTGTCCTGAAAAGGTGCCAAGAGACTAACCTGGTTTTAAACTGGGAGAAATGTCACTTTATGGTGACTGAAGGAATTGTCCTTGGACACAAAATTTCAAGCAGGGGAATAGAGGTGGATAAGGCAAAGGTAGAGGTAATTGAAAAATTACCACCACCTGCCAATGTTAAGGCAATCAGAAGCTTTCTGGGGCATGCAGGATTCTACAGAAGGTTTATAAAGGATTTTTCAAAAATTGCAAAACCTTTGAGTAACCTGCTAGCTGCTGACACACCATTTGTGTTTGACACACAGTGTCTGCATGCATTTGAGACCCTGAAAGCTAAGCTGGTCACAGCACCAGTCATCTCTGCGCCCGATTGGACATTGCCATTTGAACTAATGTGTGATTCCAGCGACCATGCCATTGGTGCAGTGTTGGGACACAGGCATAACAAGCTTCTGCACGTCATTTATTATGCCAGCCGTGTTCTAAATGATGCACAGAAGAATTACACAACCACAGAAAAAGAGTTACTTGCAGTGGTATATGCCATTGACAAGTTTAGATCCTATCTAGTGGGATCCAAAGTGGTTGTGTACACTGACCATACTGCTCTTAAATACTTACTCACAAAGCAGGATTCAAAACCCAGGCTAATAAGATGGGTGTTGCTTCTGCAAGAGTTTGATATAGAAATAAGAGACAGAAAATGGACAGAGAACCAGGTAGCTGATCATCTGTCCCGAATAGAACCAGTAGCTGGGGCGTCCCTCCCTTCTACTGAGATTTCTGAGACTTTCCCAGATGAGCAACTCTTTGCCATTCAGGAAGCTCCATGGTTTGCAGATATTGCAAACTATAAAGCTGTGAGGTTCATACCCCAGGAGTACAGCAGAGTGCAAAGAAAGAAATTAATTTCAAATGCCAAGTACTACCTATGGGATGAGCCATATCTCTTTAAGAGATGTGCAGACGGAATGATCCGCAGATGTGTACCCAGAGAAGAAGCACAGAGGATCCTATGGCACTGCCATGGATCACAGTATGGAGGACATTTTGGAAGTGAGCGAACAGCCACTAAAGTCCTCCAATGTGGCTTCTACTGGCCTACTCTCTATAAAGATGCCCGAGAGTTTGTGCGTAACTGTGACAGTTGCCAAAGAGCTGGTAACTTGCCTCACGGATATGCCATGCCTCAACAAGGGATATTAGAGATAGAATTGTTTGATGTATGGGGAATTGACTTCATGGGTCCATTCCCACCATCATACTCAAACACTTACATTCTGGTAGCAGTGGACTATGTATCTAAGTGGGTAGAAGCAATTGCTACACCCACTAATGATACCAAGACCGTGCTGAAATTCCTCCAGAAACACATCTTCAGCAGATTTGGTGTTCCCAGAGTACTAATCAGTGACGGGGGCACTCATTTCTGCAATAGACAGCTATACTCTGCTATGGTCAGATATGGAATTAGTCACAAAGTGGCAACTCCGTATCATCCACAGACAAATGGGCAAGCTGAAGTCTCTAACAGAGAGCTAAAAAGAATCCTAGAACGGACTGTGATAGCCCAAAGAAAGGATTGGGCAAAGAGTTTGGATGATGCTTTGTGGGCATACAGAACAGCATTCAAAACTCCAATAGGAACCTCTCCATACCAACTGGTGTATGGGAAGGCCTGTCATCTGCCCGTGGAACTGGAACATAAAGCCTACTGGGCAACCAGGTTCCTAAACATGGATGCTCAATTAGCTGGTGAAAAAAGATTGCTCCAGCTAAATGAGCTAGAGGAATTCAGACTCAATGCCTTTGAAAATGCAAAAATTTATAAGGAAAAGGCAAAGAAGTGGCATGACAAGAAGTTGTCATCCAGAGTCTTTGAGCCAGGACAAAAAGTTCTGCTCTTCAACTCTAGGCTCAGATTGTTTCCAGGAAAACTTAAGTCCCGGTGGAGGGGTCCGTATGTGATTACAAGAGTGTCACCATATGGATATGTTGAGCTTCAGGATATTGATTCTGACAAAAAGTTCATTGTTAATGGACAGAAAATCAAGCATTATCTTGAAAGCAATATTGAGCAGGAATGCTCAAAACTGAGGTTGGAATGATCCTCAGTAAAGGTCCAGCCAAAGACAATAAAGAAGCCCTTGCTGGGAGGCAACCCAGTCATTAGCAGGTTATATGTTTTGTTTCTACAGAGGCAAGTATCAAAAATGAAGGAATTCACAGAGTTACAGAAGGATTTGGTGCAAAAAGCAGAGAAACAGAGCTTACTGGCGAAAAAACGCCAGTAAAGGTGCCATTTTGGGCGTTAAACGCCAGAATGGGCACCATTCTGGGCGTTTAACGCCAGGTGTGCAGCATCCTGGGCGTTTAGCAAAACGCCCAGTGATAAAGGGAATCCTGGCGTTTAACGCCAGCCAGGGCACCTGGCTGGGCGTTAAACGCCCACATTGGCTAACAAATGGGCGTTAAACGCCAGAATGGATACCATTCTGGGCGTTTAACGCCAAAATGGTGGGGGACCAAGATTTTGCTTTCCAATCAAATTTTTTTTCAAACTTTCCTTTTTTGACCCATACTTTTCTACATAAACACATTTCAACCTTTCATCATTCACCTTCAAATCTTCAAAAATCAAAATCATTCTTCAAATCTCTCAAATCAATCCCAAATCTTGTTCAAAAACTCACCAATCTCTCAAAGTTATGTACTTCCATCTGGACAAAATAAGAGAAATCTTCAAATTTAGTGACGGTTTTAAATCGTCGCTAAAAATTTCATGACAGTTCAAAAAAATCACGAAATATAAAAAAAACTGTCACAAAATTTCGTAATTTAATGTCAGTTTCAAAACGTCGCAAAATACAATATAAAATTCATCTCGACAAGTGTTATAAATTCGTGACGGTTTTATACTTTAAAAACCGTCATAATTAGTTTAGCGACATTTCTTACCAACGGTGCTCCAAAACCATCACTATGTAAACTAACGATGCTTAAAATCTATGACACTTTTTTTAACCGTTGCAAAAATAGTTAGTGATAGTTAAAGCCGTCGCCAAACATTAAAAAAAAAAACCGTAGCAAAGTTGCTGTTTTGTCGTAGTGTGCACCAACGAGAGGTTTGAAATAAGTTCGAAAAATGGTAGCATGCTTAAAAATAACTTTGTTTGACAATAGCCAGTTTTATTAATAGGTGGTAACTATTGATCATAAAGAAAATATTTAAAAAAATATTGTATAAGAATTTTTTTTACAATTAAAAAAAATATTACATATATAATAAAAAATAGTCTTTATATATTTATATATATATATATTTATATATATATATATATATATATATATATAATTTAATTTATTTTAATGTATATGTTATATTTTATTATATATGCTAGTTAGTCACTGATTTTAGCATATATCTAACAAGATTGTAATGAAATTTCTTTCCTTTAATACTTAACCATAAAAATTACTTTGCAACAACAATTATATTTAGTAATAGTTAAGAAAAGGGAAAAAAGAAAAACTAATTTTTTAGCGATTATCAAATGGCCCCATTGGTTACTGAGGTAACCACAAATTTAGAAACGAGCTAGCTGTACTTGAAACTTGGTGTTTACTCACGAATTTTAATTTGGTGTCTCTCAAAGGTGGTCTGATTGAGTGTCATTTGGGTCATGTATGCCACTAACGAATGCTAATTGAAACTCGCTTTCGAAGACTTTTCTATGCGAAGTGTCAAAGTCCAGTGCCATTGATTGCACCCCGACAATGTACAACATACTTTCTCCACACACATGAATTTAATTTGAAGACAAGTATTATCATTGTTTTACAAATTCAAACACGTACGAGAGTACTACTTCACAACAACAGGGAAATACATGAAAAGTTAAATGGATAATTTAACTATTATAGTCAGACTTGCACGTTAGACTTTAAAAACGTTCGGTGTATCTTAGCTAGTAATTGCAATTTGGTGTATCTGATATTAATTCTTTGTTTTATTTTGTTTTTTATTTAATCTAAGTTGACTAATTTAGGACAAGTTATCCTTGTCGGAATAAGCCATTATTTCATGAGTGATTGTATTCTTAGTTGGCATCAAAATGAATTATATATGTAAATTGTAAGGAACCATGATGTAGGGATAATTATAACTTATCTGATTTCTCTTTTTTTATTTTTATTTTTTTGGTAAATCACTAAAAATGCACCTGAGTAATTTTATTTCTGACAAAAATATACTCAAATTTTATTATCAACCAAAATATCTTCAAATAATTTAAAAATGTCATAAAAACGTCCAACATTAAATATGTATTCTCAAAAAGATGCTTTAGAAATAGAATTTTAATTCGGTTTTTGCAAGCATGATTAAAAAAAGAGATATTTTTAATCTTAAAATTTAGTAATTTTTCGTTAAGTAAATATATATTTTTTTGTGATTTTTTTTGTCAAAAATCAACAATTTTAAAATGTATTTAGCAAAAAAATCAACAAATTTTAAGAATAATAATATCTTATTTTTTTATTATGCTTGCGAAAAATTGTATCAAAATTCAATCTCTAAAACATTTTTTGAGAAATACATATTTAATGTTGAATATTTTTGTCGCTTTTTTAAATTATTTCAGGATATTTTTGTTGATAGAAAAATTAAAATGTATTTTTATCAACAATAAAATTATTCGAGTGCACTTTTAATAGTTTACTTTTTTTTAATCAATAATGTATTGCACATTTTATTATTTGATAAAGTGTGGAGTCCAATAATAATTTTATACTCATTAAATGCACCACTTTTTATATGAACTATTAAATTGTATTAAATAAAAATAAAAAATATTATAAAAAAATATTAATGGACTTACAAATATAAAACATATTAATACATGCATATATAAATATATTTTAATATATACTATTTTAAAAATAACAAGTGTAGTTTTTTGTTTTTAAATAAATAATTTGACAGTGATATCACAATAATAAGTCCCTAATAATTTGACAATGATATACTCATCATCCAAATGTTTCACCAATGTAATTTTCAGTACAAATTAATGGTAAAGACAACAGAGAGATCGCATTTTTCTAAATCGTTAATGGATTAAAAAGCAAATTGATTTTCTTTTAAGATAAGAGCAATGTTATAACCAAAAGGGTATTAGTCAAAAACCAGTCAAATACGTTTGGGTGAATCTAAAATCTTTACGAGTTAATATATATGGATATTTCTTTTATTAAGTATCAGAATATTTCTTTTTTATACTAAATGAATGTTTTTTTATATATTTTTCGATTTTTTTGTATTGCAAATGTGAATGTCTCTATTTCTTTAAAAAATTCATATTTTTTTTTAAATTTTATAAATATTTAATTATTTTTGCTAAAATATAATTGGATGTTTCTTTTGTTAAGTATTAAGATGTTTTTTCATATTAAATGAATATTTTTTTTATAATTCTGTAATTATGTAGTTTATAGTCTCTTTAATCATCAAAACGATACTTAATATCGCAAAACGCAGAAAGCAACATCTCTGCAACAAAAAAACATGAAATCTCACTTTTTTTTATAAAATTTAAAAATAAAAAATACTAAAAAAAAATAAAAATAAAAAATCAAAAGCGCATCCTTAGATTACTATCAATTGAACTCTACAAATCAAAGTCAACATTTTTCCTATACACTTGCTACTTGGATTGAATACAGAACACCTAATCAAGTGTTTAATGATCAATGAAACTCAATTGTTTCATCTTTCTTCAATCTTCATTGATTCAGTTGAAGCATGGCGACAACTGTGTCAGAGAGTGGTGGCTCCTCCTCGGAATCGGCATTGATATTCATGGGGACAGGCTGCTCCAGCGCCATCGCCCTATCCGAGGTGCCTCATCTCTTTCTCCCATCTTCCCTGTCACGTTTGCTTCCAATCGCTCTTTCTCTCCCTCCCAACCGAAACGTGGAGTGCGTCATCGCGATGGAGCTTGCAGAGGCGTGGAATGAAGGAATCGAACGCGTTCTTGCAAGTGACGCCGCGGTTGAGGGTGGATAGGGTTTGAAGGAGGTGGTTGATGAGGGAAGAGGTGAAGGTTTTGTCGGTGACGAAGTCGAAGGTGAACTTCGTGTTGAAGCAGTTGTCTTGGATGCGCTTGTTGAGAACGTCGTGGAGAGCATGGAAGTCTCCGGCGCTTCCAGCAGCATTGGTGAGAGAGATTTATGTGTGTGATTTGTTAGAGGTGGATAGATTAATGTGAGAGAGAAGAAGAAGACTTTTATAGGTTTTAATTAGGTTTACCTAATTAATTTTAAATTTTTTAAATTTTAAATTTAAAAAATTTAAAATTAATTATTAATATAAATTAAAATATTTTTGTTTTGTTTTTAACTGATAAGCTTTTGGTTTCATATACTTTTCCTTAAGATAATGGTTAAAGATTGGGATGGGTGTTCATTCTAAAAAAAAGTCATACCTTGCAAAAATACTATATAAGCCCAAAATCAAATCCTGAATCTTCTTATATTAAGCTCTTTCAGATGTTACCATTGTTGAATATCGAATGTTATACAATATTGTTTATATATTTTTTAATATATCCTGAAAAAATACGAAAATAGTGAAATTTAAATGTTAATGTGTTTTATGTCAAATTATTGAGTTTAAACTATGCACTATAAATTGGAGCATTTTTTGTTTATGTAATTTTAGTTTATGAACTATTGTTGGATTTATATTTTCATTAATGAATTTAATATTTTATGTTTTATTTTTATTTATTTGAGTTATTTTTTATTTTTTGGACTGGATAGTTGTAGTTTTTACTATTTATTATAATTTATGAAATTTTATGTCCATGCACATCATGCATACCAAGTATTTGATAAAATATTTGAACTAGTTATAGAGTAGATTTTGCATTCTTGGTTTGGATTGAAAAATTGGGTGACTTTAAGTCATTAATGTCCAAGTTGATTGATAATTTATAAATATTAATTAGTCTTATTTTTACTAATTAAATGAGTAAGTTATTTAAGACTTGTGAATTAAGATTAACTAAGCCTAATTGACTTTCTTTAATTTGTAGAGATTGGTGAATCGGTTTTACTTTTTGTAATTATATCATGTTGTGGTTAATGACAAAGATATTAAATCGTGACCATACATTTATAGTTATCCTTTTTACTAGATTTTATCGTGATTATAGACATTTTTTTTGTAGTGAAGTGTTTTAAAAAAAAGGTTAACCTCAACATTTTTACTAAATTTTATTAAATTTAAAAATAATATTAGTAAAATTTTTAGTAACACAGAATATGTTTATCTTTTATTAAAATATTATTAATATACATAGATAATATTTTAATATTTTAATAACATACAATTTTTAAATATTAATAAAAGTCATGTAATAGTGAAGTATCTAATAGTGATAAGAGTTTGTTAGCTAGTAAAGTGAGATGGTTTATACTGGAAGTCTGGAACAGATACTTAGATTTGTCTTGAAGATCGAAAATATCTTAAGAATTTGTAATCGGTAAACTATTATGTAATTTATGAAAGAAATCTAATATACATGCATATATTACTTTTGTTATGTCGGAACGAACTCTATCTAATGGTATATAAAATACATTTACACGATAAATGAAGCATGGTCTAAAAGTTCCATGCAAGTTCATCCATATAGTTGATATCATGAGACATGAATTCAGAGTTAAGTACACTTTCCAGCAACCCAAAGTCAAAATTATTATTATTGTTATTATCATTATTGGAGCCCTCCAAAGAAGCATTAGTATTCATCTCAATGATATTATTAGCTTCTCTGATCTCGTCATCATCATCATCATCAGCAGCATGTAGTGAATGTTGCATTCCTTGCCCTTCTTCCAATGTCTGAACTCTGAAATCTTCAGCATCATGATCAGTCCTTGAATTCCATAATAAGCTATTCTTAGATGGGATACTATTATTCATGCGTGAATAATTATGAGAACAAATAATATTGGAGACATTACTATTATTACTATTATTATTCTCTATTATTCTTGATGGTTCATAACAAAAATCCGATGAGGTAACAATGCTAGACGGTGCTTGAACAACACTTGGTTGAGCCTGATTATTGGTAGGTAGTGAAGAAGAAGAAGAAAGGCCTTGGCTAGTTTCAATAATGGGAGCATTATTATTAGCACTGTTTGGCATATTTGAAGTAATAATGAGAAAGGAATCATTATTATTGTTAGAGAAGTTTGATGATGATGAGGTTGTAATTCTCCTGTGAGAAGAGAGAAGAGTGTGTGTTTGTGGATCTAGGCCTTGAGATATGAGCTTCTTTTTAATGCAAGAGTTCCAGAAATTCTTGACCTCATTGTCTGTTCTACCAGGTAGGTGCTTCGCTATTTGAGCCCATCTGCAACAACACACAAAATGATGCATATGTACAACCCCTTTTCTTGATTAATTATAGAACAAATTAAAGGGTTAAACACTAAAACGGATAACCGAAAATCTTGACAGTTATCCAAAAGAAGAGGTTAGTCATACCGTAGTCTAATTATATTCGTTATTTTAAATAATTATTTGTGACTATAAAATAAGAGTAATTATTTAATATTATGTAATTGAATATATGTATAAAATTATTTTATATTAATAATATATTAATATTAAATTTATAAAAAAATTCAAACGATATGTATAAAAAATTTAACTCAAAAATTAATTATTTTTCTGTCAATATTAACCATTTTTTTAATTTAGAATTCTAAATCTTAATTTTAAACTTTAATGATTTATTTAATTGCATACCTGATGAGTACATTTGCAAATATTTACATACCTAACCTAAGCAGCAATAGTTAAATAAATTTTCACGAACTTTTATTTAATTTTTTTAGTTCTTAGATTTAATACATATCTTAAATCAACACCGATTATTCAACGTGTATAAAAATTACTTGTGAGAAAATGATATTAAAAAATAATTGACAATAATCTCATTAAAAAGTTAGAAATATTTCTCTTTTCTGATCTATATAATTTTAGATATTGTCGGGGTAGTCCCTATTACTACTGTGGCATTTTGTTTGTGTGCTTCTAAGTTTCTAAGTTTAGCCTTTATTACCTGTTTCCGAGAATTCTATGAATGTCAATTATGATCTGCTCTTCCTCTAAAGTGAAGGAACCCCTCTTCAGATCTGGCCTCAGGTAATTTATCCATCTCAATCTGCAACTCTTTCCGCATCTTTGCAATCCTGCCCCCAAAAAATAGAAAAACACACACACAGCCCCCATATTATCTCTAATTTGATTTGTACTAGACTTCTATATCTTTTTTGTCTCATACACTAAATTAACACAAGAAAAATATTATAGATATAATATATTTTATTATTTTTATTCAACGATTAGTTAATAATATTTAAAAATATTAATTAAAAATATAGTGTTGCATTGCTGAACTAAAAATATTGACCTCATAACTAAAAATACTAATCAATATAAATTAAAATTGTTAACCATTGAAAAAAAATTTTCTTGATACAAATATTTTTATTACTAAAGGACACATAAAATTTAGTTCATGTAAATTTCAATTGTTATCTAATGATAAAAAGTGTATACATATATCAACTTAGTATATATAAAACTTTTTATTCTACTGCTTTTTCTTCCAAAACCCAAATTCCTATTACATCTTTTAATAAAAAAATAAAAATTACTCCTATGATAGAGAAGCTCACTAAAAAAATTTATTAGCGAAAATGTTTATCCTTTACTCAACTTTACTCTTTACTAAAAAAATTTTCCAACATTTACCCAGAAGTTAATTGTTTATGCTTATATATATATAGGGAAGAGAGAATGAAATGCCTGCAAATTTAGGGACAGAACTCCAACTTTTGTGGCCATGAGTTGTGATATATCTGAGAAGCTTCTCATCTTCTTCAGGAGACCACAACCCTCTTTTGATCTTCTGTTTGGTGCAGCAACGGTGCCCCATTTCTCTTTCTCTCTCTCTTCCAAAACCAGCACTAATGCTCTCAAGAGTGAATTGATACCAGCATTTGAATTTGGAGGCACTCCATTTATAAATGCTAACCTTTGTTAAGTGACATAATACAAAATGGGTCCCACGCTGTTGGATCATGAGTGAGAGAAATAATGATGATGGTTACTATAGACTATAGAGTGCATGACAAGTACTATATGCAATGGATTCTCTCTATCATTTGTCCAAATTGCAACACATAAAGTGTGTGCTAAGACTTTCAATTTTTATAAGTAATTAATAACACGTTTTTACCTTTTTTTTAAAGATAATTCATAATAAACATCTCATGTCATAAAACCGCTCATCCCAAAAGCGTAACTTGATAGAACAATTTAACACTAATGATTATATCTCTAATACTTCCTAAACCTTCATTGTACGTATTGTACGTTTAAGCCATTGGCTCCCTATATTTTCCCATTCAATTATTTTTGGAATTTAAACTATAGAAAGAGACATATGTAATTATTTTTTAGTATCTTCATAAATAATTATATCTTTAAAATATTCTTTCACATAAAAATCTCCTTTAAATTTGTATAAATATTTGTACAAGTCATTTTATTTATTTATTTGTTTTTTTTTAAATAATAATAAAGATTAAATTCTAAATTTTTTTATCATAAAAGCTTCGATATTCATTATGAAATTAAACTATTTTACTAAAAAATTTAAGCCAATAGAAAAAAAAAACACTTGGGTTTTAACATTATTTATTTTTTTGTGTGGAAGGAAGAGAACGGTAACGTAATAATCATGAGGGTATTTTCTTCTCTAATTTGTCTAGTTTGTTTAAGAATTTTATTAAAGTGGTGGGATCCCTTGCTCAGAATAAAAGATATAAGAATGGGGTTTTTGTGAATAAAATAAACTACTCAATGGAAAAACATAAATAATATTTCTTTCTATTAAAAGCAAACGCAAGTACGCGACAGTAAACCTTTGGGAAAAATAAGCAATAATATAAGCTATTTTGGGTGTTGATTCCTTCGCAAAGTTGATATGTCTCCTTATAAGGATAATTATTTTTTGTACAAGCAAGTATGTAATTAACCTGCATGTTCTTATATTTCTATTTTTCATCGAAGCCATATATAATGAATGTAAAAGTATTTTGGGAAAGTAAGGTTTATTTTTAAATTCTTGGAGAGAGAGAGAGAGAGAGAGAGAGAGAGAGGAGAGAGAGAGAGGAGAGAGAGAGAGAGAGAGAGAGAGAGAGAGAGAGAGAGAGAGAGAGAGAGAGGAGAGAGAGAGAGAGAGAGAGAGAGAGAGAGAGAGAATTTAAGATTAGGAAGAGACAACAATTGAGATCATAGGCATTTATTAACGTGTTTTTAAAAATTCTTTAACGTGAAGATAACGACGATGAAGTTATTGGCTTTGGCAATACAAGTATTCATGGTCTATAGTGATCTTTTGTGTTTTTTACTCTAATCTAAATTATTAAAAATGCGTTAACTACCAATTTAATATTCAAAAAATTTTATCGCTGATAATTTTTTTTAAAAGATATTATTAATAAAATAATTCTAGATTAATTTAAAAATATTAAAAAAATTAATAAATATTATATTTTTATTAAGAAACAAAAATTTTTTATATTTCACAAACAGTTTATCTATTTGATCTAAATTTTTGAAGCCTTATTTGAATAAATATTTAGAAAGTATAAAACAAATTTAGAATAAAAGTTGAATTCTCGTTTTTTTATTTTAAAATATGGCCATTCATAAAAAAAATTTAAAAATTCACTTGATAAAAAATTATTAAATTTTAAGGATAAAAATATTTTATTTTTTAATAATAATTACAAAAAATTGCATCAAAATTTGATTTTTAAAGTTATTTTTTAAATATATATTTAATATTTAGTTTTTTTATCGTATTTTTAAATCTTTTGAAAATTTATTTGTTGTTAACATTTTTTATAATTATTATCATTTTTTTGTTAGTAATATAAATTTTCGAATATCATTTTGATATTTTATTCTATTAAAAATATTTAATAGATAAAAAAAAACAACTCAAAATTATTTTATATTATATTCTTTAATTATTACTTATCTTATTTTATATTTTTTAATTACTAATAAAACAATTGAATAATATTAAGTATAATAAATATATAATTATAAATATTACATGCATACATTTTTTATTGTTAAATAAAATAAGCTATTGTTAGGTTATTATCTCCATAGAATAATTCCTAAAGTTTATGGTGGATTTCATTTTTTCCCTTCTCTCATTCAAGTCCTATTGTTATTGTATTTAGTTCTAAATTTAGTAAATGTATAGTACGCTCATATTCTTTAAGAAAAATGTTTTCAGAATTTATTATTTTTGGTTATTTTTTGTTATTAATTCATTTTTTTTAGTATAGTAATTTAATAATATATTTTAATCTACATTTTTAAACATTAATAATTAACTGATGACTAAAAATAATAAATTCTAATAATATGTAATAATTTTATTTTTTTATAGAATTTGGAGGTTTGATTTTTCTTTGAGAGTCAAGCAAGCATATATATAAATTTTTAGATTGTATAGCATTATTTTTCCCAATTCTAGTTCCATGTTATGTCGCGTCGTATTCGTATTTCGTATGCAATGTCAATGCAAGAAATAAACAATCAGTAAATTATAAACTAAAGCAAGGGAATCATCAACATAAAAAGAAAGGGAGAAGGGGGAAAGAGTTATCAAAATGGCCAATTTATTACCAAGACAAATCACGGTTTTATTTTATATTTAAAAAATGAGCTGTACTTAAAACTTCATGTTTACTCATCAAGTTGGTGTGTCCCTCAAAGGTCTAATTGAGTGTCATTTTTAGCTATGTCACTAATAACGATAATGCACAGCATAGTTTCTCCACACACATGAATTTGAAGACTAAATAAAAAAGGTTATTGTGTTATATAATTCATACACCTACAAGAATAGTAGTATGTACTTCAAGAACAGGGAAAAACCATGTAATGAATAATCTAATTTATTTGTTATAGTCAGACTTGCACGTTAGACTTTGAAAACTCTGGGTGTGTCGTCTTAGCCAGTAATTCCACTTTGGTGGGTCTAACAACTCTTTAAGTAATTCTATATATATATATATATATATATATATATATATATATATATATATATATATATATGACCACCGAGACTAATTCTAATGTATTAGCACAAATTATATATCGCTGTTGGAAATAAGCAATTCATGAATGCTTGTATATATTCTTAGTTGACATACAAAAAAAAAAAAAAGTGAGAACCTTTGTTACGTGATGTAGGGATTTTGTAATTTTATTCCACTGCTTATTATGCATGGGATCACACACATAATATTCCTCTTCATTATTGGATCCTTCATTAAGCATAAATTTTACGTCTTGGATGCATATAACGTTTACTAAGCAATTACATTTACCTTGTTTCCCCTTCTTATGAGTATTTTGGATGTCATATGGTTGTTTCTCTTTGTCGCTTGTTGATACGTACATCACTTGATGCAGTGTAATTGGTAGAAGAGTTGTATGAGAGTCCATTTTGTATGTAGCTGTCATTAAGGCAAAGAATTTGATAATCCATAATGTTTGGACTATTTAATGGTCTTAATAATAAAATTTTTTTTTTTTAATAATTATTAAATAATTTTTATAAATTAATTTTTTATTTATTATATAATTTTAAAATTGATATTTTATTTTATAATTATTAATTATTAATTATATTTATTAACAATTAAAAATAACAACAAAATAGATCTTTCATTAATTATGCATGATCTTTATAAATATTTTGACAATATAAATCAACGAATTAATTCAATTACGAAATCAAAATTCCTAATTTTCTCGCGAAACTGAAGGCAGAAGGGAACTGAGGGAAGCACAATTTTTGTCTTTCTACGTGGATTGTATGGACACGACGTGCTTATGCTGTTAGATGGTTTTTGGAACTGTCCTTCTATCGGGATCACCTTGGCAAGACATTTACGAAAATAAGGGATTAGGGCATCAATTGAGAATTTTGATTTTCATAGTGTTTCTAATTTTTACAGATTTAATGGATCAAGAGAAAAAAAATTCGATAATTTACATTGTCAAAATATTTATAGAGGTCACTATTAATGAAAAATATATTTTGTTGTTGTTTCTAATTATTAATAAATATAAATAATGAATAATAAAATAATAATTATAAAATAAAAAAATAAAATTTTAAAATTATATAATAGATAATTAATTAATTTGTAAATAAAATTAAATAAAGACAATTTAATAACTATTAAAAAAATAAAAAATATATTTTATTATTGAAATATTTAATAATCCAAACGTTATGAGATCGTCAAAAAATTCTTTATCATATATTAACTTATGACAGATTATAAAAGAATAAAGAGCAATTTGGAAAGGAGAAAATATATTTAATTGGATGTGAATAATAATTGAGAAACCTATTAATCAGCTACAAATCTTTAAATAAAGTTGAGGTATTCAACAAATTAGTTATCATTGACTTAACAGAATGGGAAATACTATATACATACAACTAAAAAAATAGAGAAAAGATTTCATTTATGCATTTTTTCATAAAATATTATTCTTTTTGGTAAATATTTCTATTTATATACATATCCATACCTAACCCAAAGCATAAAAGCTAGGCCCAAAAAGGATGAAATCCCCACCCAAGAGGGTGGCCTCTTTAAAGAAGTCAGACACGATGAAAGAGATTGGTTTATGCTTATCCAAATAAGTAATCGAAGGATTACTATGTGTTCATAACACACAGTGAAAGAAAAGAAAGTAATCCTAAAGATCTATTTTATGTTTAAACTTTATTCGAATAAATAATATATAGATCAGATCTAAATACCTGGGTACGGTAGTAAAAATCACTTTCTCTTTCGATGGTATGAAGGCACTATTGGTGGACGAAATTGTGATCATCAACAATGGCTCCAAAGACTTGGTGCTCTCAAACGTGAATCTCACGTTTTCACAACTCCGCACAACTAACTAGCAAGTGTACTGGGTCGTACAAGTAATACCTTACGTGAGTAAGGGTCAATCCTACAGAGATTGTTGGTATGAAGCAAGCTATGGTCATCTTGTAAATCTCAGTCAGGTGGATTTAAATGGATTAAGAGATTATTGGTTTAAATAATGATAATAAAATAAATAGAAAATAAAAATAAAGTTACTCATGTAATTCAATAGTGGGAATTTCAGATAGGTATATGGAGGTGTTGTGTTCCTTCTGAATCTTTGCTTTTCTACTTCTTCCTTCCAGTTTTTTTATCACTCCTTTCTATGGCAAGCTGTATGTAGGGCATCACTGTTGTCAATGGCTACATCCCATCCTCTCAGTGAAAATGGTCCAAATGCTCTGTCACAGCACGGCTAATCATCTGTCGGTTCTCAATCAGGTTAATTGGAATAGAATCCAATGATTCTTTTGCATCTGTCACTAACGCCCAGCCTTCAGGAGTTTGAAGCTCGTCACAGTCATTCAATCCCGGAATCCTACTCGGAATACCACAGACAAGGTTAGACTTTCCGGATTCCCATGAATGCCGCTATCAATTCTAGCTTATACCACAAAAATTCTGATTAAGGAATCCAAGAGATATGCGCCCGGTCTAAGGTAGAACAGAAGTGGTTGTCAATCACGCGAGTTCATAGGTGAGAATGATGCTGAGTGTCACGGATCATCACATTCATCAAGTTGAAGTGCAACAAATATCTTAGAACAGGAATAAATCGAATTGAATAGAAAATAGTAGAAATTGCATTAAAACTTGAGGTACAGCAGAGCTCCACACCCTTAATCTATGGTGTGTAGAAACTCTACCGTTGAAAATACATAAGTGATGAAGGTCCAGGCATGGCCAAATGGCCAGCCCCCAAAACGTGATCACAGGATCAAAAATACAATTCAGGATCCAGGATTGAAAATATAATAGTAAAAAGTCCTATTTATACTAGACTAGCTACTAGGGTTTACAGAAGTAAGTAATTGATGCAGAAATCCACTTCCAGGGCCCACTTGGTATGTGCTTGGGCTGAGCTTGAACTATCCACGAGTTGAGGCTTCTCTTGGAGTTGAACGCCAAGTTGTAACGTGTTTTGGGCGTTCAACTCTGGTTCATAACGTATTTCTGGCGTTTGACTCCAGAATGCAGCATGGAACTGGCGTTGAGCGCTAGTTTACGTCATCAAATCTCGAATAAAGTATGGACTATTATATATTACTGGAAAGCTTTGGATGTCTACTTTCCAACACCGTTAAGATCGCGCCATTTGGAGTTCTGTAGCTCCAGAAAATTCATTTCGAGTGCAGGGAGGTCAGATTCCAACAGCATCAGCAGTCCTTTGTCAGCCTCCTATCAGAGTTTTGCTCAGGTCCCTCAATTTCAGCCAGAAAATACCTGAAATCACAGAAAAACACACAAACTCATAGTAAAGTCTAGAATTGTGAATTTAGCATAAAAACTAATGAAAACATCTCTAAAAGTAACTAGATCATACTAAAAACTACCTGAAAACAATGCCAAAAAGTGTATAAATTATCCGCTCATCACAACACCAAACTTAAATTGTTGCTTGTCCCCAAGCAACTGAAAATCAATTAGGATAAAAAGAAGAGAATATACTATAAATTCCAAAATATCAATGAATATTAATTCTAATTAGGTGAGCGGGACTTGTAGCTTTTTGCTTCTGAACAGTTTTGGCATCTCACTTTTTTCTTTGAAGTTTAGAATGATTGACTTCTCTAGGAACTTAGAATTTTGGATAGTGTTATTGATTCTCCTAGTTAAGTATGTTGATTCTTGAAGCACAGCTACTTTTATGAGTCTTGGCCGTGGCCCTAAGCACTTTGTTTTCCAGTATTACTACCGGATACATAAATGCCACAGGCACATGACTGGGTGAACCTTTTCAGATTGTGACTTAGCTTTGTTAGAGTCCCCAGTTAGAGGTGTCCAGAGCTCTTAAGCACACTCTTTTTGCTTTGGATCACGACTTTACCACTCAGTCTCAAGCTTTTCACTTGGACCTGCATGCCACAAGCACATGGTCAGGGACAGCTTGATTTAGCTGCTTAGGCCTGGATTTTATTTCCTTGGGCCCTCCTATCCATTGATGCTCAAAGCCTTGGATCCTTTTTACCCTTGCCTTTTGGTCTTAAGGGCTATTGGATTTTTCTGCTTGCTTTTTCTTTTTTTTTTCTATTTTTTTGCCACTTTTTTTTCACAAGCTTTTGCTTTTTCACGGCTTTTTCTTGCTTCAAGAATCAATTTTCATGATTTTTCAAATTATCAATAACATTTTTCTTTGTTCATCATTCTTTCAAGAGCCAACAATTTTAACATTCCTAAACAACAAGATAAAAAATATGCACTGTTCAAGCATTCATTCAAAGAACAAAAAGTATTGTCACCACATCAATATAATTAAACTAAATTCAAGGATAAATTCGAAACTTATGTATTTCTTGTTCTTTTGAATTAAAAACATTTTTCATTTAAGAGACATGAAGGATTTATGGAATTATTCATTGCCTTAAGACATAGTTACTAAACTAATGATCATGAAGTAGAGACACAAAACATAAACAAACATATAGCATAAAAATCGAAAAACAGAAAAATAAGAACAAGGAATGAGTCCACCTTAGTGAGGGTGGTGCCTTCTTGAAGGACCAATGGTGCTTTTTGAGCTCCTCTATGTCTCTTTATTGCCTTTGTTGCATGATCTCTAATGATTTTGGTGCTCTTATCCTTAGTTGCTCCCAATAATTGTATGGAGAAAAATTTATCCCCTGAGGTATCTCAGGGATCTTTTGATTTGCAGTCAAATGCTCTTCTACTGAGCTATGGACCCTTAAGATGAATCTTTTGTCTTCACTTTCCTCTTTCTAGAGGTTTCTCTGGCCTTAGGTGCCATCAATGGTTAGGGAAAAACAAAAAAGCTATGCTTTTACCACACCAAACTTAGAATGTTGCTCGCCCTCGAGCAAAGAAGAAAGAATGGAAGGAGAAGATATGTAGGAGAGGGAGAGATGTGTATGTTTCGGCCATATGGGTGGGATTGGGTGGGGAAGAGATGGATGGATGTGAGTGGTGAATGAAAAACAGAAGGGATGACCATGAATGGAGAAAGAGAGAGGGTGCGGTAGGTGGGGATCCTGTGAGGTCCACAGATCCTGAGGTGTCAAGGATTTTACATCCCTGCACCAATGAGGCATGTAAAATGCCTTTGCATGCAATTCTGGCATTTGAACGCCAGATTGATGCTTGTTTTGGGCGTTCAACGCCAGCTTTATGCTTGTTCTGGGCGTTCAACGCCCATCTACAGCATGTTTCTGGTGTTGAACGCCAGCTTTTCTCAGTGTACAATCCTGGCATTTAAACGCCAGATTACTGCATGTTTCTGGCGTTCAACACTAGCTCGATGCTCTGTTCTGGCGTTGAACGCCAGCCAGATGCTCCTTACTGGCGTTTAAACGCCAGTAGGTCCTTCCTCCAGGGTGTGATTTTTCTTCTGCTGTTTTTGATTCTGTTTTTAATTTTAGTATTTTTTTTCGTGACTCCACATGATCATGAACCTATTAAAACACAAAATAACAATAAAATAAAAATAAAATTAGATAAATAAACATTGGGTTGCCTCCCAACAAGCGCTCTTTTTGTGTCACTAGCTTGATAGTGGGCTCTCTTGGAGCTACAAAGGTGATGAGGTCAATGTTGTGGACTCCCAACACCAAACTTAGAGTTTGGATATGGGGGTTCAACACCAAAATTAGAGTTTGGTTGTGGCCTCCCAACATCGAACTTAGAGTTTGATTGTGGGGGCTTTGTTTGACTCTGTACTGAGAGAAGCTCTGCATGCTTACTCTCCCTTGTTACAAAAGGATAGCCGTGTGCCTTAAACACAAGGTAGTCCCCATTCAATTGAAGGACTAATTCTCCTCTGTTAACATCTAGCACAGCTTCTGCTGTGGCTAGGAAAGGTCTTCCAAGGATGATGCATTCATCCTCCTCCTTCCTAGTGTCTAAGATTATGGAATCAGCAGGAATGTAAAGGCCTTTAACCTTTACCAACACGTCCTCTACTAATCCATAAGCTTGTCTTACTGACTTGTCTGTTGTAATGAGAATAATGCAGGCTGTACCTCAATGATCCCCAGCTTCTCCATTACAGAGAGTGGCATAAGATTTATGCCTGACCCTAGGTCACACAGAGCTTTTTCAAAGGTCATGGTGCCTATGGTACAGGGTATTAAGAATTTTCCAGGATCTTGTTTCTTTTGAGGTAGAGTTTGCTGAACCCATGTATCAAGTTCACTAATGAGCAAGGGAGGTTCACCTTCCCAAGTCTCATTACCAAATAACTTGGCATTCAGCTTCATGATGGCTCCTAGATATTGAGCAACTTGCTCTCCAATTACATCTTCATCCTCTTCAGAGGAAGAATAATCTTCAGAGCTCATGAATGGCAGAAAGAGATTTAATGGAATCTCTATGGTCTCTATATGAGCATCAGATTCCTTTAGGTCCCCAATAGGCAACTCCTTCTTGTTTGAGAGACGTCCCAGGAGGTCTTCCACACTAGGATTTTCGTCCTTCTCCTCCCTTGTGCATTCGGCCATATTGATTACATCAATGGCTTTGCACTCTCCTTTTGGATTTTCTTCTGTATTGCTTGGGAGAATACTGGGAGGAGTTTCAGTGACTTTCTTACTCAGCTGGCCCACTTGTGCCTCCAAATTTTTGATGGAGGACCTTGTTTCACTCATGAAACTTAAGGTGGCTTTAGACAGATCAGAGACTAAATTTGCTAAATTAGAAGGGCTCTGCTCAGAATTCTCTGTCTGTTGCTGAGAAGATGATGGAAAAGGCTTGTTATTGCTTAGCCTGTTTCTTCCACCATTATTAAAGCCTTGTTGAGGCTTTTGTTGATCCTTCCATGAGAAATTTGGATTATTTTTCCATGATGAATTATAGGTGTTTCCATAAGGTTCACCCATGTAATTTACATTTGCTATTGCAGGATTCTCAGGATCATAAGCTTCTTCAGAAGCTGCCTCTTTAGTACTGTTGGATGCATTTTGCCATCCATTCAGACTTTGAGAAATCATGTTGACTTGTTGAGTCAACACTTTGTTCTGAGCCAATATGGCATTCAGAGCATCAATTTCAAGAACTCCCTTCCTCTGAGGCGTCCCATTATTCCCGGAATTCCTATCAGAAGTGTACATGAATTGGTTATTTGTAACCATGTCAATAAGTTCTTGAGCTTCTGCAGGCGTTTTCTTTAAGTGAATGGATCCACCTGCAGAATGGTCCAATGACATTTTGGAAAACTCAGATAGACCATAATAGAATATATCTAATATGGTCCATTCTGAAAACATGTCAGAATGACACTTTTTGGTCATCTGCTTGTATCTTTCCCAAGCTTCATAGAGGGATTCACCATCTTTTTGCTTGAAGGTCTGAACATCCACTCTAAGCTTGCTCAACTTTTGAGGAGGAAAGAATTTATCCAAGAAGGCCGTGACCAGCTTATCCCAGGAGTCCAGGCTATCTTTAGGTTGTGAGTCCAACCATGTTCTAGCTCTGTCTCTTACAGCAAAAGGGAAAAGCATGAGCCTGTAGACTTTAGGATCTACTCCATTTGTCTTAACAGTCTCACAAATATGCAAGAACTCAGTTAAAAACTGATAAGGATCTTCAGATGGAAGTCCAAGAAACTTGCAGTTCTGTTGCATTAGAGCAACTAATTTAGGTTTCAGCTCAAAATTGTTTGCTCCAATGGCAGGAATTGAGATGCTTCTTCCATCAAACTTGGACGTGGGTTTAGTAAAATCACCAAGCATCCTCCTTGCATTATTGTTGTTGGGTTCGGCTGCCATCTCCCTTTTTTTGTTCGAAAATTTTAGCAAGGTTGTCTCTGGATTGTTGTAATTTAGCTTCTCTTAGTTTCCTCTTCAGAGTCCTTTCAGGTTCTGGATCAGCTTCAACAAGAATGCCTTTTTCCTTGTTCCTGCTCATATGAAAGAGAAGAGAATAGAAAAAGAAGAGAAGAGGAATCCTCTATGTCACAGTAAAGAGGTTCTTTATTGTTAGTAGAAGAAGAAGGGTAATCCAAACAGAAGGGTAAGGATAGAGGTAGTGATTTGAGATGAAGAGAAGTGTTAGTGAATAAATAAATAAATAGAGGAAGATGAGGGGGAGAGAATTCAAAAATTAATTTTGAAAAAGAGTTAGTGATTTTCAAAAATTATAGGAAGAATTAAAATTAAAATTAAAATTTGAAACAATTAATTAATTTAAGAATAATTTTGAAAAAGGGGGAGATATTTTCAAAAATTAGAGAGGGAGAAGTAGTTAGGTGATTTAAGATAAGAAACAAACAAAAAGTCAAACAGTTAGTTGAGAAAAATTTGAAAATCAAATTTGAAAAGATAAGAAGATAAGAAGATAAGATAAGATATTTTGAAATCAAATTTTTTTTTGAAAAAGATAAAAAATTTTGAAAAAGATATAAAAGATATGATAAAAAGATATGATAAAAAGATATGGTTGAAAAAGATTTAATTTTTAAAATTAAAATTAATTACTTAACTAACAAGAAACTAAAAGATATGATTGTAGAATTTAAAGATTGAGCCTTTCTTAACAAGAAATTAACAAACTTCAAATTTTTGAATCAATCACATTAATTGTTAGTGTAATTTCGAAAATTATGAAATAATATTAAGAAAAAGATTTTTGAAAAATATTTTTAAAATTTTCGAAAATAAATAAAAAAATGAAAAAGATTTGATTTTTGAAAAAGTTTTTGCAAAGATAAGATTTTTAAAATTGAAATTTTGACTTGACTAACAAGAAAACAACTTATTTTAAAAATTTTTAACCAAGTCAACCCAAAATTTCGAATTTTTGAGAGAAATAAGGAAAAGATAATTTTTTTATTTTTGAATTTTTAATGATGAGAGAGAAAAACACAAAAATGACCCAAAACATGAAAATTTTAGATCAAAACACATGATGCATGCAAGAACACTATGAATGTCAAGATGAACACTAAGAACACTTTGAAGATCATAATGAACATCAAGAACATATTTTTAAAAAATTTTTGATGCAAAGAAAACATGCAAGACACCAAACTTAGAAATCTTTAATGCTTGAACTCTAACAAACGAAAAATGCATATGATAAACAACAAAAAATACAAAAGAAGAAAACATCAAGATCAAACAAGAAGACTTACCAAGAACAACTTGAAGATCATGAATTTTCGAAAAAATGCAAGAAATTTTTAAAACATGCAATTGACACCAAACTTAAAACATGACACAAGACTCAAACAAGAAACACAATATATTTTTGATTTTTATGATTTTATGATTTTTTTGTATTTTTATTACTTTTTCGAAAAATATTCTTTAGAAAAATGAAAATAAAGAAAAATTTTTGAAAACTTTTTTTTTTGAAAAGAAAATAAAAAAAATTACCTAATCTGAGCAACAAGATGAACCGTCAGTTGTCCATACTCGAACAATCCCCGGCAATGGCGCCAAAAACTTGGTGGACGAAATTGTGATCATCAACAATGGCTTCAAAGACTTGGTACTCTCAAACGTGAATCTCACTTTGTCACAACTCCGCACAACTAACCAGCAAGTGTATTGGGTCGTCCAAGTAATACCTTACGTGAGTAAGGGTCGATCCCACAGAGATTGTTGGTATGAAGCAAGCTATGGTCATCTTGTAAATCCCAGTCAGGTGGATTTAAATGGATTAAGAGATTATTGGTTTAAATAATGATAATAAAATAAATAGAAAATAAAGATAAAGTTACTCATGTAATTCAATGGTGGGAATTTCAGATAGGTGTATGGAGGTGCTGTGTTCCTTCTGAATATTTGCTTTTCTACTTCTTCCTTCCAGTTTTTTTATCACTCCTTTCTATGGCAAGCTGTATGTAGGGCATCACCGTTGTCAATGCCTACATTCCATCCTCTCAGTGAAAATGGTCCAAATGCTCTGTCACAGCATGGCTAATCATCTGTCGGTTCTCAATTAGGTTAGAATAGAATCCAATGATTCTTTTGCGTCTGTCACTAACGCCCAGCCTTCAGAAGTTTGAAGCTCGTCACAGTCATTCTATCCCGGAATCCTACTCAGAATACCACAGACAAGGTTAGACTTTCCGGATTCCCATGAATGCCGCCATCAATTCTAGCTTATACCACGAAGATTCTGATTAAGGAATCCAAGAGATATGCGCCCGGTCTAAGGTAGAACGGAAGTGGTTGTCAATCACGCGCGTTCATAGGTAAGAATGATGATGAGTGTCACGGATCATCACATTCATCAAGTGAAGTGCAACGAATATCTTAGAACAGGAATAAATCGAATTGAATAGAAAATAGTAGAAATTGCATTAAAACTTGAGGTACAGCAGAGCTCCACACCCTTAATCTATGGTGTGTAGAAACTCCACCGTTGAAAATACATAAGTGATGAAGGTTCAGGCATGGCCAAATGGCCAGCCCCCAAAATGTGATCATAGGATCAAAAATACAATTCAGGATCCAGGATTGAAAATATAATAGAAAAAAGTCCTATTTATACTAGACTAGCTACTAGGGTTTACAGAAGTAAGTAATTGATGCAGAAATCCACTTCCAGGGCCCACTTGGTGTGTGTTTGGGCTGAGCTTGAACTATCCACGAGCTGAGGCTTCTCTTGGAGTTGAACACCAAGTTGTAACGTGTTTTGGGCGTTCAACTCTGGTTCGTGACGTGTTTCTGGCGTTTGACTCTAGAATGCAGCATGGAACTGGCATTGAGCGCCAGTTTATGTCATCAAATCTCGAATAAAGTATGGACTATTATATATTGCTGGAAACCTCTAGATCTCTACTTTTCAACGCCGTTGAGAGTGCGTCATTTGAAGTTCTAGTGCTCCAGAAAATCTATTTCGAGTGCAGGGAGGTCAGATTCCAACAGCATCAGCAGTCCTTTGTCAGCCTCCTATCAGAGTTTTGCTCAGGTCCTTCAATTTCAGCCAGAAAATACCTGAAATCACAAAAAAACACACAAACTCATAGTAAAGTCCAGAATTGTGAATTTAGCATAAAAAATAATGAAAACACCCCTAAAAGTAACTAGATCATACTAAAAACTACCTGAAAACAATGCCAAAAAGCGTATAAATTATCCGCTCATCAACTATGCGTATTCACATCGAGACTAACCTTTGCTGTTGATGAGCGGATATTTTATATGCTTTTTGTCATTATTTTCATATAGTTTTTAGTAGTTTTTATTAAGTTTTTATAGGTTGTAGTGTTAAATTCACATTTTTGGATTCTACTATGAATTTTTGTGTTTTTCGACAATTTCAGGTATTTTCTGGCTGAAATTAAGGAGCTGGAGCAGAAATCTGATTCAGAGACAAAGAAAACATTGCAAGTGCTGTCCAAATCTGACCTACTTGCATTCGAAAGAGCTTTTTTGTAGCTACAGAAGTCCAAATAGAGCGCTCTCAATGTCTATGAAAAGCTGACTTCTAGAGCTTTCTAGCAATATATAATAGTCTATACTTTGCTTTGGAGTAAAAGGCCAAAAACTGGCATTCAACTCCGGCTTCCTGCCCCCTTCCAAGCGTCCAGCGCCTAAAAAGCAGAGCCCAGTGTCCAAAGGCCCAAAGAGGATCCCCTAGTTGGCATTCCATGCCCCAAGGAACCTCATAGCATGTGGATCTCATCAAAACTCAGCCTAAGCATTCACCAAGTGAGCTCCAGAAGTAGATTTTAGCACTAAATAGACTATTTTACCCTTTACTAGTCATTTGTTCACTATTTAAGAGTTATTTTACACAATGTCTTCAGACCTCCTTGGAAGGATACACATTATTTTCGTTTTCATTATTGTTTTTACCTCAGTATGAGTTTCTAAACCTCCTAGGTTAAGGGGAGGAGCCCTGCTGAATCCTATGAATTAATAAAAGTACTATTTCTTCTTCTTCGATTTGTGTTTGATCTATCTCTAAGATGTATATCACGATCTTCATCGTGATGAATAGAACGATCTGCCAAATTGGCTCTGTTCATCACATTAAGACGAACGTGCCTGACAAACACCTATGTCTACCTGGGTTCGTGTGAGTACCTGGAAGAAAAGCACGAGCCAACAGCTATGGATTTACATCTCTCAGACGGTTAATTCACGATTTCGTTGGGGACTTCTCGAGACATCAGTTCAGTTAATCTCCAGGGAGATTAAGGTCTCCGTGGTACAGACGAGAATCCAAGAAGCAGCGTTCTCTGATCCGGAAGATTCAACCTTGTCTATGGCGTTTTGAGTAGGATCGCCAGGAGAATGACATGCTAAGAGCTTCACCCTCCATTGGATTGAATGACCAAGGGCCCTGGCGTTCATTCTGTAGCAGAGGAGATCAAGGACCATTGGCGTGGCTTTGATCACTTACAGCCTGCCATAGAAGAAGATCATTCAAAATCAAAGAAGACAGTAGTACCAGAGTTACTTCAGAAAGACAAAGAAAATCCGACTCTCAACTCTATTCCTATTATTTACTACTCCCAGCATGTAATTCCTAATAGCTAACTTCTTAAAATCTAACTTACAACTCCTTCCAATTCCGCCTGACTAAGACCTACAAGACAACCATAAGCTTGCTTCAAGCCACAATCCTCGTGGAATCGACCCTGACTCGCTCAGGTATTACTTAGATGACCCAGTGCACTTCCTGGTACTGCTACTGTTGTACGAAATAGGGGTGTTCAAAACCGATCCGGACCGAACTAAACCGACCAATCGAACCGAAAAAACCGAAAACCGAACAAAATCAAAAACCAAAAAAACCGAAAAAATGTGTTTGCAGTTTTTTTGCGGTTCGGTTTGGTTTTCGGTTCTGATCAGGAAACCCTAACCGAACCGAACCGAACCGGTTTAGTAAAAAAAACCCTAAAAAACCAACACCCCCTCCCCCACAAAGGCCCAAACGAACCTGACCTAACCTAACCCCCTTACCCCAACACCCACCCCCAAACGAAACCTAGCCAGTAGCCACTCTCTTCTCACACTCTCGCTCTCTGCACTCTCGAGGCCTGCGGCGAACCCACCTAGCGCTGGGGAGACCGTTCCTCTCACCACCATGCAGCGCCGCTGAACTCTCCCCCCTAGCGCCTCCGAAACTTCCTCTCACTGCTCCCAGGACCTCCTCGCAGACAGAGCACAACGAAGCCCCAACCCCAGCCAGCAGTGAGCAGTCCAGCACCACCCTCGCACCCAGCAGTAGCACAGCACCACCCACTCACCCAGCACAGCACCACGCCACCACCCAGCCGCGTTTCTGGCCACCCACAACTTAGCACCTCCCACCTAGCCACCGATTCAAGTCAGATATGGAGTCGGAGCCACCGAATCAGGTATGTAATTTGACTAATTTCTGTTTTGAACTACTGAAAGTGCTTCTGTTTGTATTGTTGGTAGCTTGTTATGGTTGGAAAAATAATATAAACTGCTTCTGTTTATTATTAGTTTTTTTTGGAAGAATAATATAAAATAAAAAGAAACTTTTGAAGTGATTTAGTATGAAATCAGATTTGAAATCAGATAAACTGGTTCTGGATCTTGATAGGAAGATATTGAAATTAGATTTGAAGCAGATTTGAAGAATTAAATTTGGAGCATATTTGAAATCAGAGTATTGTTGCTTATCGCTGGTTGAATTACTTTTGTTGAATAACTTTATTGTTGGTATTGTTGCTGGTTGCTGATATTGTTGCTGGTTTTTAATTATTTGTTGTTGTGTTTTTGCTGTTTTTTATTTTTGCTGATTGTTGCTCTTGTTTTTAATTTATTTGAGTCTGATTGTTGTTGTGTTTTTGCTGGTTTTTATTTTTCTACGGGTCCCCGCATTTGAGTGGTGACTTTGTAAGCACAGAGTTGAGCTGTCATGGCACAATACTTTGTCCTTCCAGTTCCAACTGTACTCCGTAAATGTGATATTACTTATGATTTCCTGTTGTTTCCAGAAATTTGACAAGTATGGAGCTTTTAGGATCGTTGTCTCCTTTTGTTGCCAATATGTAAGTGCTTAACTCTAAATCTCAGTTCATTGACTCTGGTATTTACAAGTTCTAATTGGAAAACCATTGCAGGAACATATGCAGGATAATTCATAACTGAAGGGTTTTTGAAGCTAAATATAAAGAAATGATTAAGGTCATTGATTACTAGAAGTTTGTGCTATTGTTCCAACAATGATAGCTACAATAGTTTTTAATACATCAGAAAGTTCATTGGATACTATGAATAAATGGCTCAATGTGGTTCAGTGAATTCAGATTCCTTTTGCACTCATTCCACTTCTTACATTGGTGTTTAAAGAAAAGCTCATGGGAACTTTTAGAATAGGCCCTATTGTAGAGGTAAGCTTTGTTTGCATTCTAACTTCTGTAAAATTGATTTTGATGTATAATGATTATGTTTGGTAATTTGTCTAAAAGTAATTTCTTCCTTCAAAAAATAAATGATTCTAAATATATCATGTTATGACTTTGTGAAGTAGTATGGTAGAATTTTTTTTAATTGATTGAAAAACTGAACAAACCGAACTAAACCAAATCGATTTTAATTGGTTTGATTTGGTTCGTATGGTTTTGATAAAAAAACCGAACCAAACCGAACCGTAGTTTAATTAGACAATCGGATCGGATGACTTTTCATTCAAAAACTGAACCAAACCGCACCGCGAACACCCCTAGTACAAAATAGTGTGCGTTTTGCGTACACGCGCACCAACTGTCAACTCCTTGACCAATGGATATCTGATCTAAATTGAAAAACCTCTTGCAACTCTTTTCCCGCCATAAAATTCTTCTCCAAGAATTAGGCTCACATACGTTTATGTGTGTAGAGGTAAAGCAATAAAACCCTTGTGTTGGTTTCTCATCTGTGATTCCTCTAGTCTTGGCATACATATATATAGTATGAGATTTGTTACTGATTTTAAATTTGAATCTCAATTCAAATTTAAATCATATCTTGAAATTCTAAATCTGAATCCTTCAAATTTATGAATCATATCATAACTCAATTTGAAACAGAATCAGTTGAGATCTCATCCAAATTTAAAATTCAAGTTTAGAAATAGAATAACTAATTATTCTCAAATCTCATTTAATATTCTCAATTATCATATTATTATTATATTCTTGGTGCTAGCAAAGAATATAATAATATTCCATTTGAATTAATATAATTATTTATTTGATCAAATCAAAATAATAATTAAATAAGTCTACAGCAAAGATTAAAACACTCATTAGTGTGTGACCCACCCCATAGGTTCAATAATAAGCGGGTAGTAAATTAGTCATACTAAATTTACTAATCAAGGTTAGCGTCTAGAAACACTCCTCAACGACCTGATAGTATGAAGGAATCTCTTTTTACTAAGAACCTTAGAAGAACAAAGTATAATTCCTTCCATCTTTCTAGCTCTTGATTAACCTTTAGAGTATGGTTTAATTGTCAAACTCTAACTTGTTACCATTATTATAATGAACTGTGAATGACATACGAAACTCATTTCTTCATTCATTCAATCCCCTTGGCAAAGGTTTTATTCATCTCAGTCATTATAATCATAGAGCTTAAACTCTTTACCGAGAGTTGACGGGTTCCTTATTGACAAATCATTAATTCTACAAGTATTTAAATCATACCCAATATCCATTCAACTAGCACCCTAGGGTATTATGTGTTCGGAATCAAAATATAATAAATACATTGTTAATTACTATGATAGTCGCAGGTCAAAGGAAACTCTATTACCATGTTCATCTTGAGAATATCCTATTGACAAATATGCGGTAATTATAACCATTAGGAATTCTCAAAGTGAGTCAGTTCAATGGTCATATCTCTATATGCACCATATATATATATATATATATATATATATATATATATATATATATATATATATATATACATATATATATATAATTTAATAAATGAGAACTATTAATCTTCATCCAATGAAGACCATTATATATATATATATATATATATATATATATATATATTGATCTTTTCGAATTATTAATGTTCTTTTTTAATAATCCTGTGTGATGCACGAAAACTTGTCTCTCAACAAATTTCCTTTCGGTAAGTAAACCGAATTATCGTCAAGTAAAAACTCACAATAGAGTGAGGTCGAATCCCACAGGGATTGATTAGTCAAGCAACTTTAATTGGAGGAATGTTCTAGTTGAGCTAAGCATAAATTGAGTTGATAATTGCAAAAAATTAATTGGCGGAATGTAAATTGCAGAAAGTAAATTGCAGAATCTTAAATGGAGATTTGGGGAGATGAACATAAAAGTAAATGGCAGAAGGTAAAGAGAATGGGTAAGATAAAAAATGGGGGATTCATTGGGCTTAGGATTCTCATCTCTTCCTCAATCAATGCATTCATTGATCTCCTTGGTAATCTTAAGTGATTGGATCCCAATTCCTTGGTAACCCAATCTCTCTAAGCTTGAACAATTGCCCAATTTCTTGATTTAATTGCTCATGGGAAGAGATGATGTATGGTCACTGATTATACCACATGTATTTCCAAATCAAAGTGTTGGTAAGATTATATGTCACTATATCCATCCAAACCCCAATTTGGTCCAACATGAGAAAGCAATTCTAACATGATCTCCTCATCTCTTTTCCAAGGCTCAGAGGAGATCCAATTATGGATAGTTTCTTTTCCAAGACAACTAACCAATTGATTTATGATCGAAAGCTTTCTAGTAAATCAAGAGAAAAGAAAGAGGAAGAGGAATGAAAACTATAATTGATCCATCAAATTACAACAGAGCTCCCTAACTCAATGAAAAGGGATTTAGTTGTTCATAGCTCTGAAAATGGAAGATGATAAAGAAGAGTGCATTCTGAAAATAAACTAGAATTTGCAGAAAAAGTGAATATACAGAATGTAGTTCCCAATAATGCCAAGCCCCCTTTCTAGTTCAAAACTACTTCCTATATATACTACTCTTCTGATCTTCTAGTTAGCTCTTTAAGTCTTGGATATGGGCCCTTGATCTTTAGTTGAAGCAGTTACAGTCTTCAGTGGGCTTAGCTTTGCTTGCAGAAAGAATGTGAGTCAGGCATGGTAGGACGTTAGTTAGGACGTTAGTGGCGTTAACGTTAGGTGTAAACTAGTGTTCAAAAGCGTTAGTGACGATAACTTTGTCACTAATGTTTAAAACCAATTGATCCACATTAACTTCAACGTTAGTGGTACTAACGTGACCTCTTAGCCCTTCGCAAATGTTATTGGCACTCACTTTTACCAATAACGCTGCTCCTTGTCCCTCTTTTCCATGTTAATGATCCACGTTAGTGTACCTAACGTTGCCTTTAACGTGGGAATGCCAAAGCTGAAGGGCGTTAGTGACACTTACCTTTCTCACTAATGCTTCAAAACGCCCTTTCTTCCCACGTTAGTGCTCTCATGTTAATGGCATTAACGTGACCACTAACGTGGGTGTGCTTGCCATCTCCAATGTTAGTGACAAAGGTGAGTGTCATTAACGTTGGCCTTATCATCCCTTTCTCCATGTTACCATTCATGTTAGTGGTCTTAACTTGATCACTAACGTAGGCAATCTTGGCCTTTCCCAGCGTTAGTGACAAAGGTAAGTGTCACTAATGTTGGCCTATCTCTTCTTATTCCATGTTAGAGTTCACGTTAATTGGATTAACGTGACTCTTAACGTGGCTATGTATGGCCTTTTGGAATGTTAGTGGTATTTACTTTTACCACTAACGTTGGAGCTTCCCTTTCCTTCCACGTTAGTTCCCACGTTAATGTAACTAACGTGGCAACTAACGTGGGTTATGATGGCTTTCGAAGGCGTTATTGATGATAACTTTTCCACTAACGCTGCAAGCTTGCTCCCATTCCACGTTAGTAGTCACGTTAGTGAGATTAACGTGGCGGCTAAAGTGGCTCTTCTTTGCTTCCTTTGTCCTGAAATCAAACAAACAGGGTACATCAAAGCTCTGTTCCAAGTCATAAGATCATGCATCATCCATTTTATCTTTTAATTCATGCATAATTCTCATGAAATCATGTAAAGTTCACAATGTTTGCTTGAATCAAGATGTAAGTGTGTGTTTACCCAAAACTTGCTTATTTACTAAGAAAATGCATGAAACTACTCTAAAATAGTAAAGAAAAGGTCAATAAAACTGGCCAAGATGCCCTGGCATCACAACACCAAACTTAAAGCTTGCTTGTCCCTAAGCAAGTACTGAAGCATAAGAATGATGAATGAAAGAACAAGAGAAACAAGTTCTTATTATAGAAGTCAAGTTCTTGGTTTATGGGGGTTTCATGCATAGCAACTTAGGTTCATTCCTTTACTAGTTTTCAGGTTCTTATCATGCTCTTGAATACTTGCTTGATTGCATCCTATGAGATCTTTATTCATTGATCCCCCTTTCCTTTTAGGGTTTATTGCATTCTTTTAGGCTAAGTACTTTGTGAGGGGGCGACTCTTTAAGATATGCTTTCAGCCAACACTCCCGAACCAGTTGGTTCAAGGTGCTAGGTGTTGAGACACCCCTAAGGACCTACTGCTTCACGTCTCTCTCGCCCATACATGCACACCACAGGAATATGGTTTGTTATTTTCTTTTCTTGAGGCCTTGGTGTCTGATGAGCGGATAATTTATACGCTTTTTGGCATTGTTTTTAGGTAATTTTTAGTAGAATCTAGCTACTTTTAGGGATGTTTTCATTAGTTTTTATGCTAAAATCACATTTCTGGACTTTACTATGAGTTTGTGTGCTTTTCTGTGATTTCAGGTATTTTCTGGCTGAAATTGAGGGACTTGAGCAAAACTCTGATAGGAGGCTGACAAAGGACTGCTGATGCTGTTGGATTCTGACCTCCTTGCACTCGAAATAGAATTTTTGGAGCTAAAGAACTTAAAATGGTGCTCTCTCAACGTCATTGGAAAGTAGACATCCAGAGCTTTCCAGAAATATATAATAGCCCATACTTTATTCGAGATTAGATGACGCAAACTGGCGCCCAACGCCAGTTCCATGCTGCATTCTAGAGTCAAACGCCAGAAACACGTCACAAACCAGAGTTGAATGCCAAAAACACAGTGCAACTTGGCGTTCAACTCCAAAAGAAGCCTTTGCACATGTAAAGCTCAAGCTCAGCCCAAGCACACACCAAGTGGGCCCCGGAAGTGGATTTCTGCATCAATTACTTACTTCTGTAAACCCTAGTAGCTAGTCTAGTATAAATAGGACATTTTATTATTATATTAGACATCTTGGATTGTATTTTGATCCTTTGATCACGTTTGGAGGCTGGCCTCTCGGCCATGCCTGGCCCTTCATCACTTATGTATTTTCAAGGGTGGAGTTTCTACACACCATAGATTAAGGGTGTGGAGCTCTGCTGTACCTCGAGTTTTAATGCAATTACTACTATTTTCTATTCAATTCAGCTTATTCTTATTTTAAGATATTCGTTGCACTTCAACATGATAAATGTGATGATCCGTGTCACTCATCATCATTCTCACCTATGAACGCGTGATTGACAACCACTTCCGTTCTACCTTAGACCGAGCGCATATCTCTTGGATTCCTTAATCAGAATCTTCGTGGTAGAAGCTAGAATTGATGGCGGCATTCATGAGAATTCGGAAAGTCTAAACCATGTCTGTGGTATTCCGAGTAGGATTTATGGATTGAATAACTGTGACGAGCTTCAAACTCGCGATTTTTGGGTGGGATGACAAACGCAAAAGAATCAATGGATTCTATTCCGACATGATTGAGAACCGACAGATGATTAGCCGTGCTGTGACCAGAGCATTTGGACCATTTTCAATGAGAGGATTGGATGTAGCCATTGACAACGGTGATGCCCTACATACAGCTTGCCATGGAAAGGAATAAGAAGGATTGATAGAAGGTAGTAGGAAAACAGAGATCCAACAGGGACAAAGCATCTCCATATACTTATCTGAAATTCTCACCAATGATTTACATAAGTATCTCTATTTTTATTTTCTGTTTATTTATTATTATTATTATTCTGAAACTCCATAACCATTTATTATCCGCCTAACTGAGATTTACAAGATGACCATAGCTTGCTTCATACCAACAATCTCCGTGGGATCGACCCTTACTCACGTAAGGTATTACTTGGACGACACAGTGTACTTGCTGGTTAGTTGTGCGGAGTTGTGACAAAGTGTGATTCACGTTTGAGAGCGCTGCCAAGTTTATTGGCGCCATTATTGATGATCAAAATTTTGTGCACCAAGTTTTTGGTGCCGTTGCCGGGGATTGTTCGAGTTTGGACAACTAAGGTTCATCTTGTTGCTCAGATTAGGTAATTTTTTTTAAAAAGTTTTCAAATATCTTTCAAAAATTTTTCTCTGTTGTTGTTTTTCAAAAAAAAAAATTTCAAAAAAAATTTTATAAAATCATAAAAACCAAATATTTTGTGTTTCTTGTTTGAGTCTAGTGTCAATTTGTGAGTTTGATGTCAATTGCATGTTTTTAAAAACTTTTGCATTTTTTGAAAATTCATGCATGGTGTTCTTCATGATCTTCAAGTTGTTCTTGGTAAGTCTTCTTGTTTGATCTTGATGTTTTCTTGTTTTGTGTCTTTTGTTATTTTTCATGTGCATTTTTGTATTCATAGTATCTAAGCATTAAAGATTTTTAAGTTTGGTGTCTTGCATGTTTTCTTTGCATAAAAATTTTTTCAAAAATATGTTCTTGATGTTCATCATGATCTTCAAAGTGTTCTTGGTGTTCATCTTGACATCCATAGTATTCTTGCATGCATCATGTGTTTTGATCCAAAATTTTTATGTTTTGGATCATTTTTATGTTTTTCTCTCTCTTCATTAAAAATTCAAAAATAAAAAATATGTTTTCCTTATTTTTCACATAAATTTCGAAAATTTGAGTTGACTTAGTCAAAAAATTTTAAAATAAATTGTTTCTTATGAGTCAAGACAAATTTTCAATTTATAAAAGGGCAATTTTCGTATTTAAATTATTTCACTTTTAATATTACGCAAATACATTGTTTTACAATCTGATACGTAAATACATTGTTTTACATATCTATATAAACCGCTACTGACAGTAGCGATTTACAAAAGAACAGAAACCGCTAGTACCAGCCGCGGATTATATGTATGGTGGGTTGTTCATAAACCGCTGCTGCCAGCAGCGGTTTATGTTGGTTGATTTGTGTGCGTAAACCGCTGGTGCCTATAGCGTTTTTACGTTTAGTGTGTGTCATTGGTGTCCCTATATAAACCATGGAGGGACCAAATGTGGAGAGGTAGAGTGTTATTTACAAATGGATGGGGAGGATAGTTTTAAAAAAATACAATACTCAAAGTATTAAATTATATAAATCAAGACTATTTTTTTTATTCTCATATCTTTTAAAATTTATTAATAATAAAATAATTTATTTTTAGTCAAAAGTTCACTAAATCATATATTTTTCTCTTTAAAAATCACTTGATTCTCTTTTATTTATATCAACCATACAAGAGAGACTAGGAGAGTTTGGAACATGGGTTGTGTTCTTTGCTGCTGATTTGCATTTGAGGTTCTAACTAAACGATTTTTTTTATTTGTGCAACTTTATTGTTTTATGCCAAAAAATAAAAACTATTTGTATTTTATAGTTGATTGATTGGATAAATAATAGTGATAGCATCATAATTTTGTATGAATAAAATAAAAAATATAAATATGCATGTAATAATTTTTTATTTGTATTTATTATTAAAATGAGACTAAATATCAAATCAAAGAGGGAGTATTCACAGAGTATTAAAATATATAAACTAATACTTTTTTTATCTTCATCCCTTCTATTTTTTATGATATTATTCAAATTATTTTATCATTCATGAATTTTAGAAGGGATGAAGATAAAAAAAAAGTCTTAGTTTATATATTTTAGTACTACGTGGATACTCCCTCTTTGATTTGCTATTTAGTCTCATTTTAATAATAAATACAAATAAAAAATTATTACATGCATATTTATATTTTTTATTTTATTCATCAAAATTATGATGCTATCACTATTATTTATCCAATCAATCAACTATAAAATACAAATAGTTTTTATTTTTTGGCATAAAACAATAAAATTGCACAAATAAAAAAAATCGTTTAGCTAGAACCTCAAATGCAAATCAGCAGCAAAGAACCTAACCCATGTTCCAAACTCTCCTAGTCTCTCTTGTATGGTTTATATAAATAAAAGAGAATGAAGTGATTTTTAAAGAGAAAAATATATGATTTAGTGAACTTTTGACTAAAAATAAATTATTTTATTATTTATAAATTTTAAAAGAGATGAGAATAAAAAAAATAGTCTTGATTTATATAATATAATACTTTGAGTATTGTATTTTTTTAATACTATCCTCCCCATCCATTTGTAAATAACACTCTACCTCTCCACATTTGGCCCCTTCATGGTTTATATAGAGACCCCAATGACACACACTAAACGTAAACCGCTATAGGCACCAGCGGTTTACGCACGCAAATCAACCAACATAAACCGCTGCTCGCAGCAGCGGTTTATGAACAACCCACCATACATGTAATCCGCGGCTGGTACTAGCGGTTTCTGTTCTTTTGTAAACCGCTACTGCCAGTAGCGGTTTATATAGATATGTGAAACAATGTATTTACGTATCAGATTGTGAAACAATGTATTTGCGTAATATTGAGAGTGAAACAATTTAAATACAAAAATTGCCCTTAAAAAAATATATATCTTATCTTTTCAAAAACTTTTTCAAAAATCAATTTTTTTCATTTTTTTATGATTTTCGAAAATTTGAAAACCTTTTTTAAAAATCTTTCTCTTAATTTTATTTTAAATTTTCGAAACTTCACTAACAATTAATGTGATTGATTAAAAAATTTGAAGTTTGTTACTTTCTTGTTAAAAAAGGTTCAATCTTTAAATTTTAGAATCATATCTTTTAGTTTCTTGTTAGTCAAGTAATTAATTTTAAATTTTAAAATTCAAATCTTTTTCAACTATATCTTTTCAAATAATATCTTTTTCAATTTTTTTTTCAAAATATCTTTTCTAACTTCTTATCTTTTCAAAATTGAATTTCAAATCTTTTTCAACTAACTCATTGACTTTTTGTTTGTTTCTTATCTTTTTCAAAACCACCTAACTACTTTTCTCTTTCTAATTTTCGAAAATTCCTCACCCTTTTCAAAATTCTTTTTAATTATATAATTGTTTCAATTTTTAATTTTAATTTTATTTCTTCTCTTAATTTTCGAAAATCACTAACTCTTTCAAAATTAATTTTCGAATTTCTCCCTCTCTCATCTCTTTCTATTTATTTATTTACTAACACTTCTCTTCATCTCAAGAATTCGAACCTATCCTCCCCTTTTGTTTGGATTCTTAACTCTTCTCCTTCTTCTATTCCTTTCTTCTTCTACTAACATGAAAGAATCTCTATGCTGTGATATAGAGGATTCCTCTTCATTTTCTGTTCTCTTCTTTCTCATATGAGCAGGAATAAGGAAAAAAGTATTCTTGTTGAAGCTGATCCGGAACCTAAAAGGACTCTGAAGAGAAAACTAAGAGAAGCTAAAATACAACAACCCAGAGATAACCTTACTGAAATTTTTGAACAAGGAAAGGATATGGCAGCCGAACGCAACAACAATAATGCAAGGAGGATGCTTGGTGACTATACTACACCTACTTCCAAGTTTGATGGAAGAAGCATCTCAATCCCTACCATTGGAGCAAACAATTTTGAGCTGAAACCTCAACTAGTTGCTCTAATGCAACAGAACTGCAAGTTCCATGGACTTCCATCAGAAGATCCCTATCAGTTTTTAACTGACTTCTTGCAGATCTGTGAGACTGTAAAGACTAATGGAGTAGATCCTGAAGTCTACACGCTCATGCTTTTCCTTTTTGCTGTAAGAGGCAAAGCTAGAACATGGTTGGACTCATAGCCTAAAGATAGTCTGGACTCATGGGATAAGCTGGTCGCGGCCTTCTTGGCTAAGTTCTTTCCTCCTCAAAAGCTGAGCAAGCTTAGAGTGGATGTTCAGACCTTCAAACAAAAAGATGGTGAATCCCTCTATGAAGCTTGGGAAAGATACAAGCAGATGACCAAAAGGTGTCCTTCTAACATGGTTTCAGAGTGGACCCTTTTGGATATATTCTATTATGGTCTTTCTAAGTTCTCTAAGATGTCACTGGACCATTTTGCAGGTGGATCCATTCACCTAAAGAAAATTCCTGCAGAAGCTCAAGAACTTATTGACATGGTTGCAAATAACCAGTTCATGTACACTTCTGAGAGAAATTCCATGAATAATGGGATGCCTCAAAGGAAAGGAGTTATTGAAATTGATGCTCTGAATGCCATATTGGCTCAGAACAAAATGTTGACTCAGCAAGTCAACATGATTTCTCAAAGTCTGAATGGATGGCAAAATACATCCAACAGTATTAAAGATGCATCTTCTGAAAAAGAAGCTAATGATCTTGAGAACCTTGCAATGGCAGAGGTAAATTACATGGGTGAATTTTATAGAAATACCTATAATTCATCATGGATAAATCATCCAAATTTCTCATGAAAGGATCAACAAAAGCCTCAACAAGGCTTTAATAATGGTGGAAGAAATAGGCGCAGCAATAGCAAGCTTTTTCCATCATCATCTCAGCAACAGATAGAGAATTATGAGAAGAGCTTCTCTAACTTAGCATACATAGTCTCTGATCTGTTTAAGGCCACTTTAAGTTTATTGAGTGAAACAAGGTCCTCCATCAGAAATTTGAAGGCACAAGTGGGCCAGCTGAGTAAGAAAATCATTGAAACTCCTCCTAGTACTCTCCCAAGCAATACTGAAGAAAATCCAAAAAGAGAGTGCAAGGCCATTGACATAATCAACATGGCCGAACCTAGAGAGGAAAGAGAGGACGTGAATCCCAATGAGGAATACCTCATAGGACGTCTCTCAAGCAAGAAGGAGCTCCCTATTGAGAACCCAAAGGAATCTGAAGGTCATATAGAGACCATAGAGATCCCATTAAATCTCCTTCTGCCATTCATGAGCTCTAAAGACTATTCTTCCTCTAAAGAGGATGAAGATGTAACTGGAGAGCAAGTTGCTCAATATCTAGGAGCCATTATGAAGCTGAATGCCAAGTTGTTTGGTAATGAGACTTGGGAAGGTGAACCTCCCTTGCTCATTAGTGAACTAGATACATGGGTTCAACAAACTTTACCTCAAAAGAGACAAGATCCTGGCAAATTCTTAATACCCTGTACCATAGGCACCATGACATTTGAAAAGGCTCTGTGTGACCTAGGGTCAGGCATAAATCTTATGCCACTCTCTGTAATGGAGAAGCTGGGGATCATTGAGGTACAGCCTACCATATTCTCATTACAATTGGTAGACAAGTCAGTAAGACAAGCTTATGAATTGGTAGAAGACGTGTTAGTGAAGGTTGAAGGTCTTTACATCCCTGCTGATTTCATAATCTTAGACACTAGGAAGGAGGAGGATGAATGCATCATCCTTGGAAGACCTTTCCTAGCCCCAGCGGAGCTGTGATTGATGTTGACAGAGGAGAGCTAGTCCTTTCAATTGAATGGGAAATACCTTGTGTTTAAAGCTCAAGGATACTCCTTTGCAACCATGGAGAGGAAGCACGAAAAGCTTCTCTCAATACAGAGTCAAACAAAGCCCCCACAATCAAACTCTAAGTTTGGTGTTGGGAGGCTACAACCAAACTCTAAGTTTGGTGTTGAACCCCCACATTCAAACTCTAAGTTTGGTGTTGGGAGTCAACAACATTGACCTGATCACCTGTGAGGCTCCATGAGAGCCCACTGTCAAGCTATTGACATTAAAGAAGTGCTTATTGGGAGGCAACCCAATTTTTATTTATCTAATTCTATTTTTATTTTTACTGTTCTTTTATGTTTTATTAGGTTCATGATCATGTGGAGTCACAAAACAAATACTAAAATTAAAAACAGAATAAAAAATAGCAGAAGAAACAGCACACCTTGGAGGAAGGGCTTACTGGCGTTTAAACGCTAGTAAGGAGCATCTGGCTGGCGTTCAACGCCAGAACAGAGCATGGATCTGGTGTTGAATTCCAGAAACAGCAGCAATCTGGCGTTTAAACGCCAGGATTGTACACTGAGGAAAGCTGGCGTTCAACGCCAGAAACATACTGCAGACTGGCGTTGAACGCCCAAAACAAGCATAGAACTGGCGTTTAACGCCAGAAACAAGCATCAATATAGCGTTGAACGCTAGGATTGCATGCATAGGGCGTTTTACACGCCCAATTGGTGCAGGGATGTTAAATCCTTGACACCTCAGGATCTGTGGACCCCACAGGATCCCCACCTACCTTAACTCACCTTCTCTCTTCGTCACCAATCACCTCAATCTCTCTTCCTCATCACCTCTTCACCACTCACATCCATCCATCCTTCCCACCCAAACCCACCCTAAATGGCCGAAACACAAACCTCTCTCCCTCTCCTTCATATCTTCTTCTTCTTCTATTCTTTCTTCTTTTGCTCGAGGACGAGCAATATTCTAAGTTTGGTGTGGTAAAAGCATAGCTTTTTGTTTTTCCATGACCATTGATGGCACCTAAGACCAGAGAAACCTCAAAAAAAAAAGAGAAGAAAAGGAAAGACAATTGCTTGCACCTCTGAGTCATGGGAGATGGAGAGATTCATCTCAAGGGTCCATAGCTCAGTAATAGAGCATTTGACTGCAAATCAAGAGAGCCCACTCATGGTCCTCAATAAGAGCATGAGAAATTCTCTCATCAAGAAATCCTTGAGATACCTCAAGGGATACATTTTCCTCCACACTATTATTGGGAGCAACTAAGGATATGAGCACCAAAATTACTAGGGATCAAGCAACAAAGGCAAGGAAGAGACATAGAGGAGCTCAAAGCACCATTGGTTCTTCAAGAGAGCGCCACCATCACTAAGGTGGACTCATTCCTTAACTTCCTTGTTCTTATCTTTCTGTTTTTCGATTTTATGCTATATGTTTATCTATGTTTTGAGTCTTCACTACACGATCATTAGTATTTAGTAACTATGTTTTAAGGCTATGAATAATTCCATAAATCCTTCACCTCTCTTAAATGAAAAATGTTTTAATACAAAAGAACAAGAAGTACATGAGTTTCAAATTCATCCTTGAATTTAGTTTAATTATATTGATGTGGTGACAATACTTTTTGCTTTCTGAATGAATGCTTGAACAGTGCATATTTTTGATCTTGTTGTTTTTGAATGTTAAAATTGTTGGCTCTTGAAAGAATGATGAACAAAGAGAAATGTTATTGATAATCTGAAAAATCATAAAATTGATTCTTGAAGCAAGAAAAAGCAGTGAAAAAAAAGCAAAAGCTTGCGGAAAAAAAGTGGTGAAAAAAATAGAAAGAAAAAGAAAAAGCAAGAAGAAAAAGCCAATAGCCCTTAAAACCAAAAGGCAAGGGTAAAAAGGATCCAAGGATTTGAGCATCAATGGATAGGAGGGCCCAAGGAAATAAAATCCAGGCCTAAGCGGCTAATTCAAGCTGTCCCTAACCATGTACTTGTGGCATGCAGGTCCAAGTGAAAAGCTTGAGACTGAGTGGTTAAAGTCGTGATCCAAAGCAAAAAGAGTGTGCTTAAGAACTCTGGACACCTCTAATTGGGGACTTTAGCAAAGCTGAGTCACAATCTGAAAAGGTTCACCTAGTTATGTGTCTGTGGCATTTATGTATCCGGTGGTAATACTGGAAGACAAAGTGCTTAGGGCCACGGCCAAGACGCATAAAAGTACTTGTGTTCAAGAATCAACATACTTAACTAGGAGAATCAATAACACTATCTGAAATTCTAAGTTCCTAGAGATGCCAATCATTCTAAACTTCAAAGAAAAAAGTGAGATACCAAAACTATTTAGAAACAAAAAGCTACAAGTCCCGCTCATCTAATTTAGAACTAATATTCATTGAGATTTTGGGATTTATAGTATATTCTCTTCTTTTTATCCTATTTGATTTTCAGTTGCTTGGGGACAAGCAACAATTTAAGTTTGGTGTTGTGATGAGCGGATAATTTATACGCTTTTTGGCATTGTTTTTAGGTAATTTTTAGTAGGATCTAGCTTCTTTTAGGGATGTTTTCATTAATTTTTATGCTAAAATCACATTTCTGGACTTTACTATGAGTTTTTGTGTTTTTCTGTGATTTCAGGTATTTTCTGGCTGAAATTGAGAGACCTGAGCAAAACTCTGACTGGAGGCTGACAAAAGGACTGCTGATGCTGTTGGATTCTGACCTCCCTGCACTCGAAATATAATTTTTGGAGCTACAGAAATCCAAATGGTGCGCTCTCAACGGCGTTGGAAAGTAAATATCCACAGCATTCCAGAAATATATAATAATCCATACTTTATTCGAGATTAGATGACGAAATCTGGCGCTCAACGCCAGTTCCATGCTGCATTCTGGAGTCAAACACCAGAAACACGTCACAAACCAGAGTTGAACGCCAAAAACACGTTACAACTTGGCGTTCAACTTCAAAAGAAGCCTCTGCACATCTAAAGCTCAAGCTTAGCCCAAGCACACACCAAGTGGGCCCCAAAAGTGGATTTCTGCATCAATTACTTACTTCTGTAAACCCTAGTAGCTAGTCTAGTATAAATAGGACATTTTATTATTGTATTAGACATCTTGGATTGTATTTTGATCCTTTGAGCATGTTTTGGAGGCTGGCCTCTCAGCCATGCCTGGACCTTCATCACTTATGTATTTTCAACAGTGAAGTTTCTACACACCATAGATTAAGGGTGTGGAGCTCTGCTGTACCTCGAGTTTTAATGCAATTACTACTATTTTCTATTCAATTCAACTTATTCTTGTTCTAAGATATTCGTTGCACTTCAACATGATGAATGTGATGATCCGTGACACTCATCATCATTCTCACCTATGAACGCGTGATTGACAACCACTTCCGTTCTACCTTAGACCGAGCGCATATCTCTTGGATTCCTTAATTAGAATCTTCATGGTAGAAGCTAGAATTGATGGCGGCATTCATGAGAATCTAGAAAGTCTAAACCTTGTCTATGGTATTCCGAGTAGGATTCAGGGATTGAATGACTGTGACGAGCTTCAAACTCGCGATTGTTGGGCGTGATGACAAACGCAAAAGAATGAATGGATTTTATTCCGACATGATCGAGAACCGACAGATGATTAGCCGTGCTGTGACCAGAGCATTTGGACCATTTTCACTGAGAGGATGGGGTGTAGCCATTGACAATGGTGATGCCCTACATACAGCTTGCCACGGAAAGGAATAAGAAGGATTGAAGGAAGGTAGTAGGAAAACAGAGATCCAGCAGGGACAAAGCATCTCCATATACTTATCTGAAATTCTCACCAATGATTTACATAAGTATCTCTATTTTTATTTTCTGTTTATTTATTATTATTATTCAAAAACTCCATAACCATTTATTATCCGCCTAACTGAGATTTACAAGATGACCATAGCTTGCTTCATACCAACAATCTCCGTGGGATCGACCTTACTCACGTAAGGTATTACTTGGACGACACAGTGCACTTGCTCGTTAGTTGTGCGGAGTTGTGACAAAGTGTGATTCACGTTTGAGAGCGCTACCAAGTTTATTGGCGCCATTGTTTATTGGCGCCATTGTTGATGATCACAATTTCGTGCACCGATGTCCAGCACCTCTTTGGGTTACTAAGTGTTTTGTAGCAAGGTTGCTCTTGATAGTGGATTTTCAGCTGATAATCTCGGGTTAGTTAACCCAAGTTACCAAGTGATGAAGCACTCTTGAGAACTTATTCATCCAAGCAGATCATTTGCACAAGAACACCACAGACACATGCCTCAAGATTCAAACCCTTGGTGCCTAGCCTTATTTCTTATTCTTTTTCTTTCTTTTTCAAACTCTCATTGTTCTCTTCCTTTTCTTATTAGGATCTTGTTGTTTAGCTAGTCTCATAGAATGTGCTTCAAGCATATGATTCAGAACATCTAGTTTCCTGTATACCTTGTTGGTGAACCAACTTAGCTAATCAATTACCACACCACAAATATTGAGAACTTGCTTTACAAGATGAACCCTACTCTGGTTTTTTCATAATATTTTTCTTTTATTTAGCTTAAAGGACAAGCATACATTTTAGCAGGGTGAAAATGAAAACCGGGAACTTAGACCAACAACCCCGATAGGTGAATAAAGGGGAACGAGCAGAATATGAATGTCCCTAAGAATAAGATTCAATTATACTACCAATTAAAGTACTACAACTCAGAGACAGTTAAATACAATACAACCTCTTGATGTCTTCCTGTTTCCTCCTTGTCATCATCATCCTAGCTTTTGCATCTTTATCTGTCTCCTTGGATGATGGTGTATGGTTATTTCAAGGGATTGATTGAATTCCTGTAAAAACATTGGAAGTTGCTTGTTCCCCAAGCACTTGAAAAAAAAAAACAGTTAGCATGCATGTATGCTTGTGAATTTCTGAACTTAATTTGGTGTGTGAACACCAAACTTAGTTCCTTGCCTAATGCAGCAAATTGAATACATGCAGAAACCTTATGTGCTTTCATTAAGAAGACAACTATAAACTAGAAAAGCAAACTATGAACTAGAAATCAAACATCTGTCAAGTAGTTTCTCTGATTGTTAGAGTTAATGCTTTATCTTTGAAGGGTTGCAATGCGATCTTCAGATGGAGTCTTTGGTAGAACACCAAACTTAGAGTTCCACATTTACCTTTAGATTGTGTTGGTGTGCAACACCAAACTTAGTTCTTCACAATACAGAGAACTCTACTTGAATCTTTTATTGAGATAATAATGAAAAGAAAACTACCTCAAGTTGGGTTGCCTTCCCCCATGTTGCCCAAGTAGTGTTTGAGTCTTTACTCATTCACAGTGAATGTCCTCCTTGAGTTTTCTTCCATGATTTCTATGTGCCCATAAAGTGAGACCTTTGTGACCAGAAAGGGTCCCGACCACCTTGATTTGAGTTTTCCAGGGAAGAGTCTCAGTTTGGAGTTGTAGAGGAGTACTTGCTGTCCTTCTTCGAAACTTCTTGGTGTCAGGTTGAGATCATGTCTCGTTGTTGCTTTTTCCTTATAGATCTTGGTGTTTTCATAGGCTTGAGACCTAAACTTCTCCAGTTCTTCTAGCTGTAAGACCTTTTTTCACCTGCAGCAGTGCTGTCGAGGTTTAGTATCTTGAGAGCCCCAAAGGCTTTGTGCTCCAGCTCTAATGGTAAGTGACAGGCCTTTCCATACACCAGTTGATATGGGAACATCCCAATTGGTGTTTTGAAGGCTGTCCTATATGCCCAAAGTGCATCATCCAACTTTTTCGCCCAGTCCTTTCTTGATGCCCCCACAATCTTTTCCAAGATCCTTTTTAACTCTCTGTTGGATATCTCGGTTTGCCCACTTGTTTGGGAATGATAAGGTGTGGCAACCTTATGCTTCACTCCATATCTTAGGAATAGAGTCTCCAATGGTCTGTTGCAAAAATGACTCCCTCCGTCACTGATGAGGGCTCATGGAACTCCAAATCTGCTAAAGATATTCTTTCTAAGAAAGTTCATGACCACCTTGTTGTCATTTGTTGGGGTTTCCACGGCCTCCACCCACTTAGATACATAGTCCACTGCCACCAAAATATACTTGTTCGAATATGAGGTTGGGAATGGTCCTATGAAGTCGATCCCCCATACATCAAACAGTTTGAGTTCTAAGATAAACTGCTGTGGCATCTCATTTCTCTTGGGAAGATTTCCAGCCCTTTGACACTCATCGCAGCTCCTCACCAGTTCCTTGGCATCCTTGAAGATAGTAGGACAGAAGAACCCACATTGCAGTACCTTTGCTGCGGTTCTTTCTCCTCCAAAATGACCTCCATAGCTAAAACTATGGCAATTCCATAGGACCTCTCATCCCTCTTCTTCTGAAATGCACCTCCTAAGGATTCCATTTGAGCTCTTCTTAAAGAGATATGGCTCATCCCAAATAGAATATTTAGCATCATTAATGAGTTTTCTTTTTTGATGTTTGTTGATTCCAGGAGGCAAGTCACCAGTTGCCTTAAAATTGGTAATACCTGCAAACCAGGGTGCCTTGTGAACCAACATTAACTTCTCATCTGGAAAGAACTCATTTACACTTGTATCATGTGTACAACTTTTCTCACAAGGGATCCTGGATAGATGATCTGCTACCTTGTTCTCCACACCCTTTTTGTCTCTAATCTCAATATTGAATTCCTGCAACAACAAGATCCATCTTATCAGTCTTGGTTTTGATTCCTGTTTGGCAAACAGATATTTAAGTGCTTTGTGGTCAGTGAAAACAATCACTTTAGAGCCAATGAGGTATGATCTAAACTTGTCAAATGCAAAAACTATTGCCAACAGCTCCTTTTAAGTAGTGGTATAATTTCTTTGAGTGTCATTGAGGACATTGCTGGCATAGTATATGACATGCACCAAATTATCTTTCCTCTGTCCTAATACTGCCCCAACTGCAAAATCAGATGCATCACACATCAGTTCTAATGGTAAGTTCCAATCAGGTGGGGTAATGATAGGAGCTGAAGAAAGCTTCTTTTTTAAGTTTTCAAATGCTAGCATGCACTTCTCATCAAAGATATATGGTGTATCAGACACAAGGAGATTGCTTAAGGGCTTGGCTATCTTTGAAAAATCTTTAATAAATCTTCTGTAAAAGCTAGCATGCCCTAAAAAGCTCCTAATTGCCTTGACATCACTTGGTGGGGGTAATTTTTCAATTAGTTCCACCTTAGCTCTGTCTACCTCGATGCCTTGGTTAGAAACTTTATGGCTAAGGACTATTCCTTCTGTCACCATAAAGTGGCATTTTTCCCAATTCAAGACCAGATTGGTCTCTTGACGTCTCTTTAATACCAAGGCTAGGTGATTCAGGCAATTAGGAAAGGAATCCCCGAATACTGAAAAGTCATCTATAAAGACTTCAATGAACTTCTCTATCATATCCGAGAAGATAGAAAGCATGCAGCGTTGAAAAGTTGCAGGTGTATTACATAGCCCAAATGGCATGCGCCTGTAGGCAAACACTCCATATGGGCAAGTAAATGATGTTTTCTCCTGGTCTCTTGGATCAACCACTATTTGATTATATCCTAAATAACCATCTAGAAAACAATAATATGCGTGTCCTGCAAGTCTTTACAGCATCTGATCCATGAAGGGGAGTGGGAAGTGATCTTTTCTTGTGGCTTCATTGAGTTTTCTGTAATAATTGCACATCCTCCATCCTATGACGGTTCTTGTAGGGATTAGTTCATTCCTTTCATTGGGTACTACGGTGATTCCTCCTTATTTGGAGACCACTTGGACGGGGCTGACCTATGGGCTATCCGAAATTGGGTAGATCACCCCTTCCCGCCACAGCTTCATGACTTCCTTCTGTACCACTTCTTTCATGACTGGATTCAGCCTCCTTTGAGGTTGAATGGAAGGTTTGGCATCATCTTCCAACAGTATCTTATACATGCATATGGCCGAACTGATTTCCTTCAAGTCAGCAAGGGTCCATCCAATGGCATCCTTATGCTTTTGTAATACTTGGAGTAATTCCTCCCCTTGTTCTTGGTTGAGGGCTGAGTTTATGATCACTGGATAACTTTCATTCTCTCCTAAATATACATACTTGAGAGTGGGCGGCAGTGCCTTTAGTTCAAGTTTGGGTGCTTCTTTTTTTTTTCTCATTCTTCTCCTCTAGTGTGCCCTGAACATGAACCTCAGCTGTTGTAGCCTCTTCGCTTGATGCTAATTCCTCTTTTTCTATCAACCCCTCAAGTTCTTCCTCTTCAAAAGTCTCTTGCACTACAGCTTCCACTGAATCTAACCTCATACATTCTCCCAATGAGTCTTGTGGGTAATTCATAGCCTTGAACACATTGAATATCATTTTCTCCTCATGTAGTCTAAGGGTAAGTTTACGCTTTTGGACATCAATGATGGCTCCGGCAGTGGCTAAGAATGGCCTTCCCAGGATGACAGAGGCCTTGGTTCCCTCCTCCATATCCAACACTATAAAGTCTGCTGGGAAGATAAAGTCTCCTACCTTCACCAACAAGTCTTCTACTACTCTGTGAGGAAACTTGAATGATCGGTTTGCCAGTTGCAGGGCCATTCTTGTTGGCTTGGCCTCCTCAATCCTCATTTTTCTCATCATTGCTAAGGACATCGGATTTATGCTAGCTCCTAAATCACATAAAGCCTTTTCCACTGTGATTTCTCCTATGATACAAGGAATCTGGAAGCTCCCAGAATCCTTTAACTTTTGGGGTAATTTGTGCTGAATGATGGCGCTACATTCTTCGGTCAGTACCATAGTCTCGTTGTTCTTCTAGCTTCTCTTCTTGGTCATCAACTCCTTCAAGAACTTGGCATAGAGCGGCATTTGCTCTATTGCTTCAGCAAAGAGTATGTTAATCTGTAATTTTTTGATGATTTCTAAGAATCTTAAGAATTGGCTGTCCTCTCCCCTCTTCTTCAATTGCTGAGGGTATGGGGCTTTTGGAACGTATGGCTTCAGTACTTCTCCTTTTTGATGTGAATTGGGAGTGGAAACTTGAACTTCATCTTGTTCCTTTTCCTTTTCATCCGAGTTCTTCTCTTATGGTTTCTTGGAGGTCTCCTTCAATTCCTTCCCACTTCTGAGGGTGATAGCCTGACACTCCTCCCTTGGGTTTGAATTAGTGTTACTGCAAATGTTGTGGCTAGGGACTTGCTTGAATAAGTAGCTAATTTGTGTTTCAAGTTTCTTGATGGCAGCATCTTGATTCTGCATATTGGATCGAACTTCTTCCTGGAATGTTTTACTGTCTTGAACTTCCTTGCATATACCTTCAAGTAGAGTCTCAATTCTGGAGAGTCTATCTTCGGATGGTGATGGTGAATTGAGGTAGGAGGGGTGAGAAGGGCCATTTTGGTTTTGATGTGGATGTTGAGAGGTACTATTGGGTGGGTATTGATATGATCTCTGTGTGGAATGCTGGTGAGTTGCATTGTTGTTGGGGTTGTGATGTCTCTGATCTTGGCTTTGATCTTGTTGATTTCTCCACCCAAAGTTTGGGTGGTTCTTCCAACCAGGATTATAAGTTTTAGAGTATGGGTCATGGGCCTGCTGGTGGACGAAATTGTGATCACATGCTCTTTGTATTTGTATGAAATTTAATAATTGGCTTTATTTGAATTCACAACTCCGTTCAACTAACCAGCAAGTGTACTGGGTCGTCCAAGTAATAAACCTTACGTGAGTAAGGGTCGATCCCACAGAGATTGTTGGTATGAAGCAAGCTATGGTCACCTTGTAAATCTCAGTTAGGCAGATTAAATTGGTTTATGGATTTTCGAATAATTAATAATAATTGGAAAATAAAAAGGGATAGAAATACTTATGTAATTCAATAGTGGGAATTTCAGATAGGTGTATGGAGGTGCTGTGCTCCTCTTGAAACTCTACTTTACTATTCACTCTTTCTTCAATCCTGCTTACTCCTTTCCATGGCAAGCTGTATGTAGGGCATCACCATCATCAATGGCTACTTTTAATCCTCTCGGGAAAATGGTCCTATGCGCTGTCACTGCACGGCTAATCGTCTGGAGGCATCTCCCTTGGTTGATAGCTACATCCCATCCTCTCAGTGAAAATGGTCCAAATGCTCTGTCACGGCACGGCTAATCATCTGTCGGTTCTCAATCAGGTTGGAATAGAATCCATTGATTCTTTTGCGTTTGTCATCACGCCCAGCCTTCAGGAGTTTGAAGCTCATCACAGTCATTCAATACCGGAATCCTACTCGGAATACCACAGACAAGGTTAGACTTTCCGGATTCCCAGGATCCTACTCGGAATACCACAGACAAGGTTAGACTTTCCGGATCCCCATGAATGCCGCCATCTATCTAGCTTATACCACGAAGATTCTGTTGGGGAATCTAAGAGATATGCGCCCGGCCTAAGGTAGAACGGAAGTGGTTGTCAGTCACGCGCGTTCATAGGTGAGAATGATGATGAGTGTCACGGATCATCACATTCATCAAAGTGTTATGCAACGTATATCTTGGAATAAGAATAAAAGAGAATTGAATAGAAAGTAATAGTAATTGTATTGAAACTTGAGGTACAGCAGAGCTCCACACCCTAAATCTATGGTGTGCAGAAACTCCACCGTTGAAAATACATAAGTGAAAGGTTCAGGCATGGCCGAATGGCCAGCCCCCTAAAACGTGCTCAATGGCCTCTTAGAATGAAGAACAAAACAAAACTGAGACCAAAGATGAAACGTGGTCAAAAGACATCTAATACAATAGTTAAATGTTCTATTTATAATAAACTAGCTTTCTAGGGTTTACATGAGTAAGTGATTGATGCATAAATCCACTTCTGGGGCCCACTTGGTGTATGTTTGGGCTGAGCTTGATCTATCCACGAGCTGAGGCTTTTCTTGGAGTTGAACTCCAAGTTATGACGTGTTTTGGGCGTTCAACTCCGGATCATGACGTTTTTCTGGCGTTTAACTCCAGACAGCAGCATGTACTTGGCGTTCAATGCCAAGTTACGTCGTCAATTTCCGAATAAAGTATGGACTATTATATATTGCTGGAAAGATCTGGATGTCTAATTTCCAACTCCGTTGAGAGCGCGCCATTTGGAGTTCTGTAGCTCCAGAAAATCCATTTCGAGTGCAGGGAGGTCAAATTCCAACAGCATCAGCAGTCCTTTTGTCAGCCTTTTTCAAAGTTTTGCTCAAGTCCCTCAATTTCAGCCAGAATTTACCTGAAATCACAGAAAAACACACAAACTCATAGTAAAGTCCAGAAATGTGAATTTAACATAAAAACTAATGAAAACATCCCTAAAAGTAGCTTGAACTTATTAAAAACTACCTAAAAACAATGCCAAAAAGCGTATAAATTATCCGCTCATCACAACACCAAACTTAAATTGTTGCTTGTCCCCAAGCAATTGAAAATCAGATAGGATAAAAAGAAGAGAATATACTATAAATTCCAAAATATCAATGAATATTAATTCTACTTAGATGAGCGGGACTTGTAGCTTTTTGCTTCTGAACAGTTTTGGCATCTCACTTTTTCCTTTGAAGTTTAGAATGATTGGCTTCTCTAGGAACTTAGAATTTTGGATAGTGTTATTGACTTTCCTAGTTAAGCATGTTGATTCTTGAACACAGCTACTTATGAGTCTTGGTCGTGGCCCTAAGCACTTTGTTTTCCAGTATTACCACCGGATACATAAATGCCACAGACACATAACTGGGTGAACCTTTTCAGATTGTGACTTAGCTTTGCTAGAGTCCCCAGTTAGTGGTGTCCAGAGCTCTTAAGCACACTCTTTTCTCTTTGGATCACGACTTTAACCACTCAGTCTCAAGCTTTTCACTTGGACCTTCATGACACAAGCACATGGTTAGGGACAGCTTGATTTAGCCGCTTAGGCCTGGACTTTATTTCCTTGGGCCCGACTATCCATTGATGCTCAAAGCCTTGGATCCTTTTTACCCTTGCCTTTTGGTTTTAAGGGCTATTGGCTTTTTCTGCTTGCTTTTTCTTTTTCTTTCTATATATTTTTTTTCGCAAGCTTTTTGTTTTCACTGCTTTTTCTTGCTTCAAGAATCAAATTCATGATTTTTTTCAGATCATCAATAACATTTCTCTTTGTTCATCATTCTTTCAAGAGCCAACAATTTTAACATTCATAAACAACAAGATCAAAAATATGCACTGTTCAAGCATTCATTCAGAAAACAAAAAGTATTGTCACCACATCAATATAATTAAACTAAATTCAAGGATAAATTCGAAATTCATGTACTTCTTGTTCTTTTGAATTAAAACATTTTTTCATTTAAGAGAGGTGAAGGATTAATTGATTTTATTCATAGCTTTAAGACATGGTTACTACATACTAATGATCATGAAGTAGAGACACAAAACATAGATAAAAACAACATTAAAAACCGAAAAACAGAAAGAAATAAGAACAAGGAATGAATCCACCTTTAGTGGCATCTTCTTCTTGAAGGACCAACAATGTCCTTAAGCTCTTCTATGTCCCTTCCTTGCCTTTGTTGCTCCTCCCTCATTGCTCTTTGGTCTTCTCTTATTTCTTGGAGAATGATGGAGTGCTCATGATGTTCCACCCTCAATTGTTCAATATTGTGGCTCAAATCTTCTAAGGAAGTGTTGAGTTGTTCCCAATAGTTGTTGGGAGGAAAGTGCATCCCTTGAGGCATCTCAGGGATTTCTTGATGATGAGCTTCCTCATGCATCTCTTGAGAACCGTGAGGGATCTCTCTTGCTTGCTCCATCCTCTTCTTGGTGATGGGCTTATCCTCTTCAATGGAGATGTCTCCTTCTATGATAACTCCAGCTGAGTAACATAGATGGCAAATAAGGTGAGGAAAAGCTAGCCTTGCCATGGTGGAGGACTTGTCGGCTATTTTGTAGATTTCGTTGGAGATGACCTCATGAACTTCTACTTCCTCTCCAATCATGATGCTATGAATCATGACGGCCCGATCCACAGTAACTTCAGATCAGTTGCTAGTAGGAATGATGGAGCATTGAATGAACTCCAACCATCCTCTAGCCACAGGCTTGAGGTCCAGTCTTCTTAGTTGCACTGGCTTGCCTTTGGAGTCTCTTCTCCATTGAGCTCCTTCCACACATATGTCCATTAGGACTTGGTCCAACCTTTGATTAAAGTTGACCCTTCTAGTGTAGGGGCGTTCATCTCCTTGCATCATGGGCAAGTGAAACGCCAACCTCACATTTTCCGGACTAAAATCTAAGTATTTCCCTCGAACCATTGTGAGATAATTCTTTGGATTCGGGTTCATACTTTGATCATGGTTCCTAGTGATCCATGCATTGGCATAGAACTCTTGAACCATTAAGATTCTGACTTGTTGCATGGGGTTGGTTAGGACTTCCCAACCTCTTGTTCGGATCTCATGTCGGATTTACGGATACTCATTTCTCTTGAGCCTGAAAGGGACCTCAGGGATCACCTTCTTCTTTGCCACAACATCATAGAAGTGGTCTTGATGGCTCTTGGAGATGAATCCTTCCATCTTCCATGACTCGGAGGTGGAAGCTTTTGTCTTCCCTTTTCCTTTTCTAGAGGATACTCCAGCCTTAGGTGCCATTGATGGTAATGGAAAAACAAAAAGCTTATGCTTTTACCACACCAAACTTAAAATATTGCTTGCCCTCGAGCAAGAAAAGAAAGAGGAGAAGAAGAAGAAGAAGAGAATAGGGTAGAGAGGGGGAGATGTAGGTTCGGCGAAGTGGGAGAAGATGGGTATGTGTTGTGTGAAAATGAAGTATAATGGAAGGGTATTTATAGGGAGAGGGGGGAGTGTGTATTCGGCCATTTTGGGTGGGAATGGGTGGGAAAATGGTTTTGAATTTTTGAAGGTAGGTGGGGTTTATGGGGAAGAGTGGGTGGATGTGAGTGGTGAAGGGGGTGATTGGGAAGAGGAATTGAGGTGATTGGTGAAGAGTGTTGGGAAGTGTGACATGGGGAATACAAATCACAAAAATAGGATTAGTAGGTAAGGTGGGAATATAGTAGGTGGGGATCCTGTGGGTCCACAGATCCTGAGGTGATCCTGTGGGGTCCACAGATCCTGAGGTGTCAAGGAATTCCATCCCTGCACCAAATAGGCATGTAAATTGCCTTTGCACACTATTCTGGCATTTAAACGCCGTGTGGTGCACATTCTGGGCGTTCAACGCCCATGTAAAGCATGTTTCTGGCGTTGAACGCCAGTTTCATGCTTGTTACTGGCGTTCAGCGCCAGCTTTTCTTCTCTGGGCACATTCCTGGCGTTCAGCACCAGAATGTTGCTTGTTTCTGGCGTTCAGCGCCAGAATGATGCTCTGTTCTGGCGTTGAACACCGACCAGATGCATCTTACTGGCGTTGAACGCCAGCCTGTGCGTCCTCCAGGGTGGAAATTTTTTTCTTTTGCTGTTTTTGATTCTGTTTTTAATTTTTATGATTTTTTTTTGTGACTCCTCATGATCATGTACCTAATAAAACACAAAATAACAATAAAATAAAAATTAGATAAATAAAATTGGGTTGCCTCCCAACAAGCGCTTCTTTAATGTCAATAGCTTGACAGTGGCTCTCATGGAGCCACTAGGTGATCAGGTCAATGTTGTATAGTCCCAACACCAAACTTAGAGTTTGGATATGGGATCTTAACACCAAACTTAGAGTTTGGTTGTGGCCTCACAACACCAAACTTGGAGTTTGACTGTGGGGGCTCTTCTTGACTCTGAACTGAGTGAAGCTCTTCATGCTTACTCTCTTTTGTCACAGAGGGATGGCCATGTGCCTTAAACACATGGTAGTCCCCATTCAATTGAAGGACTAATTCACCTCTGTTGACATCTATCACAGCTCCTGCTGTGGCTAGGAAAGGTCTTCCAAGGATGATGCAATCATCCTCTTCCTTCCTAGTGTCTAAGATTATGAAATCAGCAGGGATGTAAAGGCCTTCAACCTTTACTAATACGTCCTCTACTATTCCATAAGCTTGTCTCAATGACTTGTCTGCCAATTGTAATGAGAACAAGGCAGGTTGTACCTCAATGATCCCCAGCTTCTCCATTATAGAGAGTGGCATAAGATTTATCCCTGACCCCAAATCACACAGAGCTTTTTCAAAGATCATGGTGCCTATGGTACAAGGTATTAAGAGCTTGCCAGGAACTTGTTTCTTTTGAGGTAGAATTTGCTGAACCCAGGTATCCAGTTCACTAATGAGTAAGGGAGGTTCACTTTCCCAATTCTCATTACCAAACAACTTAGCATTCAGCTTCATGATAGCTCCTAAATATTGAGCAACTTGCTCTCCAGTTACATCTTCATCCTCTTCAGAGGAAGAATAGTCTTCAGAGCTCATGAATGGCAGAAGGAGATTTAATGGAATCTCTATGGTCTCTATATGAGCCTCAGATTCCTTTGGATCCTTAATAGGAAATTCCTTCTTTCTTGAGAGACATCCCAGAAGGTCTTCCTCACTAGGATTTTCGTCCTCCTCCTCCTTTGTGCATTCGGCCACATTGACTACATCAATGGCCTTGCACTCTCCTTTTGGATTCTCCTCTGTATTGCTTGGGAGAATACTGGGAGGAGTTTCAATAACTTTCTTACTCAGCTGGCCCACTTGTGCCTCTAGATTTCTGATGGAGGATCTTGTTTCATTCATGAAACTGAAAGTGGCCTTTGACAGATCAGAGACTAGATTAGCTAAATTAGAAGTGTTTTGTTCAGAATTCTCTGTCTGTTGCTGAGAAGATGATGGATATGGCTTGCTATTGTTCAGCCTGCTGCGTCCACCATTGTTAAAGCCTTGTTGAGGCTTTTGTTGATCCTTCCATGAGAAATTTGGATGATTTCTCCATGATGAGTTACAGGTGTTTCCATAAGGTTCACCCATGTAATTAACCTCTGCCATGGCAGGGTTCTCAAGATCATAAGCTTCTTCAGAAGCTGCCTCTCTAGTACTGTTGGATGCATGTTGCCATCCATTCAGATTTTGAAAGATCATGTTGACCTGTTGAGTCAATACTTTGTTCTGAGCCAATATGGCATTCAGAGCATCAATTTCAAGAACTCCTTTCTTTTGAGGTATCCCATTATTCACAGAATTCCTCTCAGAAGTGTACATGAATTGGTTGTTTGCAACCATATCAATGAGTTCTTGAGCCTCTTCAGGCGTTTTCTTTAGGTGAATAGATCCACCTGCAGAATGGTCCAATGACATTTTCGAAAATTCAGATAGACCATAATAGAATATATCTAATATGGTCCATTCTGAAAACATGTCAGATGGACATCTTTTGGTCAGCTGCTTGTATCTTTCCCAAGCTTCATAGAGGGATTCACCATCTTTTTGTTTGAAGGTTTGAACATCCACTCTCAGCTTGCTCAGCTTTTGAGGAGGAAAGAATTTATCCAAGAAGGCAGTGACCAGCTTATCCCAGGAGTCCAGGCTATCCTTAGGTTGTGAATCCAACCATATTCTAGCTCTGTCTCTTACAGTAAAAGGGAAAAGCATGAGTCTGTAGACTTCAGGATCAACTCCATTCGTCTTTACAGTCTCACAGATCTGCAAGAACTCAGTTAAAAACTGATAAGGATCTTCAGATGGAAGTCCATAAAACTTGCAGTTTTGTTGCATTAAGGCAACTAGCTGAGGTTTCAGCTCAAAGTTATTGGCTCCAATGGTAGGAATGGAGATGCTTCTTCCATCAAACTTGGACGTTGGCTTTGTGAAGTCACCAAGCATTCTCCTTGCATTATTATTATTTTCGGCTGCCATCTCCTTCTCTTGTTCGAAAATTTCTGAAAGGTTATTCCTGGATTGTTGTAATTTAGTTTCTCTTAATTTTCTCTTCAGAGTCCTTTCAGGTTCTGGATCAAATTCAACAAGAGTGCCTTTTTCCCTGTTTCTGCTCATATGAAAGAGAAGAAAACAAGAAAAGAAAGAGGAATCCTCTATGTCACAGTATAGAGATTCCTTTATGTTAGTAGAAGAAGAAAGGGGAGAAGAATCCAAACACAAGGGATATAATGAGTTCGGATTTTTAGATGAAGAGAGGTGAAGAGAAGTGTTAGTAAATAAATAATTAAATAGAATAAGAAAAGAGAGGGAGAATTTCGAAAATAATTTTGAAAAAGGGGTTAGTATTTTTTTGAAAATTAAAAGGTATTAAAATTAAAACATGAAACACTTAATTAATTAAAAAGAATTTTTGAAAAGGAGAGAGGTATTTTCGAAAATTAGAGAGGGAAAAGTAGTTAGGTGGTTTTGAAAAAGATAAGAAACAAACAAAAAGTTAGTTAGTTGATTGAAAAAGATTTGAAATCAAAATTTGAAAAAGATAAGAGGATAAGAAGTTAGATAAGATATTTTGAAATCAAATTTTGAAAAAGATAAAATTTTTGAAAAAGATAAGATAAAAGATAAAAAGATTTTTAAGAAAAAGATATTTTTGAAAAAAAAGATTTAATTTTTAAAATTACTTAACAATTACTTAACTAACAAGAAACTACAAGATAAGATTCTAGAACTTAAGGATTGAACCTTTCTTAACAAGAAAGTAACAAACTTTAAATTTTTGAACCAATCACATTAATTGTTGGCTAATTTTCGAAAATTAGATGTAAAGATAGGAAAAAGATTTTGAAAATATTTTTGAAAAAGATTTTTGAAATTTTCGAAAAATAGAAAAAAAATTGAAAAAGATATAATTTTTGAAAAAGATTTTGAAAAGATAAGATTTTTAAAATTGAAATTTTGACTTGACTTGTGAGAAACAACTAATTTTTTTAAAAATTTTTGACCAAGTCAACCCAAAATTCCGAAAATTTGGAGGGAAATAAGGAAAAGATATTTTTTTGATTTTTGAAATTTTTATCGATGAGAGAGAAAAACAACAAAAATACTCAATGCATGAAATTTTTAGATCAAAATAATGAATGCATGCAAGAATGCTATGAATGTTAAGATGAACACCAAGAACACTTTGAAGATCATGATGAACATCAAGAACATAATTTTGAAAAATTTTTGATGCAAAGAAAACATGCAAGACACCAAACTTAGATATCTTTAATGCATGGACTCTAACAAACAAAAAATGCATATGAAAAACAACAAACAACACAAAACAAGAAAACATCAAGATCAAACAAGAAGACTTGTCAAGAACAACTTGAAGATCATGAAGAACACTATGAATGCATGAGATTTTCGAAAAATGTAAGAAAAGTTTTTAAAGCATGCAATTGACACCAAACTTAAAAATTGACTCAATACTCAAACAAGAAACACAAAATATTTTTAGTTTTTATGATTTTCTAATTTTTTTGTATTTTTATTTAATTTTTTTCGAAAAACATGGTTAAAAAAAACGAAAAAGAAAAGAAAAATTTTGAAAAAGATTTTTGAAAAGAAAATTACCTAATCTGAGCAACAAGATGAACCGTCAGTTGTCCATACTCGAACAATCCCCGGTAACGGCGCCAAAAACTTGGTGGACGAAATTGTGATCACATGCTCTTTGTATTTGTATGAAATTTAATAATTGGCTTTATTTGAATTCACAACTCCGTTCAACTAACCAGCAAGTGTACTGGGTCGTCCAAGTAATAAACCTTACGCGAGTAAGGGTCGATCCCACAGAGATTGTTGGTATGAAGCAAGCTATGGTCACCTTGTAAATCTCAGTTAGGCAGATTAAATTGGTTTATGGATTTTCGAATAATTAATAATAATTGGAAAATAAAAAGGGATAGAAATACTTATGTAATTCAATAGTGGGAATTTCAGATAGGTGTATGGAGGTGCTGTGCTCCTCTTGAAACTCTACTTCACTATTCACTCTTTCTTCAATCCTCCTTACTCCTTTCCATGGCAAGCTGTATGTAGGGCATCACCATCATCAATGGCTACTTTTAATCCTCTCAAAAAAATGGTCCTATGCGCTGTCACTGCACGGCTAATCGTCTGGAGGCATCACCCTTGGTTGATAGCTACATCCCATCCTCTCAGTGAAAATGGTCCAAATGCTCTATCACGGCACGGCTAATCATTTGTCGGTTCTCAATCAGGTTGGAATAGAATCCATTGATTCTTTTGCGTTTGCCATCACGCCCAGCCTTCAGGAGTTTGAAGCTCGTCACAGTCATTCAATACCGGAATCCTACTCGGAATACCACAGACAAGGTTAGACTTTTCGGATTCCCAGGATCCTACTCGGAATACCACAGACAAGGTTAGACTTTCCGGATCCCCATGAATGCCGCCATCTATCTAGCTTATACCACGAAGATTCTGTTGGGGAATCTAAGAGATATGCGCCCGGCCTAAGGTAGAACGGAAGTGGTTGTCAGTCACGCGCGTTCATAGGTGAGAATGATGATGAGTGTCACGGATCATCACATTCATCAAAGTTTTGTGCAACGTATATCTTGGAATAAGAATAAAAGAGAATTGAATAGAAAGTAATAGTAATTGTATTGAAACTTGAGGTACAGCAGAGCTCCACACCCTTAATCTATGGTGTGCAGAAACTTCACCGTTGAAAATACATAAGTGAAAGGTTAGGCATGGCCGAATGGCCAGCCCCCTAAAACGTGCTCAATGGCCTCTTAGAATGAAGAATAAAACAAAACTGAGACCAAAGATGAAACGTGGTCAAAAGACATCTAATACAATAGTTAAATATTCTATTTATAATAAACTAGCTTTCTAGGGTTTACATGAGTAAGTGATTGATGCATAAATTCACTTCCGGGGCCCACTTGGTGTATGTTTGGGCTGAGCTTGATCTATCCACGAGCTGAGGCTTTTCTTGGAGTTGAACTCCAAGTTATGACGTGTTTTGGGCGTTCAACTCCGAATCATGACGTTTTTCTGGCGTTTAACTCCAGACAGCAGCATGTACTTGGTGTTCAACGCCAAGTTACGTCGTCAATTTCCGAATAAAGTATAGACTATTATATATTTCTGGAAAGCTCTGGATGTCTACTTTCCAACGCCGTTGAGAGCGCGCCATTTGAAGTTCTGTAGCTCCAGAAAATCCATTTCGAGTGCAGGGAGGTCAGATTCCAACAACATCAGCAGTCCTTTTGTCAGCCTTTTTCAGAGTTTTGCTCAAGTCCCTCAATTTCAGCCAGAATTTACCTGAAATCACAGAAAAACACACAAACTCATAGTAAAGTCCAGAAATGTGAATTTAACATAAAAACTAATGAAAACATCCCTAAAAGTAGCTTGAACTTGTTAAAAACTACCTAAAAACAATGCCAAAAAGCATATAAATTATCCGCTCATCACCTGCCTATGTGAGTTCCCAATATAGTTGGCTTGTTTCCAGTCACTCTCTTCCTCTGTAATTACTCCTTCTTGAGCTGATGATGAAGTGGCGACTGCCGCAACTTGGTTCCCTTCCATCTTCTTGGTAAGGTCAGCTAACTGCTTGGTGATCATCTTGTTTTTAGCCAGCAGTGAATCCATATGGTTTAGCTCCATCACTCCTCGAGTGTTGCTCCTTTTAAAAGCATATAAGTAGTCATTCTCAGCCACAGTCTTGATGACATCTATGGCTTCTTCAATTGTCTTTTTGTTGTTTAGAGATCCCCCGGATGAGTGGTCTACTGCCTTCTTTGATTCATAAGAAAGACCCTCCTAGAAAATGTGTAGTTGCACCCATTCATTGAACATGTCTGGTGGGAACCTTCTTGTTAAGTTCTTAAACCTCTCCCATGCCTTATAGAGAGTTTCACCATCTTGTTGCTTGAAGGTTTGTACCTCAGATCTCAACCTGTTGATTCTTTGAAGAGGGTAGAATCTCGCCAAGAATTTCTTCATCATATCTTCCCACGTTGTTAAACTCTCATTCGGGAAAGATTCCAGCCATTTAGATGCTTTATCCCTGAGTGAAAAGGGGAACAAAAGCAGTCTATAAGTGTCAGGATGAACACCATTAAACTTCACAGTATCACATATCCTTAGGAAGGTGGTTAGATGTTGATTGGGGTCTTCTTGGGTGCTTCCTCCGAATGCACAATTGTTCTGAACGAGGGTGATGAGATGGGGCTTTAGTTCTAAGTTATTGGCATGTATGGTTGGCTTTTGAATGTTACTTCCATAATTTCCTGGGTTTGGGTGGATGTAAGAGCCTAGAACTCTTCTCTCTTGCCCAGCACGATTCATTGGGCCTTCTCTGGCATGGTTGTGAGCATCTTCTTCATGGTGGTTCTCTATATTCTCCTCCATGTCTGTTTTAAAATACTCCTCCTCTTCCTCAGCACCAACGACTCTCTTCCCTCTTGCTTCCCTCCTTAATCTAAGGAAGGTCCTCTCAGGTTCAGAATCAAAGGAAGTTAAAGCTCCGCTTCTTCTACCTGTCATACAACCAACAAAGCAAAAAGCAAGAAAGAGAATAAATGCAGAAATTACTCTTGTTAGAATGGCTGTTAGTGTGAGTGGTGCAATGTATCAAACAGTTAGTGGGTTAGTGAACTAAATTGTAGATTGCAAGGAAAACAGATGAAGAAGAAAGAAAAAGGAAACGAGATAGCTAAACTGGAAGTAAATGACTAAGATGGAATAATCAAAACAAAGAAAATTGCTCAATCTAGTTATCCTCCAACTTAATCATTGTCGATACAAAATCAATCCCCGGCAACGGCGCCATAAACTTGATGCACGAAAACTTGTCTCTCAACAAATTTCCCTTCGGTAAGTATACCGAATTGTCATCAAGTAAAACTCACAATAGACTGAGGTCGAATCCCACACGGATTGATTGGTTAAACAAATTTAATTGGAGGAATGTTCTAGTTGAGCTAAGCAGAAATTGAGTTGATAATTGCAGAAAATTAAATGGCGGAATGTAAATTACAGAAAGTAAATTGCAGAATCTTAAATGGGGATTTGGGGAGATGAACATAAAAGTAAATGGCAGAAAGTAAAGAGAATGGGTAAGATCAGAAATGGGGGATTCATTGGGCTTAGGAGATGTTGCATTCTCCAGATCAAGTTCATTCTCATCTCTTCCTCAATCAATGCATTCATTGATCTCCTTGGCAATCTTAAGTGATTGGATCCCAATTCCTTGGCAACCCAATCTCTCTAAGCTTGAACAATTGCCCAATTCCTTGATTTAATTGCTCATGGGAAGAGATGAAGTATGGTCACTGATTATTCCACATGTATTTCCAAATCAAAGTGTTGGTAGGATTATATGTCACTATATCCATCCAAACCCCAATTTGGTCCAACATGAGAAAGTAATTCTAGCATGATCTCCTCATCCCTTTTCCAAGGCTCAGAGGAGATCCAATTATGGAGAGTTTCTTTTCCAAGACAACTAACCAATTGATTTAAGATCGAAAGCTTTCTAGTAAATCAAGAGAAAAGAAAGAGGAAGAGGAATGAAAACTATAATTGATCCATCAAATTACAACAGAGTTCCCTAACTCAATGAAAAGGGGTTTAGTTGTTCATAGCTCTGAAAATGGAAGATGATAAAGAAGAGTGCATTCTGAAATTAAACTAGAATTTACAGGAAAAGTGAATATACAGAATGTAGTTCCCAATAATGCCAAGCCCCCTTTCTAGTTCAAAACTACTTCCTATATATACTACTCTTCTGATCTTCTAGTTAGCTCTTCAAGTCTTGGATATGGGCCCTTGATCTTTAGTTGAAGCAGTTACAGTCTTCAGTGGGCTCAGCTTTTCTTGCAGAAAGAATGTGAGTTAGGCATGGTAGGACGTTAGTTAGGACGTTAATGGCGTTAACGTTAGGTGTAAACTTGGGCTCAAAAGCATTAGTGACGATAACTTTGTCAATAACGTTTCAAACCAATTGATACACGTTAACTTCAACGTTAGTGGTACTAACGTGACCACTAACGTAGCCTCTTAGCCCTTCGCAAACGTTATTGGCACTCACTTTTACCAATAACGCTGCTTCTTGTCCCTCTTTCCCATGTTAATGATCCACGTTAGTGTAACTAACGTGGCCTTTAACGTGGGCATACCAAAGCTTGAGGGCATTAGTAACACTTACCTTTGTCAGTAACACTTCAAAATGCCCCTTCTTCCCACGTTAGTGCTTCACGTTAATGGCAATAACGTGACCACTAACGTGGGTGTGCTTGCCATCTCCAATGTTAGTGACAAAGGTAAGTGTCATTAACGTTGGCCTTATCATCCCTTGCTCCACGTTACCATTCACGTTAGTGGTCTTAATGTGATCACTAACGTAGACAATCTTGGCCTTCCCTAGCGTTAGTGACAAAGGTAAGTGTCACTAATGTTGGCCTATCTCTTCTTATTCCACGTTAGAGTTCACGTTAATTAGATTAACGTGACTCTTAACGTGGCTTTGTATGGGCTTTTGGAACGTTAGTGGTGTTTATTTTTACCACTAACATTGGAGCTTCCCTTTCCTTCCACGTTAGTTCCCACGTTAATGTAACTAACGTGGCAACTAACGTGGATCATGATGGCTTTCGAAGGCGTTATTAATGATAACTTTTCCACTAACACTGCAAGCTTGCTCCCATTCCACGTTAGTAGTAACGTTAGTGAGACTAATATGGTGGCTAACGTGGCTCTTCTTTGCTTCCTTTGTCCTGAAATCAAACAAACAGGGTGCATCAAAGCTCTGTTCCAAGTCATGAGATCATGCATCATCCATTTTATCTTTCAATTCATGCATAATTCTCATGAAATCATGTAAAGTTCACAATATTTTCTTGAATCAAGATGTAAGTGTATGTTTACCCAAAACTTGCTTATTTACTAAGAAAATGCATGAAACTACCCTAAAACAGTAAAGAAAAGGAAACTGGCCAAGATGCCTTGGCATCACTGTGACCAAGAACAATTTAGATTAAATTATAAAAGATTTATCTCTCAATATTATGATCATTATCACCATGATAAATTTCTAAATTTAATCAAAGACCTTATTATATTAACATTTTAATATAATAACAATAACAAATTATTTGACACATGATTGATTGGATTGTGGTCATACTTAAAAAAAATTATTCTCAACAGTAACTACCTTTCCGAATTTCTCCAACTATCTCTATCTTCACTAAAAGGTAGATCCAAATAAACTCCCAAGATAAAGGAAACATTTATCCATAAATAAAGGTAAACTACTCCAATAAAGGTGGTTAACAATTCTACTATAAATACACTAATATCCCTCAGGTATATTCACTTCTATTCTACTAAACCCTGCTCAAAGTCCTTGCTGACTTAAGCATTAGAGCCTCTTGCAGGTACCATCCCCCACCTCCTCATGAGGAACTCAGATGGTGGCACTTTAGCACAAGAACAAGTCGGATGCTACCTCATAGGGAGTTTGGACCTTACGTTCAGACCTAAATCAATGTTTTAGGTAATCCTAGAAATATTAGTGCCATTGTTGGGGACCTGAAATTCTACCCTTGATACGAAGATGGTCAAACGGCATCTGAATCAGAACCAGAGCTCAACCATGATAATCTCACACTTGCAATACCTCCTCCCCAGAAAGCACGAACATTCCCAAAGAGAAGGAACTTCAGAAATACCCCAACCAAGCCGGATCTAATCAGAGGTCCACCCGCCCGAGGATGAGGAACCTCCCCATCCGACAAAGATACTAGGATTAGTTCACAAGCACCGTGGATGACTAGAGAAGCTCGAACAAGAAGCTGAACATCAACAAAAAGTAGAACAAGAACTACAAAGGGAGGTGCTGATGAGTGGATGTTTTATATGATTTTTGGCATTGTTTTCCTAATGTTTTAGTTATGTTTTGTTGAGTTTTATTATATTTTAGTAGGTTTTAATGCAAAATTCATATTTTTGGATTCTACTTTGAGTTGTTGTATTTTCTTATGGTTTCAGGTAAATTCTGACTGAAATTGAGGAGTTTTGGCAAAGTCCGATTCAGAAGCAAGGAAAGCGTAGCAGATATTCTGACCTCCGTGCATTCAAATGAGCATTTATGGAGCTACAGAAGTCCAAATGATGCGTTCTTAATGGCATTGAAAAGAAAACTTCCAGGGCTTTCCAGTAATATATCATTGTATATACTTTTCTTTGAAGGAGACTACCTATATTGGGGGTAGGGTACGCCTAAATCACCCCCTTTATGGCGTTCAACGCCCCAAGAGGACTCAAGTCAGCGTTGAACGCCCAATTCACCCTCTTCCTGACATTCAACGCCACCCAAGGAGTACAAGGCAGCATGGACAACCCACTAATGGGCGTTCAACACCTATTCCTCAAGATGGATGCCAAGCTCAGCCCAAGCACTCAACCAAAGTGGGCCTAAGAGTGGATTTTCGCACCTCTAGTCTAGTCTATCATACTTTTGTACTTCTTAGTTATTAGAGTAGTATATATAGGAGAATATCACCCTTGTTTAGGATATTCTACTACCACTTTCAAATTACACATTACTTTCTGTATAATATGAGCAACTAAACTTCCTAGGTTAAGGTTAGGAGCTCTGATGATTCCTATGAGTTAATACAAGTACTTTTCCATTCCAATAAATGTTTGATTCTATCCTATAATGCATTGTTGCTCTTCATCCCTATGAATCACGATTCTATATGAGTTCTTACAATTCCTGACCCGGATAGTACTGAACTACAGCTTGAGGATGCATCACAGGTTCTGAGAGAATTATCTGGACTAATTAGGGGTATGTGACATAAAACCTCATTAGTCTGGGCTAATTGAGGTTCCTGTGGCTCTAAGGGCTAGAACCATAGGAGCATCAATCTCTGATCCGGAAGATCCGACCTTGTCTGTGGCGTTTTGATTAGGATCACCAAGAGATTGAATTGCGTGCGCCTCACCCTCTCCCAGATTGATCTTGTCTAACCTAAGGAGCTTAGTGACCATGACCATTGGCCTAATCACTTCTAGCCTTACCATTGAATGAATCATTTATCATTGGAATAGTGGGTATTACGTGTTAATCAAGAAGATGAAGCATCTCCAAAGCCTTAACTGATTCTCCTCTACTGTCTTGACATCAATTAATCCTTGCTTTTGTTATTGCTTGTTTATGCGCCTACAACAGTCAACAATCAGCTTTCTATTCGCCTGACTGAGATATGCATGATAACCACAGATTGCTCAACCTGACAATCCTCATGGGATCGACCCTCACTCACCTGAGGTATTACTTTGATGACCCGGTGCATTTTCCGGTTAAGTTGTGCAGAGTTCAATTTCGCGCACCAAGTTTTTGGCGCTATTGCCGAGTATTGTTTGTGATTGACAAACTAACGGTTGTCTTGTTCATTAGGTCAGTTATTTTTATTGTTCTTCTTTTAATTATATTTTATATTTTCTTTATTTCGAAAATTATCCAAATAAGGGGTGTCCTGTTTTTCTTCTTGGTATTCGAACTGTTCTTGCTATTTTTCTTTGTTTGATCCTAAAAATTTTAAGTTTGGTGTCTTACTGTGTTTTTTTCTATCTATTTTTGAAAATTAATATTTTAATCTAAAAAATCTTTAAGTTTGGTGTCTTAGTAGTTGTCTTTATATTTCTGTTTGAATTTTAAATCTTTATCATATTTTTCCCTTTTCAAAATTTTATTCTCTCGTCTCTTTTAAATTTCAAACTTCAAAATCAAATTTCAAAATCTTTTAAATTTTAATTCCGATTTGGACATTTCACTAGAATATCTATACTGTGACATAGAGACTCCCAATTTTTCTTGCTTATGGTCTGTGTAAGTAGAAGCAGGAAAAGTCCACTATGGATCCAACTGGGAATACACCTCCCAGAAGAACCCTGGGGTCTTATATAGCTCCCACTCTTGACTTCTATAAAAGAAGCATTTGTATACCTCCTATTCAAGCAGCAAACTTTGAGCTCAACCCACAGCTCATCACTCTAGTGCAGCAGAACTGTCAGTTCCAAGGACTCCCATAAGAGGAGCCCACAGATTTTCACGCAGATTTCATTCGGATTTCTGACATAGTATAAGCTGAAGGGATAGACCAGGATGTCTACAGGCTGCTACTATTCTCCTTTGCTGTGAAAGGTCAAGCAAGAAGGTGGTTAGATAACCAACCCAAGTCCAGCCTGAAAACATGGAATAAGCTAGTACACAAATTTCTGAGACAATACTTTTCCCCAAAAAGCTAACCCAGCTAAGACTGGATATTCAAAATTTCAAGCAAGAAGAGAGTGAATCTCTCTATAATGTTTGGGGAGATACAGAATGATGCTGTGAAAATGTCCCACAAAAATATTTTCAAAATGGGTGAAATTGGACATTTTCTATTATGGACTCACCAACAGAGCCAAGATGCCCCTAGATCATTCTGCATGTGGTTCTATCCACATGAAAAAGATAGTTGAAGAGGCTCATAAACTCATTGCGACCGTTGCCAGTAACTAGCATCTATACTCATCTGGTGAAACAGTAATAAAAGGAGAGATCAAGGCAGTGTGCACTGAACCAGACCCTCCTAAACAGGATGATTCATTAACCCAGAAACTAAGCTCTCTCACACAATAATTGCTGAGTTTGCAAAAAATATTGCAAGAAACCAGTGCCTCCAACAAAGAAATAGAGGCACGGCTGAATCAAGCTAAACAACACTTATCTAACCAGATAAGAAAAGAGTGCCAAGGCATCCAGTTGAGGAGTGGAAGTATATTAAATAGTCAGTCTCATGACGGCGAGAAGCAAGGTGAAGAGGGAATGCCAAAAAATAGAAAAACAACATCCTAAGGTATAATCCATGGCGTTGAATGCCCAGTGGGGAGCAACACTAGCGTTCAACGCCCATCATGGGTCAACAAGGGCGTCCAACGCCCAAATGGGGGTGACACCAGCGTTCAACGCCAGGAAGGGAGCTGCCTAGGCATTGAACGCTCAGTTGGGGAACCACAAGCAGGTGTCCATTCAAAGAACACCCCCTCTGTACCTCTCAGCACACGTGAATACAGAAATAAAATGCCTTATCCTTAGAAACTCAGCCAAGCAGAAAATGATAAGTAGTTTGCTAGGTTTGCAGACTACCTTAGGACATTGGAGATCAAAATCCCATTTGCAAAAGCCCTTGAACAAATACTTTCTTATGCTAAGTTCATGAAAGACATATTAAGCCATAAGAAGGATTGGAGAAAAGTGGAGACAGTCTTCCTCATCAAAGAGTGCAGTGCAGTTATCTAGAGGGATCTACTAGAAAAGCTCTAGGATCCTAGAAGCTTCGTAATACCATGCAGCCTGGGAGACACCTGCACAAGGAAGGCTCTTTGCGATCTTGGGGTGAGTATCAATTTGATACCTTCTTCACTGATAAAGAAACTCAGACTGATCTAAGAAGTCAAGCCTACCAGTATATGTCTTCAACTGGCTGATAATTCGGCCAAGTTTCCATTAGGAGTGATTGAAGACCTGATTGTAAGGGTTGGACCCTTTGCATTCCCTACAGACTTTGTAGTCCTGAATATGGAAGAACACAAGAACGTGTCTATTATTCTAGGGAGGCCTTTTCTGGCCACAGGAAGGACCCTCATTGACATGGAAAAGGGGAGAGTGACCCTGAGAGTGAACGAGGATGAGTTTGTACTGGATACCACCAAGGCCATGCAATACCCTGATGCACCAGAAGAGTGCATGAAAATTGATATCATCGATTCCTTGGTGGAAGAAATCCATACAGTCTAGAGCCTATAGGAGGAGTTAACTCACATCCTCAACAATGCCAACCCTGACCAAGAAGCGTAAGAAGAGCAAGAGATGGCTTTAGAAGCCCCAAAGGTGGAGGATAGACCTCCCAAACTTGAGCTCAAACCATTACCATTATCTTTCAAATACGTATTTATAGGAGATGGAGACACTTACCATTTGTCATAAGTTCTTCCCTGAAGCAACAAGAGGAAGAAGCATTGATTTACAGGTGCTAAAGACGCACAAAATAGCTCTCGGCTAGACCATAAGTGACTTAAAGGAAATTATCCTAACCCAATGTTAGCACAAGATTAGGCTAGAGGATGATGCTAAACCAGTGGTGCAACCACAACGGTGACTGAATCCATCCATGAAGGAAGTAGTGCAGAAAGAAGACACTAAACTGTGGGAGGCAGGGATACAGTCATCCACAATAAAAAGAATAAACTGATCCCTACACGGATAGTGACTGGCTGACGTATGTTCATTGATTATAGAAGACTCAATAACGCCACTAGGAAGGATCATTTTCCTTTACCATTCATTGATCAAATGCTGGAGAGACTAGTTGGATATGTGTTTTACAATTTCCTGGATGGATATTCAGGTTACAAACAAATTACTGTATATCCTCAAGATCAGGAAAAAACATCATTCACATGCCCATACAGGAAATTCGCTTACAGGAGAATGCCATTCAGCTTCTGTAACGCACCTGCCACCTTTGAAAGGTGTATGATCTCCATTTTCTCAGACATGGTTGAAAAATTTCTTGAAGTGTTCATGGATGATTTTTCTGTCTTTGGGGATTCATTTGACTCTTGTCTCAATCACCTGGCCCTAGTTCTGAAATGATGCCAAGAAACTACCTTAGTTTTAAACTGGGAAAAATGCCATTTCATGGTAACTAAGGGCATTGTTCTTGGCCATCAAATTTCAAACAAGGGAATAGAGGTCGATCAGGCCAAGGTGGAAGTCATTGAACGATTACCACCACCAGCCAATGTCAAGGCAATCAGAAGTTTCCTAGGACATGCAGGGATTTACAGGAGATTCATTAAAGACTTCTCCAAAATTGCAAAACCCCTGTGCAACCTCCTAGCCACTGACACTCCCTTTATTTTTGGTGAGGATTCTCTACATGCCTTCAAAACTCTGAAAGAAAAGCTTATCTCTGCAGTTGTCATATCTGCACCCAACTGGGACCTACCTTTTGAACTGATGTGTGATGCCAATGATCATGCAATTGGTGTAGTTCTGGGACAGAGACACGATAAGCTCTTGCATGTCATTTATTACGCTAGTTGTGTCCTAAATGATGCACAGAAAAACTACACCACCATAAAAAGGAGTTACTTGCAGTGATCTATGCCATTAACAAGTTCCGATCCTATTTGGTAGGATCCAAAGTCATTATCTACACTGACTATGCTGCTCTTAAATACATCCTTTCTGTAAGAACCAAGCTTAATTAATCATTTAATTAATTATTTAATATTTTCTAAATTAGGTTCCAAAATTTTAGACTGAGAATTTGAGGATTTAAATATGATTTCTGGACTCAGTAGGTTTTTCTGAGTCAGAAAATGTATTTTATGTGAAAAACCACAAACCGGCAGTTGAACCAGTTCAAGTCTGCCCGGTACTGCGTGAGAAAAAGTGAAAACAGTAAAAAACCTTAGAAAAATATTAGAAGTAAAAAACTGGACATTAATTTTAAAGGTTTGGGCCGAAGTTGGGCCAAGTAGGCTAAAAACGCTAACAGGTTGGACCGGACCCAAGTTGGGCCCAAGCCCAACATATATAGACCCTCATTAATGACCCATTTTAGCAACAACACACAAACACAACACATACACCAGCTGAGAAAAAGGGGAAGAAGAGAAACCCCATGGTTACTATTCATTACCACCTTCACAAGCTCATATCTTGAGCTATGGAGCTCCGATCGCCACACCATTTGCGGCCACACATTCTTTGCAAATATCTCTACAAAACCCACCCAAGAAACTGGTGAGCTAACCATGAAATCTTCAGTTCTTCTCTTCAAAATTTTGAAAATTTAGGGCTTTTGATTAAGTGGAATTTTATGATTTTGGATGTTTAGGTACACTCTAATCCTTGCTTAGCATTGGATTTGACATGCAAAACTGTTGGGTAAGGTGAGTTGCTCTTGAACCCTTGTAAAATTTCAATTATGTTGAGCCCTAGTTTGATTAGTGATGAATTGTGTGTATATAGCTTGATCATTGTGAGTTTGGAAGCTATTGGAACTTGTTGGTGCTTATTGGAGTGGAATTGGAGGCTTGCTTGTGGTTGAAAGCATAGATTGTGCTCAATTTTGGGTTTTTAGCATATTGAGAATCGGCTAAGGTAAGATTTCAATTTCCTCTATATAGTATATAATATTCATGGGCACTTAGGCTAGTAACCCATAGGATAGGTTTGAATTAAAATGGTTGTTGGGTTATTGAATGATGATGTATGATGATTTGTGATGAATTTATGATTTTTGAGTTTGATTATGATGATTGATTATGATATGATGATGATGAATGATTGTGTGAAGTTGAGAAGTGGTTTGGTATGATATATGTGGTATTGAGGTTGATGAGATAATAATGTGGTTGGAAAAGTTGAATGTGGATTGATTATGGTATTACACATTTGATGTTGATGGTTGGGAATAGTGAAATGTGATGGAAAGATTTTTTAAATCATGCAATATGTTATAAAGGGTATATTTTAATGAAAAATGGAGTTTGGAAAGGTTTTATTTGGTTTTGGTTGGTTTAAGTTGTAAAAATTGAGAAATTGGTAACTTGTGAACATTTAGTAAAAAAGGAATTTTGATGAATTTTGTATGATCAAAACTTTTGTCTTGGTTTTCAAAATTTTTTGAAATTAGTTTAGAATTAAAGTTTATTGAAAACTCTTCAAATTGATATAAAGTTTGTAAAATTTGGATTTTTGTAAAGGAAGTTATGATCATTCAAAGATTGGTGTCAAAATATAAAATTCTGCAAAGTTGCAGAACTTTGTGATTTCTGGTATGTGCGCATGCACATCCCTGCGAAATTTTCAACTTGTACGCACGCACACGCAGAGGCAGGGAATCTGTTTAGAGTGCTAGCACAGATTGTGCATGCACATACCTAATGAACGTTTACAACCTGTGCGCATGCGCAGCCCTGTGTGCACACACACGTTTGGAAGGGCAATCTGTAGTGGGCGCTAGCACGCCTTGTGCGAGCGAACAGAATTGCAAAAATTGGTACATGTGCGTACCCACACCTCTATGCGTACGCACACGTTTTAAAACTTCATCTGGTCGTGCGCACGCACACCCCTGTGCGTAGGCACACGCCCCATTTCTCAAATTTAAATTTTGTCTTCAACGATTTCACCTTCCCAACAAGATTGTAAGCTTCTGTGACTGGTATGCAAAATCATGATTTACACTTTTCACAACTCCACATAGCTGACCAGCAAGTGCACTGGATCGTCCAAGTAATACCTTACGTGATTAAGGGTCGATCCCACAGAGATTGACGGCTTGAAGCAAGCTATGGTCATCTTGTAAATCTCAGTCAGGCAGATTCAAATGGTTATGAGGTGTTGATAATTAAAAGAACAATAAAACAGAAAATAAAATAAAGTCACTTATGTAGTTCCTTGGTGAGAATTTCATATAAGCGTTTGGAGATGCTTTGTTGCCTCTGAACCTCTGCTTTCCTACTGTTCTCATCTAATCATGCGTACTCCCTTCCATGGCAAGCTGTATGTTAGTGGATCACCGTTGTCAATGGCTACCATCCATCCTCTCAGTGAAAACATGTCCTATACGGTTTCCCGTATGGCTAATCAGCTGTCGGTTCTCGATCGTGTCGGAATAGAATACATTTATTCTTTTGCACACTGTCACTGCATCCAACAGTCACGAGTTTGAAGCTTGTCACAATGATCCCATCCCAGATCCTACTCGGAATACCACAGACAAGGTTTAGACTTTTCGGATCTCAAGAATGTTGCCAATTGGTTCTAGGTTATACCACGAAGGTTCTAACGTCACGGATTCGAATGCTCTGTTGTCAGCAGAGGTGATTCAGATCCGTGGGTCAGAGACCAAAGAGAATATACTCCAGCTGTCTTCCAATGATTCGTTGAACATCATGTAGACCACTTTGTGGTTGTCAGGCACGCAGATCTTGGCTAAGCGAGTAACAAAGATTAAGTGATTGTAATTGGTCATCCCTACAGTCTAACTTAACTGAATTAAGTACAAGAGTATATCTTGGAGGAGAAGTAGGCGTGAATTGAATAGAAAAATAATAATACTTGCATTAATACTCGAGGAATAGTAGAGCTCCTCACCTTAATCTATGAGGTGTAGAAACTCCACCATTGAAAATACATAAGAACAAAAGGTCTAGGTATGGCTGAATGGCCAGCCTCCAAAAAGGGTTCGACGAACTCCCAAAAGGTAAAAAGACTTGATCAAAGGATCGAAAAGTGGTCCAAAGATGTGAATACAATAGTACAAAGTGCTATTTACACTAAACTAGTAAACTAGGTTTACAGAAGATGAGTAGATAGTGCAGAAATCCACTTCTGGGGCCCACATGGTGTGTTTTTGGGCTGAGCCTTGAAGCTTTCAGTGCATAGGCCATCCTTGGAGTTAAACACCAGCTTTGGTGCCAGTTTGGCGTTTAACTCCAGTTCTGGTGCCAGTTCTGGCGTTTTATGCCAGAAAAGAGTCTTTGGGTGTCGTTTGAATGCCACGTTGGGCCATCAAATCTCAGGCAAAGTATAGACTATTATATATTTCTAGAAATTCCAAGATGTCTACTTTCCAACGCAATTGAGAGCACGCCAATTGGGCTTCTGTAGCTCCAGAAATTCCACTTAGAGTACAGGGAGGTCAGAATCCAATAGCATCTACAGTCCTTTCTCAGCCTCTGAATCAGATTTTTGCTCAAGTCCCTCAATTTCAGCCAGAAAATACCTGAAATCATAGAAAAACACACAAACTCATAGTAAAGTCCAGAAATGTGATTTTTGCATAAAAACTAATAATAATATACTAAAAAGTAACTAAAACATACTAAAAACTACCTATAAACAATGCAAAAAAACGTATAAATTATCCACTCATCAGTGACACTATTTTAAGGCTCTTGGGCTTAATTTTGGGTATGAGAACATGGGAAGGAACCTAAGAGTTTTATTTGATATTATTATGAAAAATTAGAAAATGGAGGTTTAGGTTTCAGGTGTACTGAGGATGGTTTGATGGCGTGTGAAGGTAGATTGGTATATAAAATGAGAACTGATGAACTATTGAGTTCAGAACTGAAATGTGAACTAACAGTAGTTGAGACGAGTTGAGGACTCGGAATGGAAATGTTGATGTGACAGTGGTTGAGATGAGTCGAGGACTCGAATGTGCAATGATGACCCATTGATGTATTGAAAATGTTTTCTGAAAAACCACTGAACTACTATTCTATATTGAGATTATGAGACGCTATGCGCCCGGCATGGACGGTGGTTAATCCCGCCTGTCGAGGTAGCGGCGGCGGCGTAAGGACGGTGGTTAATCCCGGTTATGTTGAGATGTGAGGTCTGAGGCAAGAGTATCCCGCTCGCATCCCTTCGGATCAATAGAATGTGCAGGCACAAAATCCTGGACCGTGATCCGAGCACCATATCTCGGGGGTTCCCAATGATGATTCCGAAGGGTGACATCTCCATGGAGGTGTGTCGGGTTGGCAGTTGAACCGACAATGTGATATCACAGCCAGTAGGATAGGCATTCATCATGTACATCATCTACCTATTTGTTTGCTTTGTCGACTTGTAATTGCTTGCCTAATTGCATAACATGCCTAATTGCTAGTTGAATTACTTGCCTTACATGCCAATACTTGTGTTTTACTTGCATTGAAATTAATTGTGCTATCTACTGGAATTGAGAATGTTCGTAAGGCGGTGGCGATGGGATCGCATGGAGGATAGGTTGGTGAAGGCTGTGGGACAGCGGAGAACTGTTAGGCTAGAGAATCCCTTAAGATAGATTACCCTCTTATTATATCATGGTTTTATATATATATGCTTTACTGTTTTAGTATGCCTTAAGATTGAATCTTGTGATGGATATGAAGTCTAGGATTGCTTTTGGCATCCCGGGGTCTTATATCCTACATCATTAGGCACTGTTACCATGCTAAGAACCTCCAGTTCTCATACCATATTTCTGTTGTTGTTTTTCAGATGCAGGTTACAACCTACCTTGGTGAGTTGCTTGGATGGTGACAGAAGCGGAGGATCCTGTTACTCTTGGAGTCTTTTTGATTTATTTTGTTTATATATCTTTCACTTTTGTATCTTTGCTTTTGCCTAGAGGCTTGTATTGAGAGAGAAAAACTTGTATAAACTGTTTTAAACTGTCTGGTTTTTGTTTTGTCTGTATATATGGCTAGCTGGCTTAAAGTCCGCGAGCCGTGGCTAGATTCCTACATTATTATACTATTACCTTTTGTTATATTATATCTTTATCTTATGCTTTAAGTTAGTAGCTTCATTAGTACATTTTGCGCTTTTCAAATCCTATTTTTGAGTCATGTCTTTCATCGAGCTTCTTGATTATATTGATTTTTTCTATATATTATATGTATGAGCTTAGAACTGTCGTAACATTTGATTAACCTTTGCTTTATGACATGAGGTAAAGCTTAGGCTAATTAGGGTGTTACACTTTCCAAGCAGGATTCTAAACCCAGATTGATAAGATGGGTATTACTCCTACAAGAATTTGATATTAAGATCATGGATAGGAAAGGATCCGAAAATCAAGTGGCTGACCACTTGTCCTGGATTGAACCTGTAGTAGGGACACCTCATCCCACTAAAGAGATCTCTGAAACCTTTTCTTACGAACAACTCTTTGCAATATGAGAGGCTCCATGGTTTGCAGACATTGCAAATTACAAAGCAATAAGGTTCATTCCCCCATAATACAGTAGACAACAAATTCGAAAACTTATTCATGATGCTAAATACTACTTATGGGATGAACCATGCCTCTTTAAAAGGTGTCCAGACAGTATAGTCCAGCGTTGCGTCTCTGAGGAAGAAATGTAACAAATCATATGGCATTGCCATGGTTCGGATTATGGAGGACATTTTGGAGTGAGCGTACAGCAACCAAGGTCCTACAGAGCGGCTTCTATTGGCCAACACTTTTCAAGGACACACGAGATTTTGTCCGCAACTGTGATAGTTTCTAGAGAGCTGGAAATCTTCCTCACAACCACAATATGCCTCAACAACAGATCTTAGAGATCAAGGTGTTTGATGTCTAGGGCATAGAATTCATGGGGCCATTTCCGCCCTCTTTTTCAAACACCTACATCCTTATAGTCGTGGATCATGTGTCTAAATGGGTTGAGGCAATCGCATCACCCACTAATGACACCTGGGTAGTAATGAAATTCCTCCAGAAACATATTTTCAGTAGATTCGGTGTCCCAAGGACCCTGATTAGTGATGGAGGCAGTCATTTTTCTAACAAACAACTAGACTCCATCCTGAAGCGTTATGGTATTCACCACAGAGTGGCAAATCCATATCACCCATAAACGAATGGACAAGCCGAAGTTTCCAACAGGGAGCTCAAAAGAATCCAAGAAAGGACAGTAGGTACCTCTAGGAAAGACAGGGCGAGAAAGCTTGACGATGCCCTTTGGGCTTACAGGACAGCTTTCAAGACCCCCATTGGCATGTCACCATACCAGCTGGTTTATGGCAAGTGGTGGACGAAATTGTGATAAAAGAGTTTCAGGCACTGTTAGAGAAGCTCACAACTCCGTTCAACTAACCAGCAAGTGTACTGGGTCGTCCAAGTAATAAACCTTACGTGAGTAAGGGTCGATCCCACAGAGATTGTTGGTATGAAGCAAGCTATGGTCACCTTGTAAATCTCAGTTAGGCAGATTAAATTGGTTTATGGGTTTCGAAAATAGAAATAAGAAATATAGAAAATAAAAGAGATAGAGTACTTATGTAGATTCATTGGTGGGAATTTCAGATAAGCGAATGGAGATGCTGTATGCTCAAGGACGCCTGCTATTCTCCTGCTTCAACTCAATCCTTCTTACTCCTTTCCATGGCAAGCTGTGTATAGGGGTTCACCATCAGCGGTGGCTACTTTCAATCCTCTCGGAAAAATGATCCTATGCGGCTGTCACTCGCATGGCTAATCGTCTGGAGGCATCACCCGTGGTTGATGGCTACATCCCATCCTCGCAGTGAAAACTACGCTCACGCGCTCTGTCACAGCACGGCTAATCACTGGTTGGTTCCTGCGCCTACTGGAATAGAACCCCTTGATTCTTTTGCGTCTGTCACTAACGCCCAGCACTTGCAAGTTTGAAGCACGTCACAGTCATTCATTACCGGAATCCTACTCGGAATACCACAGACAAGGTTAGACTTTCCGGATTCCCAGGATCCTACTCGGAATACCACAGACAAGGTGAGACTTTCCGGATCCTCATAAATGCCGCCATCTATCTAGCTTATACCACGAAGATTCTGTTGGGGAATCTAAGAGATACACATTCAAGCTCGGTTGCATGTAGAACGGAAGTGGTTGTCAATCACGTGCGTTCATAAGTGAGAATGATAATGAGGGTTACTTATCATCACATTCATCATGTTCTTGGGTACGAATGAATATCTTGGAATAAGAATAAGAGAGATTTGAATAAAAGAGAATAGAATTGCATTAATACTTGAGGTATAGCAGAGCTCTACACCCTTAATCTATGGTGTGCAAAAACTCCACCGTTGAAAATACACAAGCAAAAGGTTCAGGCATGGCCGAATGGCCAGCCCCCATGGTCTAAGAACTATGCGTTCAAAGATCTGATCCTAAGATCTAAAGTGATCAAAAGATGAAACGTCGTCAAAAGATAAATGTTCTATTTATAATAAACTAGCTCCTAGGGTTTACATGAGTAAGTAATTGATGCATAAATCCACTTCCGGGGCCCACTTGGTGTATGCTTGGGCTGAGCTTGATTAATCCACGAGCTAAGGCTTCTCTTGGAGTTGAACTCCGAGTTATGACGTGTTTTGGGCGTTCAACTCCGGATCATGACGTTTTTCTGGCGTTTAACTCCAGACAGCAGCATGAACTTGGCGTTCAACGCCAAGTTACGTCGTCATTCTTCGAATAAAGTATGGACTATTATATATTTCTGGAAAGCTCTGGATGTCTACTTTCCAACGCCGTTGAGAGCGCGCCAATTGGAGTTCTGTAGCTCCAGAAAATCCATTTCGAGTGCAGGGAGGTCAGATTCCAACAGCATCAGCAGTCCTTTTTGTTAGCCTTTTTCAGAGTTTTGCTCAAGTCCCTCAATTTCAGCCAGAAATTACCTGAAATCACAGAAAAACACACAAACTCATAGTAAAGTCCAGAAATGTGAATTTATCATAAAAACTAATGAAAACATCCCTAAAAGTAGCTCAAACTTACTAAAAACTATATAAAAACAATGCCAAAAAGCGTATAAATTATCTGCTCATCACAACACCAAACTTAAATTGTTGCTTGTCCCCAAGCAACTGAAAATCAAATAGGATAAAAGAAGAGAACATACTATAAATTCTAAAATATCAATGAATATTAATTTAATTAGATGAGCGGGACTTGTATCTTTTTGCTTCTGAATAGTTTTGGCATCTCGCTTTTTCCTTTGAAGTTCAGAGTGATTGGCGTCTCTGGGAACTCAGAATTTTGGATAGTGTTATTGACTTTCCTAGTTAAGCATGTTGATTCTTGAACACAGCTACTTATGAGTCTTGGCTGTGGCCCTAAGCACTTTGTTTTCCAGTATTACCACCGGATACACAAATGCCACAGACACATGACTGGGTGAACCTTTTCAGATTGTGACTCAGCTTTGCTAGAGTCCCCAGTTAGTGGTGTCCAGAGCTCTTAAGCACACTCTTTTGCTTTGGATCACGACTTTAACCACTCAGTCTCAAGCTTTTCACTTGGACCTTCATGACACAAGCACATGGTTAGGGACAGCTTGATTTAGCCGCTTAGGCCTGGATTTAATTTCCTTGGGCCCTCCTATCCATTGATGCTCAAAGCCTTGGATCCTTTTTACCCTTGCCTTTTGGTTTTAAGGGCTATTGGCTTTTTCTTTTGCTCCTTCTTTTTTTTCTTTCTAATTTTTTCGCCATTATTTTTTTTTCGCAAGCTTTCTTTTTCACTACTTTCTCTTGCTTCAAGAATCAATTTCATGAGTTTTTTCAAATCATCAATAACATTTCTCTTTGTTCATCATTCTTTCAAGAGCCAACAATTTTAACACTTATAAACAACAAGATCAAAAATATGCACTGTTCAAGCATTCATTCAGAAAACAATTGTCACCACATCAATATAATTAAATTAAATTCAAGGATAAATTCGAAATTCATGTACTTCTTGTTCTTTTGAATTAAAACATTTTTCATTTAAGAGAGGTGAAAGACTAATGGATTTTATTCATAGCTTTAAGGCATGGTTACATACTAATGATCATGAAATAAAGACACAAAACATAGATAAACACAACATTAAAAACCGAAAATAGAAAGAAATAAAGAACAAGGAATGAATCCACCTTTAGTGGCGTCTTCTTCTTGAAGGACCAACAATGTCCTTAAGCTCTTCTATGTCCCTTCCTTGCCTTTGTTGCTCCTCCCTCATTGCTCTTTGATCTTCTCTTATTTCTTGGAGAATGATGGAGTGTTCATGATGTTCCACCCTTAATTGTTCAACATTATGGCTCAAATCTTCTAAGGAGGTATTGAGTTGCTCCCAATAGTTGTTGGGAGGAAAGTGCATTCCTTGAGGCATTTGTTGATGATGAACTTCCTCATGTTCTTCTTGAGGGCCGTGAGGAGCTTCTCTTGTTTGCTCCATCCTTTTCTTGGTGATGGGCTTGTCTTCTTCAATGGAGACATCTCCATCTATGATAACTCCAGCTGAGTAACATAGATGGCAAATAAGGTGGGGGAAGGCTAGCCGTGCCATGGGTGAGGACTTGTCGGCTATTTTGTAGAGTTCATTGGAGATGACCTCATGAACTTCTACTTCCTCTCCAATCATGATGCTATGGATCATGATGGCCCGATCCACAGTAACTTCAGATCGGTTGCTAGTAGGAATGATGGATCTTTGGATGAACTCCAACCATCCTCTAGCCACAGGCTTGAGATCCAGTCTTCTTAGTTGAACTGGCTTGCCTTTGGAGTCTATTCTCCACTGAGCTCCTTCCACACATATGTCCATAAGGACTTGGTCCAACCTTTGATTAAAGTTGACCCTTCTAGTGTAGGGACATTCATCTCCTTGCATCATAGGCAAGTGAAACGCCAACCTCACATTTTCCGGACTAAAATCTAAGTATTTCCCCCGAACCATTGTGAGATAGTTCTTTGGATTCGGGTTCATACTTTGATCATGGTTCCTAGTGATCCATGCATTGGCATAGAACTCTTGAACCATCAATATTCCGACTTGTTGCATGGGGTTGGCTAGGACTTCCCAACCTCTTCTTTGGATTTCATGTCGGATTTCCGGATACTCATTCTTTTTGAGCTTGAAAGGGACCTCGGGGATCACCTTCTTCTTTGCCACAACATCATAGAAGTGGTCTTGATGGCTCTTGGAGATGAATCTCTCCTTCTCCCATGACTCGGAGGTGGAAGCTTTTGTCTTCCCTTTCCCTTTTCTAGAGGATACTCCGGCCTTAGGTGCCATTGATGGTAATGGAAAAACAAAAAGCTTATGCTTTTACCACACCAAACTTAAAATTTTGCTCGCCCTCGAGCAAGAAAGAAAAGAAGAGTAGAAGAAGAAGAAGAAGAGAATATGGGAGAAAGGGGGAGAAGTAGGTTCGGCTATGTGGGAGAAGAAGGGGTTGTGTTGTGTGAAAAATGAAGTAGAAGGGAAGGGTATTTATAGGGAGAGGGAGGGTGGGTATTCGGCCATTTTGGGTAGGAATGGGTGGGAAAGTGAATTTGAATTTTATGAAGGTAGGTGGGGTTTATGGGGAAGAGTGGGTTGATGTGAATGGTGAATGGGGTAATTGGGAAGAGGAATTGAGGTGATTGGTGAAGGTTTTTTTTTTGGGAAGTGTGATATGGGGAAGAGTGAAATGAGATTTGGATTAGGAGAGTGTGATTAGGATTAAAAGAAAAAAAATGGGAATATGGTAGGTGGGGATCCTGTGGGGTCCACAGATCCTGAGGTGATCCTGTGGGGTCCACAGATCCTGAGGTGAAAAAGAAATACCATTCCTTCACCATATAGGCATGTAAAATGCTTTCGTGCATCATTCTGGCGTTCAAACGCCCATTGGTGCACATTCTGGGCGTTCAACGCCCATGTAATGCATGTTTCTGGCGTTGAACGCCAGTTTCATGCTTGTTGCTGGCGTTTAACGCCAGCTTGTCTCCTCCAGGCACATTCCTGGCGTTCAGCGCCAGGATGTTGCTTGTTTCTAGCGTTCAGCGCCAGAATGGTGCTCTGTTCTGGCGTTGAACGCCAGCCAGATGCATCTTACTGGCGTTGAACGCCAGTCTGCGCTACCTCCAGGGTGAACAATTTTTTTCTTCTGTTTTTGACTCTGTTTTTAATTTTTTTTGATTTTTTTCGTGACTCCTCATGATCATGTACCTAATAAAACACAAAAATAACAAAGAAACAAAATAAAATAAAATTAGATAAATAAAATTGGGTTGCCTCCCAACAAGCGCTTCTTTAATGTCAATAGCTTGACAGTGGCTCTCATGGAGCCACAAGGTGATCAGGTCAATTTTAGTGTAGTCCCAACACCAAACTTAGAGTTTGGATATGGGGTCTGAACACCAAACTTAGAATTTGGTTGTGGCCTCACAACACCGAACTTAGAGTTTGACTGTGTGGGCTCTTCTTGACTCTGAACTGAGAGTAGCTCTTCATGCTTACTCTCTTTTGTCACAGAGGGATGGCCATGTGCTTTAAACACAAGGTAGTCCCCATTCAATTGAAGGACTAATTCTCCTCTGTTGACATCTATCACAGCTCCTGCTGTGGCTAGGAAAGGTCTTCCTAGGATGATGCATTCATCATCTTCCTTCCTAGTGTCTAGGATTATGAAATCAGCAGGGATGTAAAGGCCTTCAACCTTTACTAGCACGTCCTCTACTATTCCATAAGCTTGTCTCATGGACTTGTCTGCCAATTGCAATGAAAACAAGGCAGGTTGTACCTCAATGATCCCCAACTTCTCCATTACAGAGAGTGGCATAAGATTTATCCCTGACCCCAGATCACATAGAGCTTTTTCAAAGCTCATGGTGCCAATGGTACAAGGTATTAAGAACTTGCCAGGATCTTGTTTCTTTTGAGGTAGAGTTTTCTGAATCCAAGTATCTAGTTCACTAATGAGCAAGGGAGGTTCACTTTCCCAAGTCTCATTACCAAACAGCTTGGCATTCAGCTTCATGATAGCTCCTAAATATTGAGCAACTTGCTCTCCAGTTACATCTTCATCCTCTTCAGAGGAAGAATAGTCTTCTGAGCTCATGAATGGCAGAAGGAGATTTAATGGAATCTCTATGGTCTCTAGATGAGCCTCAGATTCCTCTGGATCCTTAATAGGAAACTCCTTCTTGCTTGAAGGACGTCCCAGGAGGTCTTCCTCACTAGGATTTTCGTCCTCCTCCTCCCTAGTGCATTCGGCCACTTTGATCAAATCAATGGCCTTGCACTCTCCTTTTGGATTCTCTTCTGTATTGCTTGGGAGAATACTGGGAGGAGTTTCAATGACTTTCTTACTCAGCTGGCCTACTTGTGCCTCCAAATTTCTAATGGAGGATCTTGTTTCATTCATGAAACTGAAAGTGGCTTTTGACAGATCAGAGACAATATTGGCTAAATTAGAAGTGTTTTGTTCTGAATTCTCTGTCTGTTGCTGAGAAGATGATGGATATGGCTTACTATTGCTCAGCCTATTGCATCCACCATTGTTAAAGCCTTGTTGAGGCTTTTGTTGATCCTTCCAAGAGAAATTTGGATGATTTCTCCATGATGGGTTATAGGTGTTTCCATAAGGTTCACCCATGTAATTAACCTCTGCCATGGCAGGGTTCTCAGGATCATAAGCTTCTTCAGAAGCTACCTCTCTAGTACTGTTGGATGCATGTTGCAATCTATTCAGATTTTGAGAGATTATGTTGACCTGTTGAGTCAACATTTTGTTCTGAGCCAATATAGCATTCAGAGCATCAATTTCAAGAACTCCTTTCTTCTGAGGTATCCCATTATTCACGGAATTTCTCTCAGAGGTATACATGAATTGGTTGTTTGCAACCATGTCAATGAGTTCTGGAGCCTCTTCAGGCGTTTTCTTCAGGTGAATAGATCCACCTGCAGAATGGTCCAATGACATTTTCGAAAATTCAGAGAGACCATAATAGAATATATCTAATAGGGTCCATTCTGAAAACATGTCAGATGGACATCTTTTGGTCAACTGCTTATATCTTTCCCAAGCTTCATAGAGGGATTCACCATCTTTTTGTTTGAAGGTTTGAACATCCACTCTCAGCTTGCTCAGCTTTTGAGGAGGAAAGAATTTATCCAAGAAGGCAGTGACCAGCTTATCCCAGGAGTCCAGGCTATCCTTAGGTTGTGAATCCAACCATATTATAGCTCTGTCTCTTACAGCAAAAGGGAAAAGCATGAGTCTGTAGACTTCAGGATCAACTCCATTCGTCTTTACAGTCTCACAGATCTGCAAGAACTCAGTTAAAAACTGATAAGGATCTTCAGATGGAAGTCCATAAAACTTGCAGTTTTGTTGCATCAAGGCAACTAGCTGAGGTTTCAGCTCAAAGTTATTGGCTCCAATGGCAGGAATGGAGATGCTTCTTCCATCAAACTTGGACGTTGGCTTTGTGAAGTCACCAAGCATTCTCCTTGCATTATTATTATTATTATTTTCGGCTGCCATGTCCTTCCCTTGTTCGAAAATTTCTGAAAGGTTGTTTCTGGATTGTTGTAATTTAGCTTCTCTTAATTTTCTCTTCAGAGTCCTTTCAGGTTCTGGATCAACTTCAACAAGAGTGTCTTTTTCCCTGTTCCTGCTCATATGAAAGAGAAGAAAACAAGAAAAGAAAGAGGAATCCTCTATGTCACAGTATAGAGATTCCCTTATGTTAGTAGAAGAAGAAGGGGGTAGAAGAATGAAGAAGGATGGATTCGGATTTTTGGATGAAGAGAGGTGAAGAGAAGTGTTAGTAAATAATTAATTAAATAGAAGGAGAGAAGAGAAGAGAAATTCGAAAATAATTTTTGAAAAAGAGGTTAGTAATTTTCGAAAATCAAAGACAAAATATAATTAAAATTAAAATTTTAGAACAAAAAGAATTTTTGAAAAAGAGAGGGAGAAATTTCGAAAATTAGAGAGGGGAAAGTAGTTAGGTGGTTTTGAAAAAGATAAGAAATAAACAAAAAGTTGGTTAGTTGATTGAAAAAGATTTGAAATCAAATTTTTAAAAAGATAAGAAGATAAGAAGTTAGATAAGATATTTTGAAATCAAATTTTGAAAAAGATAAAATAAAAAGATAAGATTAAAAAGATAAGATTTTTAAGAAAAAGATATTTTGAAAAAGATTTAATTTTTAAAATTACTTAACTAACAAGAAACTACAAGATAAGATTATAGAACTTAAAGATTGAACCTTTCTTAACAAGAAAGTAACAAACTTCAAATTTTTGAACCAATCACATTAATTGTTAGCTAATTTTCGAAAATTTGATATAAAGATAAGAAGAAGATTTTGAAAAAGATTTTTGAAATTTTTGAAAATAAAAAAAATGAAAAAGATATGATTTTTGAAAAAGATTTTGAAAAGATAAGATTTTTAAAATTGAAATTTTGACTTGACTTGTAAGAAACCACTAATTTTAAAAATTTTTTGACCAAGTCAACCCAAAATTTCGAAAATTTGGAGGGAAATAAGGAAAAGATATTTTTTTGATTTTTGAAATTTTAATTATGAGAGAGAAAAACAATAAAAATACTCAATGCATGAAATTTTTAAATCAAAACAATGAATGCATGCAAGAATGCTATAAATGTCAAGATGAACACCAAGAACACTTTGATGATCATGATGAACATCAAGAACATAATTTTGAAAAATTTTTGATGCAAAGAAAACATGCAAGACACCAAACTTAGAAATCTTTAATGCATGGACTCTAATAAACAAAAAATGCATATGAAAAACAACAAACAACACAAAACAAGAAAACATCAAGATCAAACAAGAGGACTTATCAAGAACAACTTGAAGATCATGAAGAACACTATGAATGCATGGGATTTTCGAAAAATGCAAGAGAAATTTTTAAAAGCATGCAATTGACACCAAACTTAAAAATTAACACAAGACTCAAACAAGAAACACAAAATATTTTTGGTTTTTATGATTTTCTAGTTTTTTTTTTGTATTTTTATTTTAATTTTTTCGAAAAACATGGTTAGAAAAACGAAAAAGAAAAGAAAAATTTTGAAAAAGATTATTGAAAAGAAAATTACCTAATCTGAGCAACAAGATGAACCGTCAGTTGTCCATACTCGAACAATCCCCGGCAACGGCGCCAAAAACTTGGTGGACGAAATTGTGATAAAAGAGTTTCAGGCACTGTTAGAGAAGCTCACAACTCCGTTCAACTAACCAGCAAGTGTACTGGGTCGTCCAAGTAATAAACCTTACGTGAGTAAGGGTCGATCCCACAGAGATTGTTGGTATGAAGCAAGCTATGGTCACCTTGTAAATCTCAGTTAGGCAGATTAAATTGGTTTATGGGTTTCGAAAATAGAAATAAGAAATATAGAAAATAAAAGGGATAGAGTACTTATGCAGATTCATTGGTGGGAATTTCAGATAAGCGAATGGAGATGCTGTATGCTCAAGGATGCCTGCTATTCTCCTGCTTCAACTCAATCCTTCTTACTCCTTTCCATGGCAAGCTGTGTATAGGGGTTCACCATTAGCGGTGGCTACTTTCAATCCTCTCGGGAAAATGATCCTATGCGGCTGTCACTCGCATGGCTAATCGTCTGGAGGCATCACCCGTGGTTGATGGCTACATCCCATCCTCGCAGTGAAAACTACGCTCACGCGCTCTGTCACAGCACGGCTAATCACTGGTTGGTTCCTGCGCCTACTGGAATAGAACCCCTTGATTCTTTTGCGTCTGTCACTAACGCCCAGCACTTGCAAGTTTGAAGCACGTCACAGTCATTCATTACCGGAATCCTACTCGGAATACCACAGACAAGGTTAGACTTTCCGGATTCCCAGGATCCTACTCGGAATACCACAGACAAGGTGAGACTTTCCGGATCCTCATAAATGCCGCCATCTATCTAGCTTATACCACGAAGATTCTGTTGGGGAATCTAAGAGATACACATTCAAGCTCGGTTGCATGTAGAACGGAAGTGGTTGTCAATCACGTGCGTTCATAAGTGAGAATGATAATGAGGGTTACTTATCATCACATTCATCATGTTCTTGGGTACGAATGAATATCATGGAATAAGAATAAGAGAGATTTGAATAAAAGAGAATAGAATTGCATTAATACTTGAGGTACAGCAGAGCTCCACACCCTTAATCTATGGTGTGCAGAAACTCCACCGTTGAAAATACACAAGCAAAAGGTTCAGGCATGGCCGAATGGCCAGCCCCCATGGTCTAAGAACTATGCGTTCAAAGATCTGATCCTAAGATCTAAAGTGATCAAAAGATGAAACGTCATCAAAAGATAAATGTTCTATTTATAATAAACTAGCTCCTAGGGTTTACATGAGTAAGTAATTGATGCATAAATCCACTTCCGGGGCCCACTTGGTGTATGCTTGGGCTGAGCTTGATTAATCCACGAGCTGAGGCTTCTCTTGGAGTTGAACTCCGAGTTATGACGTGTTTTGGGCGTTCAACTCCGGATCATGACGTTTTTCTGGCGTTTAACTCCAGACAGCAGCATGAACTTGGCGTTCAACGCCAAGTTACGTCGTCATTCTTCAAATAAAGTATGGACTATTATATATTGCTGGAAAGCTCTGGATGTCTACTTTCCAACGCCGTTGAGAGAGCGCCAATTGGAGTTCTGTAGCTCCAGAAAATCCATTTCGAGTGCAGGGAGGTCAGATTCCAACAGCATCAGCAGTCCTTTTTGTCAGCCTTTTTCAGAGTTTTGCTCAAGTCCCTCAATTTCAGCCAGAAATTACCTGAAATCACAGAAAAACTCACAAACTCATAGTAAAGTCCAGAAATGTGAATTTATCATAAAAACTAATGAAAACATCCCTAAAAGTAGCTCAAACTTACTAAAAACTATATAAAAACAATGCCAAAAAGCGTATAAATTATCCGCTCATCAGCAAGGCATGTCATTTACCAGTGGAACTGGAACATAGAGGATATTTGGCAACCAGGTTCCTCAACTTTTATACCAGGGCTATAGGAGACAAGAGATTTCTCCAGCTGAATGAGTTGGATGAATTCCAATAATCAACATTTAATAATGCCAAAATCTACAAGGAACAAGCCAAGAAATGGCATGATCAGAAGATCTCCTCCAGAGTCTTCGAGCTAGGTTAAAAGTTTTGCTCTTCAACTCCAGACTCAAATGTTTCCTTGGAAAACTCAAGTAAAGATGGACGGGACCTTTTTTGGTCACCAATATATCACCCTATGGTCATATAGAGCTCCAGGAGAGACACTCTAATAATAGGTTTACAGTGAATAGACAGAGAGTCAAGCATTACTTAGGGGATCACTTGGAGTAGGAACGCTCCACTCTTCTGCTGACATGAAAGCAGTAAGGTCAAGCTAATGACCGTAAAGAAGCACTTGTTGGGAGGCAACCCAAGCAGTAGTAGAGTATTACTATCATAGTTCTTTTAATTACCTCCGTTATTATTGTCAATTCAATTTTCATTAAATTTTCTTAGTTTTCCCTTTGATTTTAACATTTGTGATTATGCACAGCTCTTAGAATAGAGACAGAGATATTCAGAACTGTAAACAGAGCTCCCTGGGAGAAGCCTCTTGCGGGCGTTAAACGCGGACAAGGAGAAGGCTAGGCATTCAATGCCCATGAGAAGGGCATTGCAGGCGTTCAACGCCAGAATAGGATGGAATCGGGTGTTCAACGCCATGAGAGAGTGTATTTTTGGCGTTGAACACCAGAAGAGGGTCACTTTGGGCATTCAACGCCCATTGAGGAGGCAATGATTAGTGTTGAATGCCAGCCAGGGAGCAATCCTGGTGTTCAAAGCCCTAGAGGGATCCCATATAGGGCGTTCAACGCCAATGCCATAAAGGGAAGGGGGGCCACATTCTTTTTTTCACCATTTTCAAAGCATATCTTTCCAAAACCACATCATAACCTACAAGATACCTCATATTATACTTTCTTTCAACATTCCTAACCTTAAAACCAACCTAATTAATTCAAATCCTTCTTAAGCGAATCCTATTTTCCAACTTTCACTTTTCAAAATATATTCATTTCCATATCTTGGTTACCATATTTTTTCAAATTCCCCTTTCAAAATCTTTTCTCAAAACTTTCCCAAACCCTTTTTATATCTTTCGTATCTTTCTAAAATCTTTCAAATATTTTTCTAATTTCTTTCAAAACTTTTCAGCTCTTTCCAATCTTCTCTTATATCTTTTTCAAATCTTTTTCAAATTATTTTCAAATCTTTTCCATATCTTGTTCAAATATTTTAAATCTGTTTTTATCTTTCCTAACTTCATGTGTTCTTTTTCATATCCTTTTTTTTTATCACTAATCTTATCTTTTACATTTGGTGGACGAAATTGTGATCAATTCTCTTTAAGTTGTTTGTCTTTGTATGAAAGCTTTATTATGGCACTGGTTGAATTCACAACTTCGTTCAACTAACCAGCAAGTGTACTGGGTCGTCCAAGTAATAAACCTTACGTGAGTAAGGGTCGATCCCACAGAGATTGTTGGTATGAAGCAAGCTATGGTCACCTTGCAAATCTCAGTCAGGCAGATTAAAAATGGTTTATGGGTTTCGAAAATAAAGATAAAAGAATAGATTAAATAAAAGGATAGAAGACTTATGCAGATTCATTGGTGGGAATTTCAGATAAGCGAATGGAGATGCTGCATGGCTCAAGGACGCCTGCTCTCCTACTGCTTCTACTCACTCCTTCTTACTCCTTTCCATGGCAAGCTTTGTATAGGGGTTCACCATCAACTATGGCTACTTTCAATCCTCTCGGGAAAATGATCCTATGCGGTTGTCAGTCGCACGGCTAATCGTCTGGAGGCATCACCCATGGCTGATAGCTACATCCCATCCTCGCAGTGAAAACTAATGCTCACGCACTCTGTCACAGTACGGCTAATCACCGGTTGGTTCCCGCTCCTACTGGAATAGAATCCCTTGATTCTTTTGCGTCTGTCACTAACGCCCAGCAGGTTACAAGTTTGAAGCACGTCACAGTCATTCATTACCGGAATCCTACTCGGAATACCACAGACAAGGTTAGACTTTCCGGATTCCCAGGATCCTACTCGGAATACCACAGACAAGGTGAGACTTTCCGGATCCTCATAAATGCCGCCATCTATCTAGCTTATACCACGAAGATTCTGTTGGAGAATCTAAGAGATACACATTCAAGCTCTGTTGCATGTAGAACGGAAGTGGTTGTCAATCACGCGCGTTCATAAGTGAGAATGATAATGAGGGTTACTTATCATCACATTCATCATGTTCTTGGGTACGAATGAATATCTTGGAACAAGAATAAGAGAGATTTGAATAAAAGACAATAGAATTTCATTAATACTTGAGGTACAGCAGAGCTCCACACCCTTAATCTATGGTGTGCAGAAACTCCACCGTTGAAAATACATAAGCAAAGAGTTCAGGCATGGCCGAATGGCCAGCCCTCTCCATGATCAAGTGACCGAATGATAAAAAGCTTAAAGTGGTCAAAAGATGACTAATACAATAGATAAATGTTCTATATATACTTAGACTAGCTCCTAGGGTTTACATGAGTAAGTAATTGATGCATAAATCCACTTCCGGGGCCCACTTGGTGTATGTTTGGGCTGAGCTTGATCAATCCACGAGCTGAGGCTTCTCTTGGAGTTGAACTCCGAGTTATGACGTGTTTTGGGCGTTCAACTCCGGATCATGACGTTTTTCTGGCGTTTAACTCCAGACAGCAGCATGAACGTGGCGTTCAACGCCAAGTTACGTCGTCATTCTTAGAATAAAGTATGGACTATTATATATTGCTGGAAAGCCCTGGATGTCTACCTTTCAACGCCGTTGAGAGCGCGCCAAAGGGAGTTCTGTAGCTCCAGAAAATCCATTTCGAGTGCAGGGAGGTCAGATTCCAACAGCATCAGCAGTCCTTTTGTCAGCCTTCTTCAGAGTTTTGCTCAAATCCCTCAATTTCAGCCAGAATTTACCTGAAATCACAGAAAAACACACAAACTCATAGTAAAGTCCAGAAATGTGAATTTAACATAAAAACTAATGAAAACATCCCTAAAAGTAGCTCAAACTTACTAAAAACTACCTAAAAACAATGCCAAAAAGCGTATAAATTATCCGCTCATCACAACACCAAACTTAAATTGTTGCTTGTCCCCAAGCAACTGAAAATCAAATAGGATAAAAAGAAGAGAATATACTATAAATTCCAGAATATCAATGAATATTAATTTAATTAGATGAGCGGGACTTGTAGCTTTTTGCTTCTGAATAGTTTTGGCATCTCACTTTTTCCTTTGAAGTTCAGAGTGATTGGCTTCTCTAGGAACTTAGAATTTCGGATAGTGTTATTGACTTTCCTAGTTAAGCATGTTGATTCTTGAACACAGCTACTTATGAGTCTTGGCCGTGGCCCTAAGCACTTTGTTTTCCAGTATTACCACCGGATACATCAATGCCACAGACACATAACTGGGTGAACCTTTTCAGATTGTGACTCAGCTTTGCTAGAGTCCCCAGTTAGTGGTGTCCAGAGCTCTTAAGCACACTCTTTTGCCTTGGATCACAACTTTAACCACTCAGTCTCAAGCTTTTTACTTGTACCTTCATGACACAAGCACATGGTTAGGGACAGCTTGATTTAGCCGCTTAGGCCTGGATTTAACTTCCTTAGGCCCTCCTATCCATTGATGCTCAAAGCCTTGGATCCTTTTTACCCTTGCCTTTTGGTTTTAAGGGCTATTGGCTTTTTCTATTGCTCCTTCTTTTTCTATATTCTCTTTTTTTTTTCTCGCCACTTTTTTTTTCGCAAGCTTCCTTTTTCACTGCTTTTTCTTGCTTCAAGAATCAATTTCATGATTTTTCAGATCATCAATAACATTTCTCTTTGTTCATCATTCTTTCAAGAACCAACAATTTTAACACTCATAAACAACAAGATCAAAAATATGCACTGTTCAAGCATTCATTCAGAAAACAAAAAGTATTGCCACCACATCAATATAATTAAATTAAATTCAAGGATAAATTCAAAATTCATGTACTTCTTGTTCTTTTGAATTATAACATTTTTCATTTAAGAGAGGTGAAGGATTAGTGGATTTTATTCATAGCTTTAAGGCATGGTTACATACTAATGATCATGAAATAAAGACACAAAACATAGATAAACATAATACTAAAAACCGAAAAATAGAAAGAAATAAAGAACAAGGAATGAATCCACCTCTTAGTGGCGTCTTCTTCTTGAAGGACCAACAATGTCCTTAAGCTCTTCTATGTCTCTTCCTTGCCTTTGTTGCTCCTCCCTCATTGCTCTTTGATTTTCTTTTATTTCTTGGAGAATGATGGAGTGCTCATGATGTTCCACCCTTAATTGCTTCCAATGTTTGTGTGGAGGACAATTTATCCCCTGAGGTATCTCAGGGATCTCTTGATTTGCAGCCACATGTTCTACCACTGAGCTATGACGGCTTATATTTTTACCATCTCCCAAGACTCAGAGGTGGAAGCTTTTGTCTTCCCTTTGAGGTTTCTCTGGCCTTAGGTGCCATTAATGGTAATGGAAAAGCAAAAAAGCTATGCTTTTACCACACCAAACTTAAAATTTTGCTCGCCCTCGAGCAAGAAAGAAAAGAAAAGTAGAAGAAGAAGAAGAAGAATAGGGAAGAGAGGGAGAAGAGGTGTTTCGGCTATGTGGGAGATTGTGGGTTTGTGAGGTGTGAAAATGAAGAAGAGTGGAAGGGTATTTATAGGGAGAGGGGAGGGTAAAGGTTCGGCCAATTTGGGTGGGAATGGGTGGGAAAATGAATTTGAATTTTATGAAGGTAGGTGGGGTTTATGGGGAAGAGTGGATAGATGTAGGTGGTGAATGAAAAATAGAAGGGATGACCATGAATGGAAAGAGAGAGGGCGAGGTAGGTGGGGATCCTGTGGGGTCCACAGATCCTGAGGTGAAAAGAAATACCATTCCTTCACCATATAGGCATGTAAATTGCCTTCATGCATCATTCTGGCGTTCAAACGCCCATTGATGCACGTTCTGGGCGTTCAACGCCAATGTAATGCATGTTTCTGGCGTTGAACGCCAGTTTCATGCTTGTTACTGGCGTTCAGCGCCAGTTTGTCCTCTGTGTGCACATCCTGGCGTTAAACGCCAGGTTGTTGCTTGTTTCTGGTGTTCAGCGCCAGAATGGTGCTCTGTTCTGGCGTTGAACGCCAGCCAGATGCATCTTACTGGCGTTAAACGCCAGCCCGTGCGTCCTCTAGGGTGAAAAATTTTTTTCTCCTGTTTTTGACTCTGTTTTTAATTTTTTTGATTTTTTCGTGACTCCTCATGATCATGTACCTAATTAAACACAAAAATAACACTAAAACAAAATAAAATAAAATTAGATAAATAAAATTGGGTTGCCTCCCAACAAGCGCTTCTTTAATGTCAATAGCTTGACAGTGGCTCTTATGGAGCCACAAGGTGATCAGGTCAATGTTAGTGTAGTCCCAACACCAAACTTAGAGTTTGGAGATGGGGTCTTAACACCAAACTTAGAGTTTGGTTGTGGCTTCACAACACCAAACTTAGAGTTTGACTGTGTGGGCTCTTCTTGACCTTGAACTGAGAGAAGCTCTTCATGCTTACTCTCTTTTGTCACAGAGGGATGGCCATGTGCCTTAAACACAAGGTAGTCCCTATTCAATTGAAGGACTAACTCTCCTCTATTGACATCTATCACAGCTTCTGCTGTGGCTAGGAAAGGTCTTCCTAGGATGATGCATTCATCATCTTCCTTCCTAGTGTCTAGGATTATGAAATCAGCAGGGATGTAAAGGCCTTCAACCTTTACTAAAACGTCCTCTACCATTCCATAAGTTTGTCTCAAAGACTTATCTGCCAATTGTAATGAGAACAAGGCAGGTTGTACCTCAATGATCCCTAGCTTCTCCATTACAGAGAGTGGCATAAGATTTATCCCTGACCCCAGATCACATAGAGCTTTTTCAAAGCTCATGGTGCCTATGGTACAAGGTATTAGGAACTTTCCAGGATCTTGTCTCTTTTGAGGTAGAGTTTTCTGAATCCAAGTATCCAGTTCACTAATGAGCAAGGGAGGTTCACTTTCCCAAGTCTCATTACCAAACAACTTGGCATTCAGCTTCATGATAGCTCCTAAATATTGAGCAACTTGCTCTCCAGTCACATCTTCATCCTCTTCAGAGGATGAATAATCTTCAGAGCTCATGAATGGCAGAAGGAGATTTAATGGAATCTCTACGGTTTCTAGATGAGCCTCAGATTCCTCTGGATCCTTAATAGGAAACTCCTTCTTGCTTGAGGGACGTCCCAGGAGGTCTTCCTCACTAGGATTTTCGTCCTCCTCCTCCTTAGTGCATTCGGCCACTTTGATCAAATTGATGGCCTTACACTCTCCTTTTGGATTTTCTTCTGTATTGCTTGGGAGAATGCTGGGAGGAGTTTCAATGACTTTCTTACTCAGCTGGCCCACTTGTGCCTCCAAATTTCTAATGGAGGATCTTGTTTCATTCATGAAACTGAAAGTGGCCTTTGACAGATCAGAGACTATATTGGCTAAATTAGAAGTGTTTTGTTCATAGTTCTCTGTCTGTTGCTGAGAAGATGATGGATATGGCTTACTATTGTTCAGCCTATTGCGTCCACCATTGTTAAAGCCTTGTTGAGGCTTTTGTTGATCCTTCCAGGAGAAATTTGGATGATTTCTCCATGATGGGTTATAGGTGTTTCCATAAGGTTCACCCATGTAATTAACCTCTGCCATGGCAGGGTTCTCAGGATCATAAGCTTCTTCAGAAGCTGCCTCTCTAGTACTGTTGGATGCATGTTGCAATCCATTCAGATTTTGAGAGATTATGTTGACCTGTTGAGTCAACATTTTGCTCTGAGCCAATATGGCATTCAGAGCATCTATTTCAAGAACTCCTTTCTTCTGAGGTATCCCATTATTCACGGAATTCCTCTCAGAGGTATACATGAACTGGTTGTTTGCAACCATGTCAATGAGTTCTTGAGCCTCTTCAGGCGTTTTCTTCAGGTGAATAGATCCACCTGCAGAATGGTCCAATGACATTTTCGAAAATTCAGATAGACCATAATAGAATATATCTAATAGGGTCCATTCTGAAAACATGTCAGATGGACATCTTTTGGTCAGCTGCTTGTATCTTTCCCAAGCTTCATAGAGAGATTCACCATCTTTTTGTTTGAAGGTTTGAACATCTACTCTCAGCTTGCTCAGCTTTTGAGGAGGGAAGAACTTATCTAAGAAAGCAGTGACCAGCTTATCCCAGGAGTCCAGGCTATCCTTAGGTTGTGAATCCAACCATATTCTAGCTCTGTCTCTTACAGCAAAAGGGAAAAGCATGAGCCTGTAGACTTCAGGATCTACTCCATTTGTCTTTACAGTCTCACAGATCTGCAAGAACTCAGTTAAGAACTGATAAGGATCTTCAGATGGAAGTCCATAAAACTTGCAGTTTTGTTGCATTAATGCAACTAGTTGAGGCTTAAGCTCAAAGTTATTGGCTCCAATGGCAGGAATGGAGATGCTTCTTCCATCAAACTTGGACGTTGGCTTTGTGAAGTCACCAAGCATTCTCCTTGCATTATTATTATTATTATTTTCGGCTGCCATCTCCTTCTCTTGTTCGAAAATTTCTGAAAGGTTATTTCTGGATTGTTGTAATTTAGCTTCTCTTAATTTTCTCTTCAGAGTCCTTTCAGGTTCTGGATCAACTTCAACAAGAGTGCCCTTTTCCCTGTTCCTGCTCATATGAAAGAGAAGAAAACAAGAAAAGAAAGAGGAATCCTCTATGTCACAATATAGAGATTCCTTTATGTTAGTAGAAGAAGATAGGGGTATAAGAAAGAATGAAAAAAATGAATAGTGTGTATAAAGAGTAAGGATAGGAGAGGTGAAGAGAAATGTTAGTAATTAAATAATTAAAATAGAAGAAGAAAAGAAAGAGAGAATTTCGAAAATAATTTTGAAAAAGGGGTTAGTATTTTCAAAAATTAAAGATAAAATATAATTAAAATTAAAACATGAAATAATTAGTTAATCAAAAAGAATTTTTGAAAAAGAGGGAGATATTTTCGAAAATTAGAGAAGGAAAAGTAGTTAGGTAGTTTTGAAAAAGATAAGAAGATAAGAAGTTAGATAAGATATTTTGAATTTAAATTTTGAAAAAGATAAAATTTTTGAAAAAGATAAGATAAAAGGATAAAAAGATTTTTAAGAAAAAGATTTAAATTTTAAAGAAAAACTTAACTAACAAGAAACTACAAGATAAGATTCTAGAATTTAAAGATTGAACCTTTCTTAACAAGAAAGTAACAAACTTCAAATTTTTGAACCAATCACATTAATTGTTAGCTAATTTTCAAAGCTTTGATTTAAAGATAAGAAAAAGATTTTTGAAAATATTTTTGAAAAATAAATTTGAAATTTTCGAAAATGCTAAAAAAATGAAAAAGATATGATTTTTGAAAAAGATTTTGAAAAGATAAGATTTTTAAAATTGAAATTTTGACTTGACTTGTAAGAAACAACTAATTTTAAAAATTTTTGACCAAGTCAAGCCAAAATTTCGAAATTTTGGAGGGAATTAAGGAAAAGATATTTTTTTTTTATTTTTGAATTTTTAAAGAAAAACACAAAAATGACCCAAAACATGAAAATTTTGGATCAAGACACAAGATGCATGCAAGAATGCTATGAATGTCAAGATGAACACCAAGAACACTTTGAAGATCATGATGAACATCAAGAACATAATTTTGAAAAATTTTTGATGCAAATAAAACATGCAAGACACCAAACTTAGAAATCTTTAATGCATGGAAAATATGAATGCAAAAATGCACATGAGAAACAACAAACAACATAAAACAAGAAATCATCAAGATCAAACAAGAAGACTTGTCAAGAACAACTTGAAGATCATGAAGAACACTATGAATGCATGAGATTTTCGAAAAAAATGCAAGAAAAATTTTAAAAGCATGCAATTGACACCAAACTTAAAATTGACACAAGATTCAAACAAGAAACACAAAATATTTTTGATTTTTATGATTTTCTAATTTTTTTGTATTTTTATTAATTTTTTTTTCTCGAAAAAAGTTTGGAAAAACGAAAAATAAAGTGAAAAATTTTTGAAAAAAATTTTTTTGAAAAGAAAATTACCTAATCTGAGCAACAAGATGAACCGTCAGTTGTCCATACTCGAACAATCCCCGGCAACGGCGCCAAAAACTTGGTGGACGAAATTGTGATCAATTCTCTTTAAGTTGTTTGTCTTTGTATGAAAGCTTTATTATGCACTGGTTGAATTCACAACTTCGTTCAACTAACCAGCAAGTGTACTGGGTCGTCCAAGTAATAAACCTTACGTGAGTAAGGGTCGATCCCACAGAGATTGTTGGTATGAAGCAAGCTATGGTCACCTTGCAAATCTCAGTCAGGCAGATTAAAAATGGTTTATGGGTTTCGAAAATAAAGATAAAAGAATAGATTAAATAAAAGGATAGAAGACTTATGCAGATTCATTGGTGGGAATTTCAGATAAGCGAATGGAGATGCTGCATGGCTCAAGGACGCCTGCTCTCCTACTGCTTCTACTCACTCCTTCTTACTCCTTTCCATGGCAAGCTTTGTATAGGGGTTCACCATCAACTGTGGCTACTTTCAATCCTCTCGGGAAAATGATCCTATGCGGTTGTCAGTCGCACGGCTAATCGTCTGGAGGCATCACCCATGGCTGATAGCTACATCCCATCCTCGCAGTGAAAACTAATGCTCACGCACTCTGTCACAGTACGGCTAATCACCGGTTGGTTCCCGCTCCTACTGGAATAGAATCCCTTGATTCTTTTGCGTCTGTCACTAACGCCCAGCAGGTTACAAGTTTGAAGCACGTCACAGTCATTCATTACCGGAATCCTACTCGGAATACCACAGACAAGGTTAGACTTTCCGGATTCCCAGGATCCTACTCGGAATACCACAGACAAGGTGAGACTTTCCGGATCCTCATAAATGCCGCCATCTATCTAGCTTATACCACGAAGATTCTGTTGGAGAATCTAAGAGATACACATTCAAGCTCTGTTGCATGTAGAACGGAAGTGGTTGTCAATCACGCGCGTTCATAAGTGAGAATGATAATGAGGGTTACTTATCATCACATTCATCATGTTCTTGGGTATGAATGAATATCTTGGAACAAGAATAAGAGAGATTTGAATAAAAGACAATAGAATTTCATTAATACTTGAGGTACAGCAGAGCTCCACACCCTTAATCTATGGTGTGCAGAAACTCCACCGTTGAAAATACATAAGCAAAGAGTTCAGGCATGGCCGAATGGCCAGCCCTCTCCATGATCAAGTGACCGAATGATAAAAAGCTTAAAGTGGTCAAAAGATGACTAATACAATAGATAAATGTTCTATATATACTTAGACTAGCTCCTAGGGTTTACATGAGTAAGTAATTGATGCATAAATCCACTTCCGGGGCCCACTTGGTGTATGTTTGGGCTGAGCTTGATCAATCCACGAGCTGAGGCTTCTCTTGGAGTTGAACTCCGAGTTATGACGTGTTTTGGGCGTTCAACTCCGGATCATGACGTTTTTCTGGCGTTTAACTCCAGACAGCAGCATGAACTTGCCGTTCAACGCCAAGTTACGTCGTCATTCTTCGAATAAAGTATGGACTATTATATATTGCTGGAAAGCCCTGGATGTCTACTTTTCAACGCCGTTGAGAGCGCGCCAATTGGAGTTCTGTAGCTCCAGAAAATCCATTTCGAGTGCAGGGAGGTCAGATTCCAACAGCATCAGCAGTCCTTTTGTCAGCCTTCTTCAGAGTTTTGCTCAAATCCCTCAATTTCAGCCAGAATTTACCTGAAATCACAGAAAAACACACAAACTCATAGTAAAGTCCAGAAATATGAATTTAACATAAAAACTAATGAAAACATCCCTAAAAGTAGCTCAAACTTACTAAAAACTACCTAAAAACAATGCCAAAAAGCGCATAAATTATCCGCTCATCACAACACCAAACTTAAATTGTTGCTTGTCCCCAAGCAACTGAAAATCAAATAGGATAAAAAGAAGAGAATATACTATAAATTCCAGAATATCAATGAATATTAATTTAATTAGATGAGCGGGACTTGTAGCTTTTTGCTTCTGAATAGTTTTGGCATCTCACTTTTTCCTTTGAAGTTCAGAGTGATTGGCTTCTCTAGGAACTTAGAATTTCGGATAGTGTTATTGACTTTCCTAGTTAAGCATGTTGATTCTTGAACACAGCTACTTATGAGTCTTGGTCGTGGCCCTAAGCACTTTGTTTTCCAGTATTACCACCGGATACATATGTCTGCCTGGAACTCAGTGGATCAATGACAAGAAAGGCAAGCCAAACCAACTGAGAAGAATGGGTCTCAAGCCAGTTGCTAAAGGTTGGTTGGACTTCATTCGGCATTCTATACTCCGCACTAGCAACTGTTCTGAAGTGACTATCAAAAGGGTTGTGATGATCCATTGCATCTTGATTGGGAATGGGGTAGAAGTTCACCAACTAATCCCCTGTGAGCTGTACAAGTTTGCAAATAGGATCTCAACTCACGCCAAGCTAGCTTTCCCACACATTATCTCTTGCTTATTGATAAACCCTATTTTATGATTCATCTTATGCTTAAATTGAGTGTTTTTATCAAATTTTCACCCACTTATTCATGTAAATTGTATGGTTTTACTATTCCTTCCTTGTTTTATGATATATGAGAAAACACGTTTCCTATGCTTTAAAGATATTAAAATTTAAATATCCTTTATTACCATTCGATACCGTGATTTGTGTGTTGAGTGCTTTCAGGTTTTATAGGGCAGAAATGACTTAAAGGATGGAAAGGAAACATACAAAAATGGAAGGGAAGCACAAAAAGGAGTTTTTGAAGAAACTGGCAACGACGCATACGCGTGGACGACGCGAACGCGCGCTTTGTGAAAAGTGGCATCAACGCGAACGCGTGCATGACGTGAACGCATAACCTGCGAAACACAGATGCCACGGACGTGTGACTGACGCGGCCGCGTGGAAGAGCAAAACTCCAGATGACGCGCCCACGTAACCCACGTGGACGCGTGACTTGCGCGATCTGCTGAAATTACAGAATGCGCTGAAGATGATTCTGGACTCTTTTTGGTCCAGATCCAAGCCCAGAGAACACAGATTAAAGGCTATAAATTGGGGAATCTATCCATTCATCAAGGGGGATAGATACAACATACATTCATACATAGGTTAAGGATTACATGTAGTTTTTTAGAGAGAGAGGATCTCTCCTCTCTCTTAGGATTAGGATTAGGATTTTTATTAGAATTAGGATTTCATCTCCTTCAATCACAAGTTCAATGTTCCTTTTATTTATTTTCTCAATTTAGTTTATGGATTCTTTATGTTTAGATTGATTTTCTATTTAATACAATTTGAGGTATTTCAGACTTATGATTGCTTTCTTTAATTTATGTATTGATGCTTTCTCTTTATCCAAATTATTTTCATTCGAGTAGATTTTCTTTCCTTTTGGCTTTGGTTAATTAATTGGTAAGACTTGAGTTATCAAACTCAGCAAGTGGTTGAAATTGGGAATTGCTAATTGATTTGAATCGCTCTGAAAGTTGACTAGGACTTGAGGATTAATTTAATTAGTCCACCTGACTTTCCTTTATTTAATAAGGGATAACTAAGTGGGATTAAGGCCCAATTCTCATCACACCTGATAAGGATAACTAGTATAGGAATTCCAGTTCTCATACTTTGCCAAGAGATTTTCTTTGCTATTGATTTAATTCCCTGCAATCTATTTTTCTCATTCAACCTTTCAAAAACCCAAAAATACTGTTTTCCATAACCAATAATAAATCATACTTCCTTGCAATTCCTTGAGAAGACGACCCGAGTTTTGAATACTTCGGTTTATAAATTTTATTAGGTTTGTTACTTGTGACAACCAAACATTTGTACGAAAGGATTTTCTGTTGGTTTAGAAGCTATACTTACAACGTGATTGTATTTGTGAATTTCTTTACCGATAGAAAATCCGATCGTCAAAATGGCGCCGTTGCCGGGGAATTACAAACGTGTGCCTTATTATGTGTTATTGTAAATATTTTTCTTTTACTTGTTTATTTGTTTTTGTTTTTCCCTTTTTATTTCTATTAGCTACTATGAGTTCTCACCCCTTTCGTCTTGAGTTTGGTTCTAATTTTTTTGAAAGGAATGGAAGCTACAACAGGAATATGCATCAAAGTCTAAGCAATCAAAGATGGATGGAGCCAAGAAGATATGATCAACCCTTTAGGCAACAACAACTTCCAAGATATCATGAACGAAGACCATTCTACAATGCATATCAAGATGATAGATATGGTGGACCCCCTCGTAGTTACCAACAAGACCCACCCTGTGCTTATAGACCATCCTCTCAAACTAGCTTCGAACCACCACACTCACAAGCTCCTTTTCACCATTCACCACCGTATGATCCTTATTCACCCCAATTCCAATCCAATTACTCCCAAGAACCACCACTTTCCTATGTACCATGTCCATATCCATCACCTCAAGAATCACAGGCTCGCTTTGAAGAATCAGTAGATCAATTTCATGCAACCCTTCATCAACTAGAGCAAGCAATAAATCAATTATCTTCCAGACGTTTGGACACTCAAGGAATCCCCATGACTTCATGTGGAGAATCTAATGAAGAACGTAGCATGAAGGAGACACTAGAAGCTCCAGTGGACAGTAAGGAGCATGACTTTGTTCTGGAACAATTGGAGGAAGCCCAAATTATCCAAGAAGAAGAAGTACTGATTGAAGATTTAGGAGATGCTGAACCTCCATGGGAATCCAGAGTTGTGGAGAATTCCGTCAAGGACTGGACGAAATAACCCAGGACGCAAGTTTCCTTGATGATGATAATCACAAGTCAAGTTCTCTTAGTGATGAACTTGCATCCGCAAGTGAATTCTTTGAGACAGGAGAATCTTCCTCAAGTGAATACGAAGATGATGCAGAGGTATATTTTTCTCAACCTCCCAATTATGACTCAAGTGATGAGGAAGTGATGAGCGGATAATTTATACGCTTTTTGGCATTGTTTTTAGGTAGTTTTTAGTAAGTTCAAGCTACTTTTAGGGATGTTTTCATTAGTTTTTATGTTAAATTCACATTTCTGGACTTTACTATGAGTTTGTTTATTTTTCTGTGATTTCAGGTAATTTCTGGCTGAAATTGAGGGATTTGAGCAAAACTCTGAAAAAGGCTGACAAAAGGACTGCTGATGTTGTTGGAATCTGACCTCCCTGTACTCGAAATGGATTTTCTAGAGCTACAGAACTCCAATTTTCGCGCTCTCAACGGCGTTCGAAAGTAGACATCCAGAGCTTTCCAGAAATATATAATAGTCTATACTTTATTCGGAAATTGATTACTTAACTTGGCGTTGAACGCCAAGTACATGCTGCTGTCTGGAGTTAAACGCCAGAAAAACGTCATGATCCGGAGTTGAACGCCCAAAACACATTATAACTTGGAGTTCAACTCCAAGAAAAGCCTCAGCTCGTGGATAGATCAAGCTCAGCCCAAACATACACCAAGTGGGCCCCGGAAGTGAATTTATGCATCAAATACTTACTCATGTAAACCCTAGTAGCTAGTCTAGTATAAATAGGATAAGTTACTATTGTATTAGACATCTTTGGTCTCATTTTTGTTTTATTCTTCATCTTAGGAGGCTATTGATCACATTCAGGGGGCTGGCCATTCGGCCTTGCCTGAACCTTTCACTTATGTATTTTCAACGGTGGAGTTTCTACACACCATAGATTAAGGGTGTGGAGCTCTGCTGTACCTCAAGTTTCAATACAATTACTATTACTTTCTATTCAATTCTCTTTTATTCTTATTCCAAGATATACGTTGCACTTCAACTTGATGAATGTGATGATCCATGACACTCATCATCATTCTCACCTATGAACGCGCGTGATTGACAATCACTTCCGTTCTACCTTAGGCCGGGCGCATATCTCTTAGATTCCCCAACAGAATCTTCGTGGTATAAGTTAGATAGATGGCGGCATTCATGAGGATCCGGAAAGTCTAAACCTTGTCTATGGTATTCCGAGTAGGATTCTGGGATTGAATGACTGTGACGAGCTTCAAACTCCTGAAGGCTGGGCGTGATGACAAACGCAAAAGAATCAAGGGATTCTATTCCAACCTGATTGAGAACCGACAGATGATTAGTCGTGCTGTGACATAGCATAGGAACGTTTTCACTGAGAGGATGGGATGTAGCCATTGACAACGGTGATGCCCTACATACAGCTTGCCATGGAAAGGAGTAAGAAGGATCGGATGAATGTAATAAGAAAGTAGAAATTCGAGAGGAGCACAGCATCTCCATACGCCTATCTGAAATTCCCACCATTAATTTACATAAGTATTTCTATCTTAGTTTATTTATCTTTATTTTCTATTTATTCCATTAATCAAATTTAAACCAATAATCCAATTATACTTGAATCCACCTGACTGAGATTTACAAGGTGACCATAGCTTGCTTCATACCAACAATTTCTGTGGGATCGACCCTTACTCACGTAAGGTATTACTTGGACGACCCAGTACACTTGCTGGTTAGTTCAACGGAGTTGTGTCCACACATAAGTGCCATAATAATGATTCCATACAACAACAAAGAATACTACATTGATGTGATCACAATTTCGTCCACCAGGAAGATATCGAAGACTTTGATTAAGATATGGTTGAAATTGAAGAAGTTTGCAAAGAAGTGGAGGAATTCACAGAAGACCACAAGGGAGTAGAGCTTGCAAAACCATTGGAAACACCTATCCCAAGGCCATTACCACCCAATACAAACTTCAAGTGGGTAAAATGCTTAGCTTTTATCTTTACTTTTCCACTTGAATATGGATTACTTGAAACAGATGGCCAGCTTAGAGCTCTTTGCGGCTTTAAGAGCAAAAGGAAAATGACTCGCATTCAGAGTTGGTATGCAAGATTCAATGAGGTTTCGCACTTCAATTTGAGGTGCAAGGATTGGTGTCAAGCTCAATTGAATGGGTCTCGGAAGCCGTTTGGTCACTACAGTGAGAATTCAGATTACTTATCACCCAGCTGGAAAAATGCAGATAAAGACAAAGACGGGTGTAAAAGTAAAGTTTGGGATCCTGGAATCTATTCTGACATTCAACACCCCCCGGGAGTCTTGAAGCCTGTTTGAACTCACCTAAGGGCTTTCTGGATGAATTCAAACACAAGCCACCATAACAAGAAGCCCACCAGAATGTCCAACTTAAGGACTTTAACTAAAAGTGCTAGGTGGGAGACAACCCACCATGGTATGACCGTTCCTTTTCCATTTTAGTCTGTTTTTAAATTTTGATTGAACCTGGAATTGTGCATAACATTCATTGCATTCTGCATACTGCATAAAAAAAAATTTTACCCCACGCGAGTGCGCAGGCCACGCGTGGGCGTGGAATGGAAATCGGTGTAAAGATCCAACGCTCAGAAAGTTGGATTGGAATCGTGCGGCTGGTGTGCGTTTAGCACAAAACGGCTCACGCGTTTGCGTCCCTGACGCGAACGCATCACTTGCACAATACTCATCCCACGCGAAAGCGTGAGTGACGCGACACTCATCTTTTACCCAACTTACGCGATCACGTCAATCTCGGGACCGCGTCATACCCCTTTCACCCTAATCACGCAATCGCGTGCTCCACGCGTTCGCGTGGATTTGAATCCACTAAACTAACCCACGCGTAACCCTACCCGTCGCGCCCCCATTTCCCCTCTTCTCCTTCCCTCTCTGCAACCCCCTCCCTCCTCTGCAACCACCACCGCTGCACCCACCCGCCCCAACCACCCAGACCACCCCGCGACACCCCCCGCTCTTCTCTCTTCCCTTCTTCTCCTCCCTCACCTCCCTTCCTTCTCACCCACCCTATCTCCGCCCCTAAACCCTACCCAAGCACCACCACCGCACCGCCTACCTAAACCGCCACCACAGCGCCGCCTCCCACCTCCGACCACCACCACAGCCCCAACCCATCGCCCCCTTCTTCTCCTTCACCATACACCAGCCCCACAAACACGACCTTCCGCCACTGCCCCCATCCGAACCACCACCGTGCTACCACCGTGCCACCGCCGTGTAGTCACCAGTGCCACTACTCCCCTCTCTGTCTTAAATTCTGATCTTACCCACACCAAGTTCCGCCGAACACCATTCCCTTTACCAGTTCATTAGTTAGTTAGTTGCATATTTTTCGGATTTTGTTCAAATTAGGATTGTTATAGATGCATGATTGTAGTGGATTCTAGGTGGTTAGGTAGCTAGGATGTGGTCAGTGGATTTAGGCCTGATAATTGCGCCGTTTCTGCTACTTGTTTTATTTATTTTGCAATTCTGATTTTGCTGTGATGATCATATTGTTCATATATTGTTCCTCCATGTTTCATGCTGCTGTTACACTATTCTTTCATGTTCATGTTATTTGTGTCTCTTTGCAGCATTATTTAATTTTATATGAACTGATTTTTTCTGCTATTTATTTCCCGGGAACACCCAATTTTAGCCGGAACGCTACCTAATTTTCTGCAAATTATTTCATTCTTACCCCATTCATGTATTGGTTTTGGTGATTTAGAATTTTGCACTAATTGGCTACAACCAAACCAATTCATGAATGCACGGGCTAGCATTCTTATTCCTTTTGGTTCCCTGGTTGATAACCTGCTTTATTGATGATTTCATTTTAGTTTTGCAATTCCTTTATCTATCTAAATTATCATCAATAAATTGATATCTTTGCTTGAATATGAGTTGATTGTTCTTTAAATTTGTGGATTTATTGTCAACTAGGAAACCCATCATCATGCCACTTACTTTAACTTTCTTTTTACTAACTCACTGCCTTCACTTTCTAACTTCCTTTTTTACCTATTAACCATTTTAACTTTCTGACTTCTCTTTTTACCTAACTACTTTAACTTTCCAACTCAAGGCTTGATCACTGTTTTTCCTAATTAACATGAATTCCACTTATCATGTATTTTGGATTATAATTTTTATTTTCAGACTTTTTCACTCGAATACAATACAAAATGCACATATATTTAACTCATTTCATGCTTCTCTTGCTCTTTTGCCACTCTGTGCTTATATTGCTATTATTCTATTTGCCTACTTATTTTCCTGCTTTTGTTCTCCAATTATATTCTGGAATTTTTGCTTTTCAGGATGTTTGACCCTCAAAGCAAAGGAAAGGGCAAAGTAACCACTGAAAAAAGGAAAAGAGGCAAATCTTCTATGACCATTATTGGCATCTTGCATGATGATTCCTGGCGGGAGAAGAACTTTACCCCGCAGGAAAAGGCTGATCAGTTGGTACCTGCAGCTAACCCAGTAAAATTTGCAAAAACATACTGTGAGCTGAAGTACCCAATTTTTGCCACATCCAGGAACTTATACCTGGAAAGAACACTCAAAATTCCAGAAGAACTCAAGCAATACACTTCAGACCAAATTAAACAGAGAGGCTGGTTCTTTTTGGAGAGAAACTTGACTGAGATCAACTCATTCTGGGTCAGAGAATTCTACTGTAACTATTTTAAAACATCCCTGGATCCAGTATAACTCAGAGGCAAATAAATTCTGGTTACTTAGGAAGCAATTGAAGACATCCTCCAGCTCCCACCTAAATCAGATCAGCCAGACGGTTACCAAAAGGCTGAGGAAGATATGAGATTCATGAGATTGAACTAGGATGCAGTAAAACGGGCTATAGCTCTTGATCCTACTGTTCCATGGGTCATGGAAAAGAGCACAGTGGTACCTAAGGGGATCAGGCTAATATATCTGAATGATGAGGCTCGACTTTGGCAGCAGATTTTGAGTAACTACGTAATGCCGAGCAGTCATGAGACAGAGGTGCCAGCTGCTATGATTACCCTCATCTGGTGTGTGATGGAGGGTAAGGACCTATATCCGCCCCGCTTCATCCGGCATTACATGGCCAGGGTCCATATCAGAGGCACCCTCCTATTTCCATTCCTGATTACTCAGTTGGGGTGCTGAGCTGAGGTACCTTGGGAAATTGTTGATCAAAAGCCATCCGCCACGGACTGCAGGAAGATCATCCCTCATAGTAGGAAGTTTCAGGCTCTTGGCTACCAACCTCCTTTTCTCACTAACCCTGCTGAGGCAGCTAAGTCTTCAGCTGCCCCTTCAGTATCCACTGCCCCAGCTCCATCCACTGCACCCTACCTGCTCCTGAGCCAATTTATCTTCTGGTGCACCGACTCTTTGACCGCTTAGACCAGATGAAGGGCAGCCACCAGCAGCAATTTGAGAGGTCTGAACGTTGCAACAGGCAATGTTATGAGAGGTCTGAGCGTCACCACAAGCGACGCTATGATCACCTCAAGTTGATGATTCGATTCGGTGGTGACATCCCCTCCGAGCCCGACACACCATCAGAGACATCTGAGGAGAAGGCGAGCGATCTTGAGGAGGAGGCATATACCTAGGCTGAGTAGGCAATACCTGAGCACACTGCACCACACCATGAGGAGCCCCACCAGCTACAGGCCACAGATCTGGAGATTCCTCTTTAGTTAGAGCCTCTGCTTCAGCAGGCCGCTCCTCCTACCACTGAAACACCAGCAGCCCATCCTTCCGGAGATGACACTTCTTCACACCCAGCTTGAGTGAGCATCGAGGACGATGCTATTATTTAAGTGTGGGGAGGTCGCCATCTCTGGCATATATTTTTTGGTGAACCACTACAGACTCTTATCTTATTTTGTTTATTTTCTGTATTTTATTTGCACATTTTTTTCTTTTTTTGCTTTTGCTGTATTTTTGCATTCTACACTTTGGGCTGTATATATCTTAGATATTTTAGCTTAATTTGCACTTTTGGTTTACTAGTTATATATTAAGTGGATTAATTAGTATAGTTTGCCCTTTTAGTATATGATAAGTTGGTTTAATTGAAAATAAAAGAGTAAACTAGGAACTTTAGTAAATCAAAACAATCCACACACCTTGTATATATAGCATTACATGTTAGTTAGTTAACAACATTTCTTCAAGAAAGAACACTAAGATTTTAAGGGCCACCCTAAGATTCACATTGAGTTAAATGGAAACTCTTGATTTCTACTTGCATGACATACATAACTGATATGTGATTTCTGAGCTTGAGAACACACAGTCCGTGAGTTTTAAGCTTAATTGTATGGTTACATCAAACCATAAATTTCATTCCTGTGTGTTCTGCACTTCTTTTCTATGCTTGCAATCTTTATTTTGTTTTAATCTATATGTTCAATTATAGAATATAGATACATATCAAGAGATGATTAAGGCCATTATTTGTATTTGTGCTCACTTGTCCCAAATAAACCTACCCTTTCAATCACCTTTGTTAGCCCCCCTTGAGTCTTTTCACCCCTCTTCTATTTTTATAACCACATTACTAGCCTTAAGCAGAAAAATAAAATAAAAATCCCAAGTTGAATCCTTGGTTAGCTTAAGATAGATATTGTGTATAATTTAAGTATGGGGAATTTTATGGGAACATGGGATGATAGAAAAAAAAGTAGGGAATTAATTTGAATGAGTTATTTGAAAATTTGGGAAGCATGCTCATGTAAAATGAAAATAATTAAATTACCATGTGCATTGAAAAAAAAATTAAGTAATTAAATAAGGGGATACAAAAATTTCCCCAATGCAAAATAAAAAGAATCAATGCACATGGGACAAATTTTGAAAATAAATTTGGTGCATGAGCATGTAATACAAAAGTGAGAAAATTTGGGGTAAGTAGGTAAGAGAACTTTGTAATTATGTAAAGTGTATATGTTAGGTGAGATCTTAGACTAATCAAAGATTTACTTTGTTAGCTCACTTAGCCTTATATGCACATCCTTACCCTTACCTTAACCCCATTACAACTTGGAAAAAGACCTCATGATTTTTGTATGTCTATATTCCATAATATTTGATTGGTTAGATGAAGAACAAAGTTTTTAGAAAGCATGACTAGAAAAGAAAAGAGTGATTAACCCCAAACACTGAGTGATTAGAAAGTAACACAAAATCCAGTGAGGGTTCAATAGCTCATTCTCATATATCCATGTTTAATTATTAATTGTCTTGCAAGTTGTGAACTATCTTAACTCAACTCAATTGTGACTATACTTTAATATGATTTGGCTTTAATTATACATATATGATTCCTTGAAGATATGAATCACTTTAACTACATGTAAGCTTTATATATAGGTGGATAATAACTAGAATTGCATGACTCGTTTAGGTAGTTGCATTTAGAATAGATTGCATTGCATAAGATTCCACCATTTTACCCTTACTCTTTTCTCTTGGATTTAGCATGAGGACATGCTATTGTTTAAGTGTGGGGAGGTTGATAAACCCCTATTTTATGATTCATCTTATGCTTAAATTGAGTGTTTTTATCAAATCTTCACCCACTTATTCATGTAAATTGTATGGTTTTACTATTCCTTCCTTGTTTTATGATATATGAGAAAACACGTTTCCTATGCTTTAAAGATATTAAAATTTAATTATCCTTTATTACCATTTGATACCGTGATTTGTGTGTTGAGTGCTTTCAGGTTTTATAGGGCAGAAATAACTTAAAGGATGGAAAGGAAACATACAAAAATGGAAGGAAAGCACAAAAAGGAGTTTTTGAAGAAACTGGCAGCAACGCATATGCGTGGACGACGCGAACGCGTGCTTTGCGAAAAGTGGAATCTGCGCGAACGCGTGCATGACGCGAACGCGTAACCTGCGAAACACAGATGACGCGGATGTGTGACTGACGCGGCCGCGTGGAAGAGCAAAACTCCAGATGACGCGCCCACGTAACCCACGCGGACGCATGACCTGCGCGATCTGCTGAAATTACAGAATGCGCTGAAGATAATTCTGGACCCTTTTTGGTCCAGATCCAAGCGCAAAGAACACATATTAAAGGCTATAAATTGAGGAATCCATCCATTCATCAAGGGGGATAGATACAACATACATTCATACATAGTTTTAGGATTAGATGTAGTTTTTTAGAAAGAGAGGTTCTCTCCTCTCTCTTAGGATTAGGATTAGGATTTTTATTAGAATTAGGATTTCATCTCCTTCAATCACAGGTTCAATGTTCCTTTTATTTATTTTCTCAATTTAGTTTATGGATTCTTTATGTTTAGATTGATTTTCTATTTAATACAATTTGAAGTATTTCAGACTTATGATTGCTTTCTTTAATTTATGTATTGATTCTTTCGCTTTATCCAAATTATTTTCATTCGAGTAGATTTTCTTCCCTTTTGGCTTTGGTTAACTAATTGGTAACACTTGAGTTATCAAACTCTGCAAGTGGTTGAAATTGGCAATTGCTAATTGATTTGGATCGCTCTAAAAGTTGACTAGGACTTGAGGATTAATTTAATTAGTCCACCTAATTTTCCTTTATTTTAGAAGGGTTAACTAAATGGGATTAAGACCCAATCCTCATCACACCTGATAAGGATAACTAGGATAGAAATTTCAGTTCTCATACTTTGCCAAGAGTTTTTCTTTGCTATTGATTTAATTCCCTGCAATCTATTTTTCTCATTCAACCTTTCAAAAACCCAAAAATACTGTTTTTCATAACCAATAATAAATCATACTTCCCTGGAATTCCTTGAGAAGACGACCCGAGGTTTGAATACTTCGGTTTATAAATTTTATTGGGTTTGTTACTTGTGACAACCAAACATTTGTACGAAAGGATTTTCTGTCGGTTTAGAAGCTATACTTACAACGCAATTATATTTGTGAATTTCTTTACCGATAGAAAATCCGATCGTCACTTACAACGCTATTAGCACCATTTAGTAGTTGGAACTGAGCTTCATTGAACACTCTGGGACTTATTGTATTTCTCTATTATTTTATCCTACTTGTTTTTGGTTAGTTGGGGACAAGCAACAGTTTAAGTTTGGTGTTCTGATGAGTGGATATTTTGTACACTTTTTGACATTGTTTTCCTAGTGTTTTAGTTATGTTTTGTGGAGTTTTATTATGTTTTAGTAGGTTTTAATGAAAAATTCACATTTTTAGATTCTACTTTGAGTTGTTGTGTTTTCTTATAATTTCAGGTTAAATTCTGGTTGAAATTTAGGAGTTTTGGCAAAGTTCGATTCAAAGGCAAGGAAAGTGTAGCAGATGCTGTCAAATTCTGACCTCCGTGCATTCAAACGAGCATTTTTGGAGCTACAGAGGTCCAAATGACATGTTCTCAATGGTGTTCGAAAGCTAACGTCTAGGGCTTTCCAGAAATATATCATAGTTTAAACTCTTCTTTGAAGAAGACTACCCATATTGGGCGTTGAACGCCCAAATCACCCCCTTTCTGGTGTTCAACGCCCTAAGAGGACTCAAGCCGGTGTTGAATGCCCAATTCACCCTCTTCCTGGCATTCAACACCACCCAAGGAGTAAAAGGCATCATGGACAACACCTTAATGGGTGTTCAATGCCCATTCCTCAAGATGGATGCCAAGCTCAGCCCAAGCACTCAACCAAAGTGGGCCAAAGAGTGGATTTTTGCACCTCTAGTCTAGTCTATCATACTTTTGTACTTCTTAGTTATTAGAGTAGAATATATAGGAGAAGGTCACCCTTGTTTAGGATCTTCTACCACCACTTTCAAATTACATGTTACTTCTTGTACAGTATGAGCAACTAAACCTCCTAGGTTAAGGTTAGGAGCTCTGCTAATTCCTATGAGTTAATAAAAGTACTTTTCCATTCCAATATCCTATGATGCTTTGTCATTCTTTATCCCTATGAATCTCGATTCTACATGAGTTATTACGATTCCTGACCCGAATAGTACTGAACTAATACTTGAGGATGCATCACGGGTTCAAAGAGAATTATCTGGACTAATTGGGGGTATGTGACATAAAACCTCGTTAGTCTGGGGTAATTGAGGTTACTATAGCTCTAAGGGCTAGAATCATTAGAGCATCAATCTTTGATTCGGAAGATCCGACCTTGTTTGCAGCGTTTTGAGTAGGATCGTGAATAGATTGAGTTGCGTGTGTTTCATGGTGTGCGAAATAAGAACTCGCACAACTGAACCAGCAAGTGCACTCGGTCGTCCAAGTAATACCTAAGGTGAGTCACGATTAACCCCACAGGGATCGTTGTCTTGAATCAAGCTATGGACACCTTGTAGATCTTAGTCAGGTGATTAGAAAAGAGTTATGTTGTGAAAACCGGATAAAGACTAAATAAAGATAAATTTACTCAATAGTTGTGAATTCAATGATAAGTAGATGGTTGAAGCTTCAGAGATGCTTCATTCTTCTAGATCAACCTTTCTTACTGTCTTCTCTAACTGTGAGTGGTTCTTTCCATAGCAGGCAATAAGTGATCAACGCCGGTTTAATGGCCGCCAATATTCTTCTCTCAGGCCGAACGCCAGGTTTAGTGTGTGCCTAATCTGAATGAGAGTGAAGCTCCTGCAGTTCATCCCCTTGATGATCCAACTCAAAATGCCATAGACAAGGTCGAATCTTCTGGATCAAAGAATGCTGCACCTTTGGTTCTAACCTCTACCACAAATACCTTAATCTCCCCATACCTCAGCTGAACTGGTGTCTCGAGAAGTCCCCAAGAAGTCGTGGATTAGCTGTCTAAGAGATGTATAATCAAGTTGGTGGTTCAGTAATCTCTGGTTAAGGACTCACACTGAACCCATGTAGAGTGAGGATGATTGTCACAAATCATCTCATTCATAAGGTTGAAGAGCGAAGATACATCTTAGAATAGAGTCGCACACGAATTGAATAGAGCAGTAGTACTTTTATTAATCCATCAAAATCAGCAGAGCTCTTAACCTTAACCTAGGAGGTTTAGTGACTCATACTGATAGAAAAGTACAATGGAAACTTAAAAGTGGGCAAGAGTGTCTTTAACAAGGGTGAACTCTTGTCTATATATACTAATCTAATGACTAAGGATTATAGAAATAAGATATACTAAGTTGATAGTGCGAAAATCCACCTCTGGGGCCCATTTGGTGAGTGTTTAGGCTAAGATTGAGTGTCTCCCATGAGCTAGGGTCCCTTAGGGGCATTGAATGCTGGCTTGGGACCCCCTTTTGGGCATTGGACGCCAGCCACCCCTTGTGGGCGTTGAACGCCAGGAATGGGGCAGGTGGCTGGCGTTGAACGCTAGTTTTGGGCCTTCATTTTCAAAGCAAAGTATAGACTATTATATATTTATGGAAAACTCTGGATATAAGCTTTCCATATCTGTTGAGAGAGTTCCATTTGAAAGCTCTTTCGAGTGCATAGAGGTCAGATCCATTGAGAGAGTGCCATTTGGACTTTTGTAGTACTTTCTCTATCTCTGAATCAGACTTTTGCTCAAGCTTCTCAATTTCAGCAAGAAAATATTTGAAATCATCATAAAACACACAAACTCAAAGTAGAATCCAAAAAATATTAATTTTGCACTAAAACCTATGAAAACATAATAAAACTTAAATAAAACATAATAAAAACTATATGAAAATAATGCCCAAAAAGCATATAGTTAGCGAAGCACACTCTTTTTGCTTTGGATCACGATTTTAACTGCTCAGTCTCAAGCATTTTACTTGACACCTTCACACCAAAAGCATATAGTTAGCGAAGCAGCTCATTTGAACTGTTTAGGCCAAGATTTTGTTTCTTTTAGGCCCTCCTAACTATTGATGCTCAAAGCCTTGGATCCTTGCTCTTGCCTTTTGGTTTAAAGAGCTACTGGCCTTTTTCTTTTTCTTTCTTTTTTGCTTTTTTTCTGTTATTACTTTTTGCTACTTTTTCTTGCTTCAAGAATCAGTTTTCAGATTTTTCAGATTACCAATAATACTTCACTTTTATCCTCATTCTTTTAAGAGCCAACATTCTTAACTCTAACATCAAATATGCACTATTCATTCATCCATTCAGAAAACAAAAGCAATGCCACCACATCATATATTTGAACTATTCTATATAAAACTCAAAATTTATTTATCTTTACTGCTTCTAAAAAAAATCAAACTTTTATTCAAGTTTAATGAGATGATAAGAGGAACATTTTATAGATAATTGGAAAATAAAAACTTAAATCCTAATAATACTCAGGCAATACTTAAATTGAAAGACAAAAATAAAAACATAAATGCTAATAGTGATCATGTAAATCTAAACATAAGAAATAAGAATTAGAATAGCCACAGAAATAGAGATGTGGAACTCAACCACCTTAATCATGGGAGGCGTTAGGCTCTTCAGGGGATAATTTTTGATGTCTCAACTCTTCAATCCCACGTCCTTGCTTCTCTTGTTCCTTGACCAATTTGCAAATCATGCTAGTCTGGTCTTTTTGCTCCTCTCTTAATTGATCCAAGGTGGTTTTCAGTTGTGCAACAGATGTTTCCAATTGGGTCCAATATTCAATTTGAGGGATCTCTTGTGCTTGCTCAGGTGCCTTCCTTTTGGGTTGGTCAACTGGTATTTGAGTGCTTTCCATCAGCTACTTAGGGCTTTCTACAGGGATGAATGAGTCCCCATTAATCATAACTTCAGCTTTTTTACACAAGCGAAAGATAAGGTTTAGATAGGCCAATCTGGCTTGAGTTGGCATCCTATTTGCAACCTTGTATAGCTCAAAGGGAATCAGTTGGTGGACTTCCAACTTATTCCCCATCATAATGTAGTGAATCATCACAACCCTTCTGATGGTAACTTTAGAATGGTTGCTAGTAAGGGGTATGGAACGCCCAATGAAATCCAACCAACCCCTAGCAACTGGTTTGAGATTTACTCTTCTCAGTTGGTTTGGATAGACTTCCGTGTTGTTGATCCACTTAGTTCTAGGCAGACATATGTCTTCTACAATTTGATCCAACTTTGAATTGGCTACTAACCTCCTATTAAAGGATTCTGGATCATCCATTTGTGGAGGTAACTTGAAGATCTCTCACCCCTTGTCAAGATGAAAATACAGTGTCTTCCCTCGCACTATGGTGCGAAAAGTATAGAATCTTTGTCCATCTTTCTTTTGCTTATTCGTCATCCACAGATTTGCATAGAATTCCTGGATCATTGTTATTCCAATAGTAATCTCATGATTAGCTAGAATCTCCCAGTCTCTTTCGAATTCACTCTTAGATCTCCGGGTATTCATCTTCTTTTGATTCGAATTTGGATTTTGGGATCACTGTCCTATTGCACATGATTTTGTAATAATTTTCTTCATGCTGCTTTGTGTAGAATTTGAAAGGTTTGAAAATAACTACTTGGTTGTCCTCTTTCTTGCTTGTTGAAGTGGGATTTTCACTTTTTGTAGCCATGGAATTCGAATGGAGTGAGAAGGAAAGGCTTTTTCTACACCAAACTTAAAAAGTTTGCTTATTTTCGAGCAAAAGAAAAGAAAGAAGATAAAGAAGAGGAGAAGAAGAATTTGAATATGAGGAAGAAGAGGTGGCCAAATGGTATAAATAGGGATGGGGAGGGTGGGAATTTGAAATTTAATTAGATAAAAGATAATTAAGATATGATTCACACTTTAGTAAAAGATAGAAAAAGATAAGTCTTTAAAATCAAAATATGTGAAAAAGATAAAAAGATAATGATAGAAGATATGAAAAAGATTTGAAAGTTAAATAAAAAGATTTGAAAAGTAATTGAAAAAGATATGAAATTTTGAAAAAGATTTGAAAAAGAAATTGAAAAGGAACTGAAAAAGATTTGAAAAGATTTTAAATTAGAATTGAAATTGAAGTTGAAATATGATAGTTTGAAGAATCTTGTTTTAAAAGATATGGTTAAGAAGATAAGATATAGAAAAGATGTGTTTTGAAAAAGTCAACATCCTCCTTACCCTGTTATGAGCATTGAATGCCCAGAATGGCATCCATTCTGTCGTTCAATGCCAAGCTGCTAGTCCTCTCTGGGTGTTGAAATCCTAGCCAGTCTCCCCTGGCTGGCGTTCAATTACTGCACATGATCACAAACTTAAAGGAAACATGAAAATTAAACTTGTTAAAACATAAATAAACTAAAATAAAAAGAAATAACTTTAATTATGGTTGGATTGCCTCCCAACAAGCGCTTCTTTAACGTTATTAGCTTGATGGTACTGCACTCAGTCTAGTAGCAGTGTTGAGCCTCTTTGCTCAATAGCTCCTTCAAGGTAATGCTTGACTCTCTGTCCATTGATGAGCGGATATTTTATACGCTTTTTGGGGGTAATTTCATGTAGATTTTAGTATGTTTTAGTTAGTTTTTAGTATATTTTCATTAGTTTTATGCAAAATTCACATTTCTGGACTTTACTATGAGTTTGTGTGTTTTTCTGTGATTTCAGGTATTTTCTGGCTGAAATTGAGGGACCTGAGCAAAAATTTGATATAGGCTGAAAAAGGACTGCTGATGCTGTTAGATTCTGACCTCCCTGCACTCAAAATGGATTTTTTGGAGCTACAAAAGTCTAATTGGCGCGCTCTCAATTGGGTTGGAAAGTAGACATCCAGGGATTTCCAACAATATATAATAGTTTATATTTTGCGTGAAGATAAATGACGTAAACTGGCGTTTAACGCCAGTTCCATATTGCATTCTGGCGTTGAATGCCAGAAACAAGTTGCAAGTTAGAGTTAAACGCCAGAAACAGGTTACAACCTGATGTTTAACTCCAGAAACAGCCCAGGCATGTGAGAAGCTTAAGTCTCAACCCCAGCACACATCAAGTGGGCCCCAGAAGTGGATTTCATCACTATCCATCTTAGTTTACTCATTTTCTGTAAACCTAGGTTACTAGTTTAGTATTTAAACAAATTTTAGAGACCTATTTTGTATCTCATGACATTTTAGATATGAACTTGGTACTCTTTGATGGCATGAGTCTCTAAACTCCATTGTTGGGGGTGAGGAGCTCTGCAGTGTCTCGATGAATTAATGGAATTATTTCTGTTTTCTATTCAAACACGCTTGTTTCTATCTAAGATATTCATTTGCACTTCAATATGAAGAAGGTGATAATCCATGACACTTATCACCATTCTCAACCTATGAACGCGTGCCTAACAACCACCTCCATTCTACATTAGATTGAATGAGTATCTCTTGGATTCCTTAATCAGAGTCTTCGTGGTATAAGCTAGAATCCATTGGCAGCATCCTTGAGAATCCGGAAAGTCTAAACCTTGTCTGTGGTATTCCAAGTAGGATTCAGGGATTGGATGACTGTGACGAGCTTCAAACTCGCGAGTCTTGGGCGTAGTGACAGACGCAAAAGGATCAATGGATCCTATTCCATCATGAGTGAGAACCGACAGATGATTAGTCGTGCGGTGACAGTGCACCTGGACCATTTTCACTGAGAGGACGGATGGTAGCCATTGACAACGGTGATCCACCAACACACAGCTTGCCATAGAAGGAACCTTGCGTGCGTGAAGAAGATGACAGTAGGAAAGCAGAGATTCAGAAGACAAAGTATCTCCAAAACTCCAACACATTCTCCATTACTGCATAACAATTACTAATTTCATGCTCTTTTACTTCTTACAATTGAAACTAAAGAACCCTATTGGTATCCTGACTAAGAATAATAAGATAACCATAGCTTGCATCAAGCCAACAATCTCCGTTGGATCGACCCTTACTCACGTAAGGTATTACTTGGACGACCCAATGCACTTGTTGGTTAGTTGTACGGAATTACATAGTGTCAGTGTAATTTTCGTGCAACAAGTTTTTGGCGCCGTTGCCGGGGATTGTTTTAGTTTGAACAACTGACGGTGAATCTTGTCATGTCTTTGCCTCAGGACTGCGCCAATGGCATAGTTGTTAGCGTCACACATTAGTTCCAATGGTAAGTCCCAGTTCGGTTTAGAGATTACAGGCGCAGTGATAAGCTTAGCTTTCAGAGTCTCAAAGGCCTGCAGACATTCTTGGTCAAAGACAAATGGAGTGTCGGTAGTTAGTAAGTTGCACAGGGGTTTTACGATTTTTAAAAAATCTTTTATAAACCTCCTGTAGAATCCTGCATGTCCCAAGAAACTTTTGATTCCTTTGACATTATTGGGTGGTGGTAATCGCTCAATTACCTCCACCTTAGCTTGATCCACTTCTATTCCCTTGTTCGAAATCCGATGCCCAAGAACAATCCCTTAAGATAGAAAAAGTGAGCCACCGGTTCAGGTACAAGAAACTATCATTACCACCTGGTCAATACGAAGTGACATTTTTCCCATATTAAAATCAAGTTTGTCTCTTAGCATCATTTAAGAACTAGGGCCAGATGGTCAAGGCAGGATTCAAATGAATCTCCAAAGACAGAGAAGTCATCCATGAATACTTCAAGGAACCTCTCCACTATATCAGAAAAGATGGAGAGCATACATCTTTAAAAGGTGGCAGGTGCATTGCCCAAGCCAAATGGCATCCACCTATAGGCAAACACGCCATATGGGCATGTAAATGCTGTATTTTCTTGATCCTGTAGATCCATTGCAATTCGATTGTAACCGGAATAGCCATCCAGGAAACAATAAAATGCGTGCCTAGCTAGTCTCTCTAGCATTTGATCTATGAATAGTAAAGGAAAATGATCCTTTCTGGTGGTGTTATTGAGCCTTCTATATTCAATGCACATACGCCACCCTGTAACTGTCTTTGTAGGAATCAATTTATTTTTTTCATTATGAACCACTGTCATGCCTCCCTTTTTGGAGACAACTTGGACAGGGCTCACCCAGGGACTGTCAGAAATGGGATAAATAATCCCAGCCTCCCATAATTTAGTGACTTCCTTTTGCACCACTTCCTTCATGGCTGGATTCAGTCACCTTTGTGGTTGTACCACTAGTTTATTGTCATCCTCCAATAGGATCTTGTGCATGTATCGGGTCGGACTAATGCCCTTAAGGTCACTTATTGTCCACCCAAGAGCTGTCTTGTGTATCTTTAGCACTTGGATTAGTACTTTTTCTTCATGTGGTTCTAAAGCAGAGCTTATAATCACAGGATAAGTATCCCAATCTCCAAGAAATGCATATTTCAAGGAGGATGGTAATGGCTTGAGCTCAAACTTAGGCGGCTTGTTCTCCTCCTTGGGAGTTTTTAGAGGTCCCTTATTTCCTCTGGCTCTTTTAACTCAGGCTGAGCATCATCAAAGATGTCATTTAGCTCCCCTTCGAGTTTCTCAGCCGTATTCATTTTTTCCACCAGGAAATCAATGATATCAATACTCATACACTCCTCTGGAGTATCTGGATGCTGCATGGCTTTAACCGCATTTAGTACGAACTCATCCTCATTGACTCTCAAGGTTACTTCCCCTTTTTCAACATCAATGAGGGTCCGTCCTGTAGCTAAGAAGGGTCTTCCTAGAATGAATGTTGCACTCTTGTGCTCATCCATTTCCAGAACCACAAAGTCTATGGGAAAAGAAAAATATCCAACCCTAACAATGATGTCCTTAACCACACCTGATGAAACTTCACAGAGCCATCAGCGAGTTGAAGACATATGCGGGTTGCTTTAACTTCATGAGTAAAACAAAGTTTGTTTATTAAGGATGAAGGTATTAAGTTAATACTTGCTCTAGGATCACATAGGGCTGTCTTTATGTAGGCATCCCCTAAGATGCAGGGTATCATAAAGCTCCCAGGATCTTTGTGTTTCTCTGGTAAGCTCTTTTGGATTACTGTAATGCATTCTTCAGTGGGGAGGTCTGTTTCTGCCTCTCTCTAATCCTTCTTATAGCTTAAGATGTCTTTCAAGAACTTAGCATAAGAAGGTATATGCTCAAGGGCCTCTGCAAAAAGGATCTTGATCTCAAGTATCTTGAGATAATCCGCAAAGCGGGCAAAATGTTTATCCTTTTCTGCTTGGCAGAGCTTCTAAGGATATGGCATCTTAGCCCTATATTCATCAACTTTAGTTGATGTAGATTGTATGCCTATAGAATTAGAAGGGTAAGGGGGTTAGTAGCTTTCTTAGGAAGGGTCTTATCAGCACTTGCATGTGCCTGACCATCCTTGGTTGGGCATTCAACGCCGTTGTTGCCCCCTTCCTAGCGTTCAACGCCAAGGGTGGGTTGATGACAAGTCATCTTATGCTAGTTTTACTAGCATTTTTCTTTGATTTTATTAGGTTTATTACACTTTCTTGCATGATAAGTAAGTGATTGGAGTAGAATTTCATTTTTATCATAGCTCAATCAAACATGGTCAATTTTATAGAAAATTATGAGGTTTATGCACAATTTAGTTAATTATTATGAACCTTATAATTTTGGTGAGACTTTGATTGCTTGTTTGATTGATGACAGGTGAAAATATGATGAAAAGAAGAAGGCAAAGTAGCAAGGTGTAGACGAACGCTGCGTTCATTTGATGAACACTACGTTCACACGCGACGCGCACGCGTACAAGGCGCTTCCGCGTGGATGAGCAATTTGGAAATCCACGCGTACGCACACATGGCGCACACACGTGGATTGAGGATTAACGTTCAGAAGAAATGAACGCTACGTTCACTTGGAGCAAACTCCTGTGATACTTTCAGAGTTTCGATTCGAAGATGGGCATCGACGCGCATGCGTGCATGATGCACACGCGTCGATATGACAAGTGTGGTGATAGGCGCAGACGCGTACATGGCACTAGGCGCAGAAGTGAAGTTTTATCATCCATGCGCATGCGCATAGGATGCGCACGCGTGGAGAGCGTTCATGGCACGAACGTAGCGTTCAGTTAATGAACGCTACCAAGGACGCGCACGCACCAAGGGCGCACACGCGTCGATGAATAAACGCAGCGTTCGCTCTGAGAATGCTACTTTCTCCTGAAGCAAGCTCCCAACCACAGCAAATGAGGACCCATTCTGATCCGTTTCTTCAAAGGCCAGAAAGGCCACTCCAAATACTAGATTACAAAAATTAGAAAGTGTATAAATAAGAGAACATTCAATTTCATTGGGGGCTTCTTTTCAGACTCTCTTATGATTTTTCATTTATAGCTTCCTTTTAGTTTTTCCTTAAGACTTTACATCTGAGTTGAATTTCTTCAATGTTCTTTGTCTTCTTCTGCAATTTATTTTTTGTTTTTGGTACTAGAGCAATGATGAACTAACTCCCAAATTTCATTAGGGGGAGGAGCTCTATTGTAATTTCCATGAATAAATGAAATTCTTCTTCTTCACAATTCATCTTTGTAGCTATTGGGTACCTTCTATTTTGGTTTAAAAATCTGATGAGCGGATATTTTATACGCTTTTTGGCGGTAATTTCATATAGATTTTAGTATGTTTTAGTTAGTTTTTAGTATATATTATTAGTTTTTAGGCAAAATTCATATTTCTGGACTTTACTATGAGTTTGTGTATTTTTTGTGATTTCAGGTATTTTCTGGCTAAAATTGAGAGAGCTGAGCAAAAATCTGATTCAGGCTGAAAAAGGACTGCTGATGCTATTGGATTCTGACCTCCCTACACTCGGAATAAAGTTTTTGGAGCTACAGAAGTCCAATTGGCACGCTATCAATTGGGTTGGAAAGTAGACATCCAGGGCTTTCCAACAATATATAATAGTCCATACTTTGGGCGAAGATAAATGACATAAACTGCCGTTTAACGCCAGTTCCATGTTGCATTCTGGCGTTGAACGCCAGAAACAGGTTGCAAGTTGGAGTTAAACTCCAGAAACAGGTTACAAGCTGACGTTTAACTCCAAAAACAGCCCAGATACGTGAGAAGCTCAACTCTCAGCCCCAGCACACACCAAGTGGGCCCCAGAAGTGGATTTCTGCACTATCTATCTTAGTTTACTCATTTTCTGTAAACCTAGGTTACTAGTTTAGATTTAAACAACTTTTAGAGACTTAATTTGTATCTCATGACATTTTAGATCTGAACTTTGTACTCTTTAACGGCATGAGTCTCTAAACTCCATTGTTGGGGGGTGAGGAGCTCTGCAGCTTTTCGATGAATTAATGCAATTATTTCTGTTTTCTATTTTAACACGCTTGTTTCTATCTAAGATGTTCATTCGCACTCCAATATGAAGAAGGTGATGATCCGTGACACTCATCACCATTCTTAACCTATGAACGCATGCCTGACAACCACCTCCGTTCTACATTAGACTGAATGAGTATCTCTTCGATTCCTTAATCGGAGTCTTCGTGGTATAAGCTAGAATCCATTGGCAGCATTCCTGAGAATCCAGAAAGTCTAAACCTTGTCTGTGGTATTCCTAGTAGGATTCAAGGATTGAATGACTATGACGAGCTTCAAACTCGCGAGTGTTGGGCATAGTGACAGACGCAAAAGGATCAATGGATCCTATGCTGACATGATCGAGAACCGACAGATGATTAGCCATGCTGTGATAGAGCATTTTGACCATTTTCACTGAGAGGATGGGAAGTAGCCATTGACAATGGTGACGCCCTACATACAGCTTGCCATGGAAGGAACCTTGTGTGTGTGAAGAAGAAGACAGGGGGAAAACAGAGATTCAGAAAATAAAGCATCTCCAAAACTCCAACACATTCTCCATTACTGCGTAATAATTACTTATTTTATGCTCTTTCACTTTTTACAATTGAAAATAAAGAACCCTATTGGTATCCTGACTAAGAATAATAAGATAACCATAGCTTGCTTCAAGCCAACAATCTCCGTGGGATTCGACCCTTACTCACGTAAGGTATTACTTGGACGACCCAGTGCACTTGCTGGTTAGTTGTGCGGAATTACATAGTGTGAGTGTGATTTTTGTGCAACAAGTTTTTGGCGCCGTTGCCGGGGATTGTTTGAGTTTGAACAACTGACGGTGAATCTTGTTGCTTAGATTAGGAAAAATTTGTCTTTTTGGTTTAGAGTCACTAGAATTGCATCTTCTATTATTCCTTTAAAAATTTTTTTTTTCTTTATTAATTGTTAGTTTTTCATTGAGTCTAGTTGCATGTTCTAAGTTTGGTGTCTTTTGTGTTTTTGTCATCAAAAAAGTAGATTTATCTGTTCAATCCTTGCATTTGTTAAATGTGTCTATTTTCTTGGGAATAGTTTCCCCTTGAGTTTTTTTAAATATTTTTAAAAAATAATTTTTCTTTGATTAAATCTTGTGCCAAACTTTAAGTTTGGTGTTCTCTTGTTAATTTTTCTTTAATTTTTGAAAATTTATTGTGGTTTTCTAAAAATTTTAAGTTTGGTGTTTTATATTTTGTTCTTGTTGTTCTTGTGAGTCTTCAAGGTGTTCTTGAGTCTTCTTTGTGCTTTGATCTTAAAATTTTTAAGTTTGGTGTGCCTTAGTGTTTTCCCTCCAAAATTTTTGAAAACAAGGAGCATTGGGTTTAAAAATTTTAAGTCTTGTGTCTTTTGTGTGTTTTTCTCTTTCATAATAAAATTCAAAAATAAAAAATATCTTTTCTAACTATTTTTAAGCAATTATTTCGAAATTTTTTTATAAAAATTCATATTTCAATTTCAAAATTTTTCAAATCTTATCCTTTTAAAAATCATATCTTTTTCAAAAATATCCTAACCACTTTCTCTCTCCTCACTTTTTCGAAAATCTTCATAAAATATTTTCAAATTTTTATTTTTATTTTTATTTTAGTTTTTATTTTATTTTATTTTATTATTTCGAAATTTTCTCTATAATAATAAAATAAATAAAATAAATCCACGTCATTTCCCTTTCTCCATCATGGACCTAAGTGGAAATGAACAGTCCAAAAGGACTCTGGGGTCATATGCTAACCCCACAACTGCTTCATATGGGAGTAGTATCTGTATACCCTCCATCGGAGTTAGTAGTTTTGAGTTGAATCCTCAGCTCATTATCATGGTGTAGCAAAGTTGCCAGTATTCCGGTCTTCCACAAGAAGAACCTACAAAGTCTCTGGCACAATTTTTACAAATTGCTGTCACAATACATGATAAAGAAGTAGATCAGGATGTCTACAGATATTACTGTTTCTATTTGCTGTAAAAGACCAAGCTAAGAGGTGGTTAAATAACCAACCTAAGGCTAGCATAAGGACATGGAAATAGCTGTCAGAAAAATTCTTGAATCAATATTTCCCTCCAAAACGGATGACACAGCTAAGGCTGAGCATCCAAAACTTTAAACAAAGAGATAATGAATCCCTTTTATGATGCCTGGGAGAGATACAGAGAGATGCTAAGAAAATGCCCCTCTGAAATGTTTTCAGAGTGGGTGCAGTTAGATATCTTCTATTATGGGCTTACAGAGAAAGCTCAGATTTCTCTAGATCACTCAGCTGGTGGATCTATCCACATAAGAAAGAAAATTGAAGAAACTCGAGAGCTCATTGATACAATTGCCAAAAACCAGCATCTGTACCTAAGCAGTGAATCTTCCATGAAAGAAGAGGCTAAGATAGTAACTGCTGAACTCAGTCCTGCAGAACAAGTTACTGAATTCAATCAGCAATTAGATTTTCTAACAAAACAGCTAGCTGAATTCAAGGAGATACTACAAGACACAAGAATGGCTAATATGAATATGGAAGTGCAGTTGAAGCAAACAGAATAGCAGTTATCAAAATAGATAACAGAAGAGTGCCAAGCAGTTCAATTAAGAAGTAGGAAGACATTAAATACCTCACTTCAAGGCAGCAAGAAGCCAATAAATGAACAAACTGCTACCCAAAATCCCTCTGAGGACAGTAAGAGCCCAGAGAGGAACAATTTTGGCATTCAAACGCCAGAAAAGGGTGAAGGGCTGGCGTTACACGCCAACCCATGCTCAGTTCTGGCGTTCAAACGCCAGAAACAGGCAAGAAGTTGGTGTTGAACGCCCAAAGGAAGCTCAGTTCTGGCATTCAGACGCCAGAAATAGATAAAGAGCTGGTGTCTAATGCCACTCCATCTTCTACCCCTGGCATTCAAACGCTAGTGGGGGATCAGACACATACAAGTGCTGATAGCAACCCCTCTAAAAAGGCTTCTCAACCCACATCTGTAGCCAATAAACCTACAGCAACTAAGGTTGAGGAATACAAAGCCAAAATGCCTTATCCACAGAAACTCCGCCAAGCAAAACATGATAAGCAATATTCCCGCTTTGCAGACTATCTCAGGACTCTTGAAATAAAGATTCCATTTGTAGAGGCACTTGAGCAAATACCCTCTTATGCTAAGTTCATGAAAGAGATCTTAAGTCATAAGAAGGATTGGAGAGAAACTGAAAAAGTTTACCTCACTGAAGAATGCAGTGCAGTCATTGGTGCACGAAATTGTGATCATCAATGGCGCCATCAACATGGTACGCTCAATTGCAATCTCAACTCTTTATCACAACTTCGCACAACTAACCAGCAAGTGCACTGGGTCGTCCAAGTAGTAAACCTTACGCGAGTAAGGGTCGATCCCACAGAGATTATTGGTATGAAGCAAGCTACGGTCATCTTGTAAATCTTAGTCAGGCGGATTCAAATGGTTATGGAGGATAACATAAAACATAAAATAAGGAAAGAGATACTTATGTAATTCATTGGTGAGAATTTCAGATAAGCGTATGGAGATGCTTTGTCCCTTCCGTCTCTCCGCTTTCCTACTATCTTCATCCAATCCTTCTTACTCCTTTCCATGGCAAGCTGTATGTTGGGCATCACCGTTGTCAATGGCTATAGTCCCGTCCTCTCAGTGAAAATGTTCAACGCGCTCTGTCACAACACGGCTATTCATCTGTCGGTTCTCAATCAGGTTAGAATAGAATCCAGTGATTCTTTTGCGTCTGTCACTAACGCCCAGCCTTCAGGAGTTTGAAGCTCGTCACAGTCATTCAATCCTCGAATCCTACTCATAATACCACAGACAAGGTTTAGACCTTCCGGATTCTCTTGAATGCCGCCATCAATTCTAGCTTATACCACGAAGATTCTGATTAAGGAATCCAAGAGATAAACATTCAAGCCTTATTTGCTTGTAGAACGGAAGTGGTTGTCAGGCACGCATTCATAAGTGAGAATGATGATGAGTGTCACATAATCATCACATTCATCATGTTCTTGGGTGCGAATGAATATCTTAGAACAAGAATAAGCTGAGTTGAATAGAAGAACAATAGTAATTGCATTAACACTCGAGGTACAGCAGAGCTCCACACCTTAATCTATGGTGTGTAGAAACTCCACCGTTGAAAATACATAAGAACAAGGTCTAGGTATGGCTGAATGGCCAGCCCCCGATAATCTAAGAACTAGACGTCCAAAGATGATCCTAAGATCTAAAGTGATCAAAAGATTCCAGGATGTCAAATACAATAGTAAAAGGTCCTATTTGTAGATAACTAGTAGCTTAGGGTTTACAAAAAATGAGTAAATTACATAAAAATCCACTTCCGGGCCTACTTGGTGTGTGCTTGGGCTGAGCATTGAAGCTTTCATGTGTAGAGACTTTTCTTGGAGTTAAACGCCAGCTTTTGTGCCAGTTTGGGCGTTTAACTCCCATTCTTGTGCCAGTTCCGGCGTTTAACGCCGGGCAGTCTTGAGCTGATTTGGAACGCCGGTTTGGGCCATCAAATCTCGGGCAAAGTATAGACCATTATATATTGCTGGAAAGCCCAGGATGTCTACTTTCCAACGCAATTAAGAGCGCACTAATTGTGCTTCTATAGCTTCAGAAAATCCACTTTGAGTGCAGAGAGGTCAGAATCCAACAGCATCTGCAGTCCTTTTCAGCCTCTGAATTAGATTTTTGCTCAGGTCCCTCAATTTCAGCCAGAAAATACCTGAAATCACAGAAAAACACACAAACTCATAGTAAAGTCCAGAAAAGTGAATTTTAAATAAAAACTAATAAAAATATAATAAAAACTAACTTAAACATACTAAAAACAATGCCAAAAAGCGTATAAATTATCCGCTCATCACAACACCAAACTTAAATTGTTGCTTGTCCCTAAGCAACTGAAAATCAAATAAGATAAAAAGAAGAGAATATACAATGAATTCCAAAAACATCTATGAAGATCAGTATTAATTAGATGAGCGGGGCTTTTAGCTTTTTGCCTCTGAACAGTTTTGGCATCCCACTTTATCCTTTGAAATTCAGAATGATTGGCTTCTATAGGAACTCAAAATCCAGATAGTGTTATTGATTCTCCTAGTTAAGTATGATGATTCTTGAACACAGCTACTTTATGAGTCTTGGCCGTGGCCCAAAGCACTCTGTCTTCCAGTATTACCACCGGATACATACATGCCACAGACACATAACTGGGTGAACCTTTTCAGATTGTGACTCAACTTTGCTAGAGTCCCCAATTAGAGGTGTCCAGGGTTCTTAAGCACACTTTTTTTTGCCTTGGATCACAACTTTATTTTTTACCCTTGCCTTTTGGTTTAAAGGGCTATTGGCTTTTTCTTCTTGCTTTCTCTGTCTTTCTTTTTCCGCATATACTCTCTCTTTTTTTTTTTTGAATTCACTGCTTTTTCTTGTTTCAAGAATCATTTTTCTAATTTTTCAGATCCTCAGTAACATGTCTCCTTTTTCATCATTCTTTCAAGAGCCAACAATTTTAACATTCATGAACAACAAATTCAAAAGACATATGCACTGTTCAAGCATACATTCAGAAGTCAAAAGTATTGCCACCACATTAAAATAATTAATCTGTTATAAAATTCAAAATTCATGCAATTCTTCTCTTTTTCAATTAAGAACATTTTTCATTTAAGAAAGATGATGGATTCATAGGACATTCATAACTTTAAGGCATAGACACTAAGACACTAATGATCATAAGACACAAACATAGATAAACATAAGCATAAAAATTTGAAAAACAGGAAAATAAAGAACAAGGAAGTTAAAGAACGGGTCCACCTTAGCGATGGCGGCTTGTTCTTCCTCTTGAAGATCTTATGGAGTGCTTGAGCTCCTCAATGTCTCTTCCTTGCCTTTGTTTCTCCTCTCTCATGATTCTTTGATCTTCTCTAATTTAATGGAGGAGGATGGAATGTTCTTGATGCTCCACCCTTAGTTGTCCCATGTTGGAACTCAATTCTCCTAGGGAGGTGTTGATTTGCTCCCAATAGTTTTGTGGAGGAAAGTGCATCCCTTGAGGCATCTCAGGGATTTCATGATGAGTGGGATCTCTTGTTTGCTCCATCCTTTTCTTAGTGATGGGCTTGTCCTCATCAGTGAGGATGTCTCCCTCTATGTTAATTCCAACTGAATTACACAGGTGACAAATGAGATGAGGGAAGGCTAACCTTGCCAAGGTAGAGGACTTGTCTGCCACCTTATAAAGTTCTTGGGATATAACCTCATGAACTTCTACTTCCTCTCCAATCATGATGCTATGAATCATGATAGCCCGGTCTATAGTGACTTCGGACCGGTTGCTAGTGGGAATGATTGAGCGCTGGATGAATTCCAACCATCCCTAGCCACCGGCTTGAGGTCATACCTTCTCAGTTGAACCGGCTTCCCTCTTGAATCTCTCTTCCATTGAGCTCCCTCTTCACAAATGTCTATGAGGACTTGGTCCAACCTTTGATCAAAGTTGACCCTTCTAGTGTAAGGGTGTTCATCTCCTTGCATCATGGGCAAGTTGAATGCCAACCTTACATTTTCTGGACTAAAATCTAAGCATTTCCCTCGAACCATTGTAAGCCAATTCTTTGGGTCCGGGTTCACACTTTGATCATGGTTCTTGGTGATCCATGCATTGGCATAGAACTCTTGAACCAATAAGATTCCGACTTGTTGAATGGGGTTGGTAAGAACTTCCCAACCTCTTCTTTGGATCTCATGTCGGATCTCTGGATATTCACTCTTTTTGAGTTTGAAAGGGACCTCGGGGATCACCTTCTTCATGGCCACAACTTCATAGAAGTGGTCTTGATGCACCCTTGAGATGAATCTCTCCATCTCCCATGACTCGGAGGTTGAAGCTTTTGCCTTCCCTTTCCTCTTTCTAGAGGTTTCTCCGGCCTTAAATGACATAAATGGTTATGGAAAAACAAAAAGCAACGCTTTTACCACACCAAACTTAGAAGGTTTGCTCGTCCTCAAGCAAAAGAAGAAAGAAGAGAGTAGAAGAAGAAGAAATAGAGGAGATGGAGGTGGCTTTATTTTTTGGCCAAGGGGGAGAAGTAGTGTGTAGGTTGTGTGAAAATGAAGGAGTGAAGATGGGTTTATATAGGGGTGGAGAGAGGGGTAGAGTTCGGCCAATATGGGTGGGTTTGGGAGGGAAAGTGGTTTGAATTTGAATGGTGAGGTAGGTGGGGTTTTATGAAGGATGGATGAGAGTGGTGAAGAGAATGGTGGGATTTGATAGGTGAGGGGTTTTTGGAAAAGAGGTGTTGAGGTGATTGGTGAATGGGTGAAGAAGAGAGAGAGTGGTGGGGTAGGTGGGGATCCTGTGGGTCCACAGATCCTGAGGTGTCAAGGATAATTCATGCCTGCACCAAGTGGCAAGCAAAAATGTTCCTTCTGCCAATCCTGGCGTTAAACGCCAGGCTGGTGCCCATTTCTGGCATTTAACGCCAGCTTCTTGCCCATTCCTGGCATTAAACGCCAGTCTGGTGCCCCTTTCTGGCGTTAAACGCCCAAAATGGTGCCAGACTGGGCGTTAAACGCCCATTTTGCTATCTTCACTGGCGTTTAAATGCCAGCAAATTTTCCTCCAGGGTGTGCTATTTTTCTTTCTGTTTTTCATTCTGTGGCAAATTCTTCCCATGATCATCAACCTATAGAAAACATAAAATAACAATGGAAAATAGATAAATTTAACATTGGGTTGCCTCCCAACAAGCGCTTCTTTAATGTCAGTAGCTTGACAGTAGGCTCTCATGGAGCCTCACAGATGTTCAGAGCAATGTTGGAACCTCCCAACACCAAACTTAGAGTTTGAATGTGGGGGTTCAACACCAAACTTAGACTTTGGTTGTGGCCTCTCAACACCAAACTTAGAGTTTGACTGTAGGGGCTCTGTTTGACTCTGTTTTGAGAGAAGCTCTTCATGCTTCCTCTCCATGGTTATAGAGGGATATCTTTGAGCTTTAAACATAAAGGATTCTTCATTCACTTGAATGATCAATTCTCCTCTGTCAACATCAATCACAGCCTTTGCTGTGGCTAGGAAGGGTCTGCCAAGGATGATGGATTCATCCATGCACTTCCCAGTCTCTAGGACTATGAAATCAGCAGGGATGTAATGGTCTTCAATCTTTACCAAAACATCCTCTACAAGTCCATAAGCTTGTTTCCTTGAATTGTCTGCCATATCTAGTGAGATTCTTGTAGCTTGTACCTCAAAGATCCCTAGCTTCTCCATTACAGAGAGAGGCATGAGGTTTATGCTTGACCCTAGGTTACACAGAGCCTTCTTGAAGGTCATGGTGCCTACTGTACAAGGTATTGAGAACTTTCCAGGGTCCTGTCTCTTTTGAGGTAATCTCTGCCTAGTCAAGTCATCCAGTTCTTTGGTGAGCAAAGGGGGTTCATCCTCCCAAGTCTCATTACCAAATAACTTGTCATTTAGCTTCATGATTGCTCCAAGGTACTTAGCAACTTGCTCTTCAGTGACATCTTCATCCTCTTCAGAGGAAGAATACTCATCAGAGCTCATGAATGGCAGAAGTAAATCCAATGGAATCTCTATGGTCTCAGTGTGAGCCTCAGATTCCCATGATTCCTCATTGGGGAACTGATTGGAGGCCAGTGGATGTCCATTAAGGTCTTCCTCAATGGCGATCACTGTCTCTTCCTCCTCTCCAAATTCGGCCATGTTGATGGCCTTACACTCTCCTTTTGGATTCTCTTCTGTATTGCTTGGGAGAGTGCTAGGAGGGAGTTCAGTAACTTTCTTACTCAGCTGACCCACTTGTGCCTCTAAGTTTCTAATGGAGGACCTTGTTTTAGTCATGAAACTTTGAGTGGTTTTGATTAGATCAGAGACCATGGTTGCTAAGTCAGAGTGGCTCTGCTTAGAATTCTCTGTCTGTTGCTGAGGAGATGATGGAAAAGGCTTGCCATTGCTAAACCTGTTTCTTCCACCATTATTGTTGTTGAAACCTTGTTGAGGTCTCTGTTGATCCTTCCATGAGAGATTTGGATGATTTCTCCATGAAGGATTATAGGTGTTTCCATAGGGTTCTCCCACGTAATTCACCTCTTCCATTGATGGGTTCTCAGGATCATAAGCTTCTTCTTCAGATGAAGTGTCCTTAGTACTGCCTGGTGCAACTTGCATTCCAGACAGACTTTGAGAAATCATATTGACTTGCTGAGTCAATATTTTGTTCTGAGCCAATATGGCATTCAGAGTATCAATCTTAAGAACTCCTTTCTTCTAATTCGTCCCATTGTTCACAGGATTCCTTTCAGAAGTGTACATGAATTGGTTATTTGCAACCATTTCAATGAGTTCTTGAGCTTCTGCATGCGTCTTCTTCAGATGAAGAGATCCTCCAGCAGAGCTATCCAATGACATCATGGACAGTTCAAATAGACCATCATAAAAGATACCTATGATGCTCCATTCAGAAACATGTCAGAAGGACACTTTCTGATCAATTGTTTGTATCTTTCCCAAGCTTCATAGAGGGATTCACCTTCCTTCTATCTGAAGGTTTGGACTTCCACTCTAAGCTTACTCAATTTTTGAGGTGGAAAGAACTTTGCCAAGAAGGCATTGACTAGCTTTTCCCAAGAGTTCAGGCTTTCTTTAGGTTGTGAGTTGGTGCACGAAATTGCAATCACACTTTTGCAATTCTGCACAACTAACTAGCAAGTGCACTGGGTCGTCTAAGTAATACCTTACATGAGTAAGGGTCGGTCGATCCCACGGAGATTGTTGGCTTGAAGCAAGCTATGGTTATCTTGTAACTCTTAGTCAGGATATAAATAATTCTCAAGTTTAATTGCGAAAAGTAAAAGAACATGAAATAAATACTTGTTTTGCAGTAATGGAGAACAGGTTGAGGTTTTGGAGATGCTCTATCTTCTGGATCTCTGCTTTCCTACTGTCTTCTTCTTCATGCACGCAAGGCTCCTTCCATGGCAAGCTGTATGTAGGGTTTCACCGTTGTCAATGGCTACTTCCCATCCTCTCAGTGAAAATGTTCAACGCGCTCTGTCACAGCACGGCTAATCATCTGTCGGTTCTCAATCAGGTTGGAATAGAACCCAGTGATTCTTTTGCGTCTGTCACTAACACCCAGCGCTCAGGAGTCTGAAGCTCGTCACAGTCATTCAATCCTTGAATCCTACTCAGAATACCACAGACAAGGTTTAGACCTTCCGAATTCTCTTGAATGCCGCCATCAATTCTAGCTTATACCACGAAGATTCTGATTAAGGAATCCAAGAGATATTCACTCAATCTAAAGTAGAACGGAGGTAGTTGTCAGGAACAGGTTCATAAGTGAGAATGATGATGAGTGTCATGGATCATCACATTCATCCAGTTGAGGGACAAGTGATATCATAGAATAGAAGCAAGCGTGATTGAATGAAAAACAGTAGTAATTGCATTAATCCATCAAGACACAGCAGAGCTCCTCACCCCCAACCATGGGGTTTAGAGACTCATGACGTAGAAGATACAATAAGAAACGTGTAATGTGTCATGAGGTACAGATACAATAGCAAAAAGTCCTATTTATGGTGAACTAGTGACATAGGGTTTACAAGAATGAGTAAATGACGTAAAAATCCACTTCCGTGGTCCACTTGGTGTGTGCTTGGGCTGAGCATTGAAGCTTTTATGTGTAGAGACTTTTCCTGGAGTTAAACGCCAGCTTTTGTGCCAGTTTGGACATTTAACTCCAACTTTTGTGCCAGTTCCGGCGTTAAACGCCTAGAATTCTGAAGCTGATTTGAAACGCCGGTTTGGGCCATCAATTCTTGGTCAAAGTATCGACTATTATATATTGCTGGAAAGCCCAGGATGTATACTTTCCAACGCAATTGAGAGAGAGCCAATTGAGCTTCTGTATCTACAGAAAATCCACTTTGAGTGCAGGGAGGTCAGAATCCAACAGCATCTGCAGTCCTTTTTCAGCCTCTGAATCAGATTTTTGCTCAGGTCCCTCAATTTCAGCCAGAAAATACCTGAAATCACAGAAAAACACACAAACTCATAGTAAAGTCCAGAAAAGTGAATTTTAAATAAAAACTAATAAAAATATAATAAAAACTAATTAAAACATACTAAAAACATACTAAAAACAATGCCAAAAACCGTATAAATTATCCGCTCATCATGAGTCCAACCATATCCTAGCTCTATCTCTTATAGAAAAAGGGAATAGCATAAGTCTGTAGACCTCAGGGTCAACTCCATTGGTCTTGACAGTGTCACAGATTTGCAAGAATTCAGTTAAAAACTGATGAGGATCTTCCAATGGAAGTCCATGGAACTTGCAATTCTGTTGCATTAGAGAAACTAATTGAGGCTTAAGCTCAAAGTTGTTTGCTCCAATGGCAGGGATAGAGATGCTTCTCCCATAGAAGTCGGGAGTAGGTGCAGTAAAGTCACCCAACACCTTCCTTGCATTGTTTGCATTGTTGTTGTTTTCGGCTGCCATGTCTTCTTCTTTGAAGATTTCTGTTAGGTCCTCTACAGAGAATTGTGCTTTAGCTTCTCTTAGCTTTCGCTTCAAGGTTCTTTCAGGTTCAGGGTCAGCTTCAACAAGAATGCCTTTGTCTTTGCTCCTGCTCATACGAAAGAGAAGAAAACAAGAAAATATGGAGTCCTCTATGTCACAGTATAGAGATTCCTTGAGGTGTCAGAGGAAAAGAAGAATAGAAGGAGGAGGTAGAAGAATACGAACTTATCAAGAGGGATAGAGTTTGAATTATGCATTGAGGAGAAGTGTTAGTCCATAAATAGAAGGATGTGAGAAGAGGGAAAGAAATTTTTGAAAATTAAAGTGAATTAATTAAAAGAAATTTTGAAAAATGGTAATTGATTTTCAAAAACTAAGATTGGGAAAGAAATTAAGTGAAATTTGAAAAAGATTTTGAAATTAGAAATCAAAAAGATATGATTGAAAACTATTTTGAAAAAGATGTGATTAAGAAGATATGATTGAAAAGTTATGGTTTTAAAAAGATATGATTGAAAAGATATGATTGAAAAACAATTTAAAAAGATTTGATTTTTAAAATCAATGACTTGGCTAACAAGAAAAGATATGATTCAAGCATTAAACCTTTCTCAACAGATAAGGCAACATACTTGAAATGTTGAATCAAATCATTAATTGTTAGCAAGTATTTTTAAAAAATGGAAAGAAATTGATTTTGAAAATATATGATTGAAAAGATATGATTTGAAAAAGATTTGATTTTGAAAAATTATGAAAACTTGAAAAAAAAATGAATTAAAAATAGAATCGTCCCTCTTGTGCCATCCTGGCGTTAAACGCCCAGAATGGTATCCATTCTGGCGTTTAACGCCCAAAACTCTACCCTTTTGGGCGTTAAACGCCCAGCCAGGTATCCTGGCTGGCGTTTAAACACTAGTTTTCCTTCTTCACTGGGCGTTTTGAACGCCCAGCTTTTTCTGTGTGATTCCTCTGCTGTATGTTCTGAATCTTCAATTCTCTGTATTATTGACTTGAAAAGACACATATTAAAATTTTTTTGGATTTTTAATAATGAGGAATTATCAAAATGAAACTAAGATCAAATAAACAATGCATGCAAGACACTAAACTTAGAAGTTTGTATACTACTGACACTAACAAATTGAGAATGCATATGAGAAACAACAAAACACACAAAACAAGAGAATTTAAAGATCAGAGCAAGAAAATCATCAAGAACATCTTGAAGATCAATGAAGACACATGAATGAGTTCGAATAATGCAAGAAGAACAGAAACATGCAATTGACACCAAACTTAATATTAGACATTAGACTCAAACAAGAAATATTTTTGGTTTTTATGATTTTGTAAATTTTTTTGGTTTTTTCGAAAATTATGTGGAAAAAGAAAATAAAGAGGATCAAAACTTTTAATAAGAATTCCAGGAATCATGCAATGTTAGTCTAAAGCTTTAGTCTAAAGAAATTAGACATGGCTAGCCAAGCTTCAGCATGACATTACATTCAAGAGCTAAATTGATGAAAATCAATCAGCTTTGGTGATGATAAGAACATCACCTTGAAACTCTAGAATTCATTCTTAAAAATTCTAAAGAAAAATACCTAATCTAAGCAACAAGATGAGCCGTCAGTTGTCCAAACAATCCCCGGCAACGGCGCCAAAAACTTGGTGCACGAAATTGTGATCATCAATGGCGCCATCAACATGGTACGCTCAATTGCAATCTCAACTCTTTATCACAACTTCGCACAACTAACCAGCAAGTGCACTGGGTCGTCCAAGTAATAAACCTTACGCGAGTAAGGGTCGATCCCACGGAGATTATTGGTATGAAGCAAGCTATGGTCATCTTGTAAATCTTTGTCAGGCGGATTCAAATGGTTATGGAGGATAACATAAAACATAAAATAAGGATAGAGATACTTATGTAATTCATTGGTGAGAATTTCAAATAAGCGTATGGAGATGCTTTGTCCATTCCGTCTCTCCGCTTTCCTACTGTCTTCATCCAATCCTTCTTACTCCTTTCCATGGCAAGCTGTATGTTGGGCATCACCGTTGTCAATGGCTACAGTCCCGTCCTCTCAGTGAAAATGTTCAACGCGCTCTGTCACAGCACGGCTATTCATCTGTCGGTTCTCAATCAGGTTGGAATAGAATCCAGTGATTTTTTTGCGTCTGTCACTAACGCCCAGCCTTCAGGAGTTTAAAGCTTGTCACAGTAATTCAATCCTCGAATCCTACTCGGAATACCACAGACAAGGTTTAGACCTTCCGGATTCTCTTGAATGCCGCCATCAATTCTAGCTTATACCACGAAGATTCTGATTAAGGAATCGAAGAGAGAAACATTCAAGCCTTATTAGCTTGTAGAACGGAAGTGGTTGTCAGGCACGCATTCATAAGTGAGAATGATGATGAGCGTCACATAATCATCACATTCATCATGTTCTTGGGTGCGAATGAATATCTTAGAACAAGAATAAGCTGAATTGAATAGAAGAACAATAGTAATTGCATTAACACTCGAGGTACAACAGAGCTCCACACCTTAATCTATGGTGTGTAGAAACTCCACCGTTGAAAATACATAAGAACAAGGTCTAGGCATGGCCGAATGGCCAGCCCCAAAAATCTAAGAACTAGACGTCCAAAGATGATCCTAAGATCTAAAGTGATCAAAAGATTCCAGGATGTCAATTACAATAGTAAAAGGTCCTATTTGTAGATAACTAGTAGCTTAGGGTTTACAAAAAATGAGTAAATGACATAAAAATCCACTTCGGGGCCCACTTGGTGTGTTCTTGGGCTAAGCATTGAAGCTTTCATGTGTAGAGACTTTTCTTGGAGTTAAATGCCAGCTTTTGTGCCAGTTTGGGCGTTTAACTCCCATTCTTGTGCCAGTTCCGGCGTTTAACGTCGGGCAGTCTTGAGCTGATTTGGAACGCCGGTTTGGGCCATCAAATATCGAGCAAAGTATGAACTATTATATATTGCTGGAAAGCCCAGGATGTCTAATTTTCAACGCAATTGAGAGCGCACCAATTGGGCTTCTGTAGCTCTAGAAAATCCACTTCGAGTGCAGGGAGGTTAGAATCCAACAACATTTGCAGTCCTTTTCAGCCTCTGAATCAGATTTTTGCTCAGGTCCCTCAATTTCAGCCAGAAAATACCTGAAATCACAAAAAAACACACAAACTCATAGTAAAGTCCAGAAAAGTGAATTTTAAATAAAAACTAATAAAAATATAATAAAAACTAACTAAAACATACTAAAAATATACTAAAAACAATGCCAAAAAGCGTATAAATTATCCGCTCATCAGTCATTCTAAAAATCTTACCAGAAAAGATTAAAGATTCCAGAAGCTTTATGATACCATGCACATTAGAGGGTACTTGTACCAAGCAAGCTCTATGTGATCTTGGGGCAAGTATCAACCTAATACCTGCATCTACTATCAGAAAGGTTGGTTTGACTGAAGAAGTCAAACCAACCCAGATATGTCTCCAACTTGCTGATGGCTTCATTAAATACCCATCAGGCGTGATTGAAGACATGATTGTCAAGGTTGGCCATTTGTCTTTCCCACTGACTTTGTGGTGCTAGAAATAGAGGAGCACAAGAGTGCAACTCTCATTCTAGGAAGACCTTTCCTAGCAACTGGACGAACCCTCCTTAATGTCCAAAAAGGGGAAGTGACCCTGAGAGTCAATGAGGACGAGTTTAAGCTGAATGTTGTCAAAGCTATGCAGCATCCAGACACCCCAAATGACTGCATGACCATTGATATTATTGACTCTGGTAAAAAAGGTCAATATGACTGAGAGTCTCGAATCAGAGCTAGAAGATATCTTTAAAGATATTCAGCCTAATCTGGAGGAACCAGAGAGAATGATAGAACCTCTGAAAATTCCTTAGGAAGAGGAGAAACCTCCTAAACCCGAGCTCAAACCATTACCATCATCCCTAAAATATGCATTTCCGGGAGAAGGTAACACTTTTCCTGTAATCATAAGCTCTACCTTAGAGCCACAGGAAGAGGAAGCACTAATTCAAGTGCTAAGGACACACAAGACAACTCTTGGGTGGTCCATCAGTGATCTTAAGGGCATCAGCCCAGCCATATGCATGCACAAGATCCTATTGGAGGATGACGCTAAGCTAGTGGTTCAACCACAGAGGTAGCTGAATCCAGCCATGAAGGAGGTAGTGCAGAAAGAGGTCACTAAATTACTAGAGGCTGGGATTATTTATCATATTTTTGATAGCCACTGGGTAAGCCCTGTCCAAGTCGTCCCTAAGAAGGGTGGCATGACAGTGGTTCATAATGAAAAAAATGAACTGGTTCCTACAAGAACAGTTACAGGGTGGCGTATGTGTATTGATTATAGAAAGCTCAATACAGCTACCAGAAATGATCATTTTCCTTTACCATTCATAGACCAGATGCTAGAAAGACTAGCAGGTCATGAATACTACTGCTTCCTGGATGGATATTCAGGTTATAATCAAATTGCAGTAGATCCCCAGGATCAAGAGAAAACAGCATTCACATGTCCATCCAGAGTATTTGCATACAGAAGGATGCCATTTGGTCTCTGCAATGCACCTGCAACCTTTCAAAGATGCATGCTCTCTATTTTCTCTGATATGGTGGAAAATTTTCTAGAAGTCTTCATGGATGACTTCTCATTATTTGGAGACTCATTCAACTCTTGTCTTGACCATCTAGCACTTGTTCTAAAGAGGTGCCAAGAGACTAACCTGGTTTTAAACTGGGAGAAATGTCACTTTATGGTGACTGAAGGAATTGTCCTTGGGCACAAATTTTCGAACAAGGAAATAGAGGTGGATCAAGCTAAGGTAGAGGTAATTGAAAAATTACCACCACCTACCAATGTTAAGGCAATCAGAAGCTTTCCGGGGCATGCAGGATTCTATAGGAGGTTTATAAAAGATTTTTCAAAAATTGCCAAACCTCTGAGTAATCTGCTAGCTGCTGACACACCATTTATCTTTGATAAGGAGTGTCTGCAGGCATTTGAGAATCTGAAAGCTAAGCTGGTTACAGCACCAGTCATCTCTGCACCAGGCTGGACGTTACCATTTGAACTAATGTGTGATGCCAGTGACCATGCCATTGGTGCAGTGTTGGGACAAAGGCATGACAAGCTTCTACACGTCATTTACTATGCCAGTCGTGTTTTAAATGACGCACAGAAGAACTACACAACCATAGAAAAAGAGTTACTTGCAGTGGTTTATGCCATTGACAAGTTCAAATCTTATTTAGTAGGATCAAAGGTGAATGTGTACACTTACCATGCTGCTCTTAAATATCTACTCACAAAGCAGGATTCAAAACCCAGACTCATAAGATGGGTGTTTCTTCTGCAAGAGTTTGATATAGAAATAAGAGACAGAAAAGGGACAGAGAACCAAGTAGCAGATCACCTCTCCCAAATAAAATCAGTAGAAGGGGCGTCACTCCCTCTTACTGAGATCTCTGAAAACTTTCCGGATGAGCAACTCTTTGCCATCCAGGAAGTACCATGGTTTGCAGACATTGCAAACTACAAGGCTGTGAGATTCATGCCCAAAGAGTATAGTAGGCAGCAATCAATGAAATTGATCACATATGCAAAGTACTATCTTTGGGATGAACCATATCTCTTCAAGAGATGTGCAGACGGAGTAATCCATAGATGTGTGCCTAAAGAAGAAGCACAGAAGATCATATGGCATTGCCATGGATCACAATATGGAGGACATTTTGGAAGTGAGCGAACAGCCACAAGAGTCCTCCAATGTGGCTTCTATTGGCCTACTCTCTATAAAAACTCCCGAGAGTTTGTACTTAATTGTGACAGTTGCCAAAGATCTAGCAATCTGCCTCACAGTTATGCCATGCCTCAATAAGGGATCTTGGAGATTGAGTTGTTTGATGTATGGGGTATTGACTTCATGGGGCCTTTCCCACCATCATACTCAAACACTTATATTCTGGTGGCAGTGGATTATGTATCCAAATGGGTGGAAGCTATTGCAACACCGACTAATGATACTAAGACAGTGCTGAAATTCCTCTAGAAATATATCTTCAGCAGATTTGGTGTCCCTAGAGTACTAATCTGTGATGGAGGCACTCATTTCTACAATAAAAAGCTTTACTCTGCTATGGTTCGATATGGAGTCAGCCACAGGGTGACAACTCCATATCATCCACAGAAAAATGGGCAAGTTGAAGTCTCTAATAGAGAACTTAAAAGAATCCTGGAATGGACTGTGATTAACTGTAGAAGGGATTCGGCAAAAAGCTTGGATGATGCTCTGTGGGCATATAGAACAGCATTCAAGACTCCTATAGGGACCTCTCCATACCAGCTTGTGTATGGAAAAGCCTGTCACTTGCTAGTGGAATTGGAACATAAGGCCTACTGGGCAACCAGATTCCTAAACCTTGATGCTAAGTTAGCTGGAGAAAAACGATTGCTCCAGTTAAATGAGCTAGAGGAATTCAGACTCAATGCTTTCGAAAATGCAAAAATTTACAAAGAGAAAGCAAAAAGATGGCATGATAAGAAACTGTCATCCAAAGTCTTTGAGCCAGGGCAGAAAGTTCTGCTGTTTAATTCTAGGCTCAGATTATTCCCCAGGAAATTGAAATCCCGGTGGAGAGGTCCATATGTGATTACAAGTGTGTCACCATATGGATATGTAGAGCTTCAGGATAATGATTATAACAAAAAGTTCATTGTTAATGGACAGAGAGTCAAACATTATCTTGAAAGCAATTTTGAACAAGAATGCTCAAAACCGAGACTTGATTAAACCTCAGTAATAGTCCAGCTAAAGACAATAAAGAAGTGCTTGCTGGGAGGCAACCCAGCCATTTTGTTAATTAATTGAATTTTACAGGTTCATACTAATTATCTTCAAGGTAAAATAGCAATTGCATGAGTTCACAGAGTTACAGAAGGATTAAGAGGATAAAATAGCAAAAAGAAGCTCACTGGTGCGAAAAAGCCAGTAAGAGCTGCTTTGGGCGTTAAACGCCCAAAAGAAGCATCTACTGGGCATTTAATGCCAGTAGAGATAGCCATTTGGCGTTCAATGCCAGAAAGAAGCAACTTCTGGGCGTTTAACACCAGATTGGCAGCATCCTAGGCGTTCAGAAAAATGGCCAATGATAAAGGATTTTCTGGCGTTTAACGCCAGCTAGATGCTACAGCTGGGCGTTAAATGCCCAGGAGAAGCTACAAATGGGCGTTAAACGTCCAAAACATGCAGCGTTTGGGCGTTTAACGCCAGGATTGTAGGGATGAGGTAAATTCGTTTTTCACTTCAATTTTTTTCCATTTTTTATGTTTCAATTCATGATTTCTTGCATAAACATGTTACAAACTCTTATCTTTCAACTTCAATTCCAAAAATTTTTAATCCTAAACTTGTTTCTTAATTCTTCTTCAAAATCTTTTCAAACCTTTTTCAAAACTCAATTTTCTTTTTAAATTCTTTTCAAATCTGTTTAAATTATTTTCAAATCTTTTTAAACTCATCATATCTTCTTTTCAAAATTCAGGTTTATCTTTTTCAAATATCTTTCATAACTTTTCAATTTTAAATTAAATCTTTTTCCTATCACACTTATCTTTTACAAATTATATCTTCCATCTTATCTTTTTTTAAAATTTTTGAAAACCCACCCCTCCCCTTTAAATCCACGTGTGGCCTCCCTCTTCTCCTCCACCATTCGAAATTGGCTCTCCTTCTATCCCTCTCCTTTCCTTTCTTTTGCTTGAGGACAAGCAAACCTCTAAGTTTGGTGTGTTTATCCGTGATCATTAAACCAATACCCACTAAGATCATGGCTCCTAAGGAAAAACAAACCACTCCAAGAGGCAAGAAAGAGAATATTCTAAGACCACTTTGGAATCAAGGGAAGTTCTTAACCAAAGAACATTCAGACCATTACTACAAAATAATGGGTCTAAGGTCAGTGATCCCGGAAGTTAAATTCGATCTGAAAGAAGACGAATATCTGGAAATTCAAGAGCAAATTCGAAATAGGATCTGGAAAATCCTAGCTAATCCTGAAATAAAGGTGGAAAGAAACATGGTTCAGGAATTCTACTCTAATCTGTGACAAACAGACAGGCAGAGAATAGCTGGAACCGCCTTTTATGACTATCATACCTTGGTCAGAGGGAAGATTGTTCACTTTCACCCTGACAAAATCAGGGAGATCTTTAAGCTACCTCAGCTGAAAGATGACCCAGACTTCTTTAATAGGAGAATGATGAGAACAAATAAGGGCTTGGACGAAATTCTAGAGGACATATGCCTTCCTGGAACCAAGTGGACAACCAGCACAAAAGGTGTCCCAATTCAACTCAAGAGAGAAGATCTCAAACCAATCGCCAGAGGCTGGCAGGACTTCATTGGGCGTTCTATACTGCCCACTAGCAACCGCTCTGAAGTCACCATCAAAAGAGCAGTAATGATCCATTACATTATGTTGGGAAAAGAAGTGGAAGTTAATCAGCTGATTTCTTGTGAACTTTACACAATTGCAAACAAGAACTCCAAAGATGCCAAAGATGCCAAATTGGCTTATCCAAGCTTAATCTCCATGCTATGTAAAGATGCTGGGGTGAAGATGGGAGTAACTGAGTATATCTCAGTTAAGTGACCAATCACCAAAAAGTCAATGGAAGGACAACAAGTGCAGAACTACCCCATCAATAGGAAAGCACAGGAGTTCCTCCTGGAAATCCCTCAAATTGAATACTGGGAGCGTCTTGAAGCATCTGTCACCAAGTTGTAAGAAGCTGTGGAGAAACTAAAGGAAGAACAGCAAAATCAAAATAGCATGCTTTGCAAACTGCTTAGGGAACAAGAAGAGCAAGGGCATGAACTGAATCAACTGAAGCGTTAGAGGCTATCTCTTGAAGGACCAAGCACCCCACAGATTAAAGGAGCATCCACCTCCCAAAATAAAGGTTGTAGAGTCCTAATCTTAGCCTTAACTCTGTGATAGTTGTTCTTATTAGGAATTTACCTTAGACGTTATATATGAGTAGTAGTAATTAGTATATCTATTTTGATTTTATCTCCAATTAATCTATAGTTTTTTTTTTCTCATCATCATCAAATGTGAATAAAATAGTAGATTTTTAGAATAAAGAGGTAATTTTTTTCGAGTTTTTAATAAGAAAAATTCTAATTATTTAGATGTGGTGGCAATACTTTTTGTCTTCTGAATGAATGCCTGAACAGTGCATATTTTTTATATTAAATTTTATGAATGTTAAAATTGTTGGCTCCTAAAAGAATGATGAACAACAGAAATATTATTGTTGATCTAAAAAATCATGAAAGTGATTCTTGAAGTAAGAAAAAGCAGTAAAAAAAAAAAGAGAAGGAGCAGTAGAAAAAGCCAATAGCCCTTTAAACCAAAAGGCAAGGGTGAAAAGGATCCAAGGCTTTGAGCATCAATGGATAGGGGGGCCCAAGGAAATAAATCCAGGCCTAAGCGACTAAATCAAGCTGTCCCTAACCATGTGCTTGTGACATTGATGAGCGGATAATTTATACGCTTTTTGGCATTATTTTTAGGTAGTTTTTAGTAGGATCTAGCTACTTTTAGGGATGTTTTCATTAGCTTTTTTGCTAAATTCACATTTTTGGACTTTACTATGAGTTTGTGTATTTTTCTGTGATTTCAGATATTTTTTGCTAAAATTGAGGGACCTGAGCAAAAGTCTGATAGGAGGCTGACAAAGGACTGCTGATGCTGTTGGATTCTGATCTCCCTGCACTCGAAATAAATTTTCTGGAGCTACAGAACTCGAAATTGCACTCTCTCAACGGCGTTGGAAAGTAGACATCCAGAGCTTTCCAGCAATATATAATAGTTCATACCTTATTCAAGCTTAGACGACGCAAACTGGCGTTCAACGCCAGTTCCATGCTGCATTCTAGAGTCAAACGCCAGAAACACGTCATAAACCAGAGTTAAACGCCAAAAACACGTTACAACTTGGCGTTTAACTCCAAGAGAAGCCTCTGCATGTGTAAAGCTTAAGCTCAGCCCAAGCACACACCAAGTGGGCCCCGGAAGTAGATTTCTGCATTAATTACTTATTTTTGTAAACCATAGTAGCTAGTCTAGTATAAATAGGATATTTTACTATTGTATTAGACATCTTGGTTTCGTCTTTTATCATTGCATCCATCTTTGGACGTTTAGTTCTTAGACTTTGGGGGCTGGCCATTTGGCCATGCCTAAACCTTGATCACTTATGTATTTTCAACGGTGGAGTTTCTACACACCATAGATTAAGGGTGTAGAGCTCCGCTGTACCTCAAGTTTCAATGCAATTACAACTATTTTCTATTCAATTCAGCTTATTCTTATTCTAAGATATTCGTTGCACTTCAACATGATGAATATGATGATCAGTGACACTCATCATCATTCTCACCTATGAACACGTGATTGACAACCACTTCTGTTATACCTGAGACAGAACGAATATCTCTTGGGTCCCTTAATCAGAATCTTCGTGGTATAAGCAAGAATTATTGGCGGCCATTCGTGAGAATCTGAAAGGTCTAAACCTTGTCTGCGGTATTTCGAGAAGGATTCAGGGATTGAATGACTGTGACGAGCTTCAAACTCGCGATTGTTGGGCTTGATGACAAACGCAAAAGGATCAATGGATTCTATTCCGACATGATCGAGAACCGACAGATGATTAGCCGTGCTGTGACAGAGTATTTGGACCATTTTCACTGAGAGGATGGGATGTAGCCATTGACAATGGTGATGCCCTACATACAGCTTGTCATGGAAAGAAGTAAGAAGGATTGGATGAAAGCAGCAGGAAAGCAGAGATTCAAAAGGAACACACCATCTCCATCTTCTTTTATGCTTTATTTATTATTAATTTCAAACCCTTTATAACCATATGAATCCGCCTAACTGAGATTTACAAGGTGACCATAGCTTGCTTCATACCAACAATCTCCGTGGGATCGACTCTTACTCGCGTAAGGTTTATTACTTGGACGACCCAGTGCACTTGCTGGTTAGTGGTTCGGAGTTGTGACAAAGTGTGATTCACGTTTGAGAGTGCCAAGTTATTGGAGCCATTGTTGATGATCACAATTTCGTGTACCAAGTTTTTGGCGCCGTTGCCGGGAATTGTTCGAGTTTGGACAACTGACGGTTCATCTTGTTGATCAGATTAGGTAATTTTCTTTTCAAAAAGTTTTTCAAAAATCTTTAAAAAAAGTTTTTTTTCTTTGTTTTTCGTTTTCCAAAATTAATTCTCAAAAAAAAAAAAATTTAATAAAATCATAAAAACCAAAAATATTTTGTGTTTCTTGTTTGAGTCTAGTGTCAATTTTTAAGTTTGGTGTCAACTGCATATTTTTAAAATTTATGCATTTTTCGAAAATTTCATGCATGGTGTTCTTCATAATCTTCAAGTTTGATCTTTATGTTTTCTTGTTTTGTGTCTTTTGTTGTTTTGCATATGCATTCTTGCATTCATAGTGTCTAAGCATTAAGGATTTCTAAGTTTGGTGTCTTGCAGGTTTTTCTTTTCTTGAAAATTTTCAAAAATAAGTCTTGATGTTCATCTTGATCTTCAAAGTATTCTTGGTGTTCATCTTGACATTCATAGTGTTCTTGCATACATTAAGTGTTTTGATCCAAAATTTTCATGTTTTGGGTCATATTTGTGTTTTTCTCTCTCATCATTAAAAATTCAAAAATCAAAAAAATATATTTTCCTTATTTTGCTCATAATTTTCGAAAATTTGAGTTGACGTAGTCAAAAATTTTTAAAACTTATCTATTTCTTATAAGTCAAGTCAAATTTTCAATTTTAAGAATCTTATCTTTTCAAAATCTTTTTCAAAAATCAAATCTTTTTCATTTTTTATTATTTTCAAAAAATTTTAAAATTTATTTTCAAAATCTTTTTCTTATCTTTATTTCAAAATTTTGAAAACTTTACTAACAATTAATGTGATTGATTCAAAAATTTGAAGTTTGTTACTTTCTTGTTAAGAAAGGTTCAATCTTTAAATTCTAGAATCATATCTTTTAGTTTCTTGTTAGTCAAGTAATCAAATTTTAATTTTAAAAATCAAATCTTCTCCAAAATATCTTTTTCAATCATATCTTTTCAAAACATATTTTTTTTTAAATTATATCTTTTTCAAATTCAATTTTAATATCTTTTCTAACTTCTTATCTTTTCAAAATTGATTTTCAAATCTTTTTCAACTAACTAATTGACTTTTTGTTTGTTTCTTATCTTTTTCAAAACCACCTAACTACTTTCCTCTCTCTAATTTTTGAAAATTACCTCCCTCTTTTTCAAAATTCTTTTAATTAACTAATTGTTTCAAATTTTAATTTTAATTGTTTTTCTTCTCTTAATTTTCGAAAATTACTAACTGATGAGCGGATAATTTGTACGCTTTTTGGCATTGTTTTTAGTATGTTTTTAGTATGATCTAGTTAGTTTTTAGTATATTTTTATTAGTTTTTAGTTAAAATTCACTTTTCTGGGCTTTACTATGAGTTTGTGTGTTTTTTTGTGATTTCAGGTATTTTCTGGCTGAAATTGAGGGACCTGAGCAAAAATCTGATTCAGAGACCAAAAAGGACTGCAGATGCTGTTGGATTCTGACCTCCCTGCACTCGAAGCGGATTTTCTGGAGCTACAGAAGCCCAATTGGTGCGCTCTCAACGGCGTTGGAAAGTAGACATCCCGGGCTTTCCAGCAATATATGATAGTCCATACTTTTCCCAAGATTTGATGGCCCAAACCGGCGTTCAAAGTCACCCTCAGAATTTCCAGCGTTAAACGCCGGAACTGGCACCAAAATGGGAGTTAAACGCCCAAACTGGCACAAAAGCTGGCGTTTAACTCCAAGAAGAGTCTCTACACGAAAATGCTTCAATGCTCAGCCCAAGCACACACCAAGTGGGCCCGGAAGTGGATTTTTATGTCATTTACTCATCTCTGTACACCCTAGGCTACTAGTTTTCTATAGGTAGGACCTTTTACTATTGTATAGGGGATCTTTCAATCTTTGGATCTTTTGATCATGTTTTGATGATTGAACCCTCATTGGGAGGCTGGCCATTCGGCCATGCCTAGACCTTGTTCTTATGTATTTTCAACGGTGGAGTTTCTACACACCATAGATTAAGGTGTGGAGCTCTGCTGTACCTCGAGTATTAATGCAATTACTATTGTTCTTCTATTCAATTCCGCTTGTTCTTGTTCTAAGATATCACTTGTTCTTCAACTTGATGAATGTGATGATCCGTGACACTCATCATCATTCTCACCTATGAACGTGTGATTGACAACCACCTCCGTTCTACCTTCGATTGGGTGAATATCTCTTGGATTCCTGATACACGATGCATGGTTGATCGCCTGACAACCGAGTGCTCGCCTGACAAACGAGCCAGCCATTCCGTGAGATCAGAGTCTTCGTGGTATAGGCTAGAACTGATGGCGGCATTCAAGAGAATCCGGAAGGTCTAACCTTGTCTGTGGTATTCTGAGTAGGATTCAATGATTGAATGACTGTGACGTGCTTCAAACTCCTGAAGGCGGGGCGTTAGTGACAGACGCAAAAGAATCACTGGATTCTATTCCGGCCTGATCGAGAACCGACAGATGGATAGCCGTGCCGTGACAGGGTGCGTTGAACATTTCCACTGAGAGGATGGGAGGTAGCCACTGACAACGGTGAAACCCTTGCTTAAGCTTGCCATGGAAAGGAGTAAGAAGGATTGGATGAAGACAGTAGGAAAGCAGAGAGACGGAAAGGACAGCATCTTCATACGCTTATCTGAAATTCCTACCAATGAATTACATAAGTATCTCTATCTTTATCTTTATAGTTTTATTCGTATATCACCATACCCATTTGAGTTTGCCTGACTAAGATTTACAAGGTGACCATAGCTTGCTTCATACCAACAATCTCTGTGGGATCGACCCTTACTCGCGTAAGGTTTATTACTTGGACGACCCAGTACACTTGCTGGTTAGTTGTGCGAAGTTGTGTTTATGCCATGGTATTGAACACCAAGTTTTTGGTTTCATCACCGGGGATTATTTGAGTTGTGAAAAGTAGTGATCACAATTTCGTGCACCAAGTTTTTGGCGCCGTTGCCGGGGATTGTTGAGTTTGGACAACTGACGGTTCATCTTGTTGCTTAGATTAGGTATTTTTTTCGGAATTCTTGAAGATGAATTCTAGTGTTTCAAGATGATTTGTTGAAGTCTGGCTGGCTGTGAAGCCATGTCTAATTTCATTGGACCGAGGTTTCAACTTATCATCACAAGAGCTTGTTGATTTCTATCAATCTTGCTGTTGGCGCAGTGATCTGCTAAGGCTTGGCTGGCCATTGGCCATGTCTAGTGTTTTGGACCGAAGCTTTCTCTGAATGCTTGGCTGGCTGTGAAGCCATGTCTAATTCCTGGACCGGAGTCTTAGACTAAACATTGCATGATTCCTGGAATTCTCATTAAGAATTTTGATACTTTCTTCCACTTTATTTTCGAAAAAGCACAAAAAAATTTACAAAATCATAAAATCCAAAAATATTTTTTTTTTGAGTCTAGTGTTTCATTTTAAGTTTGGTGTCAATTGCATACATTCATTCATGTGTCTTAAGGATCTTCAAGTAATTCTTGATGATTTCTTACTCTGATCTTTGAATTCTTTTGACTTGAGTGTTTATGTGTCTCATATGCATTCTCATTAGTGTCAGCAGTATACAAACTGCTAAGTTTGGTGTCTTGCATGCATTGTTCTTTCGATTTTAGTTGCATTTTGATTATTCTTCATTATTAAAAATCCAAAAATATTTTTAATTTGTGTCTTTTCAAGTCAATAATACAGAGAATTGAAGATTCAGAACATACAGCAGAGGAATTGCACAGAAAAAGCTGGGCGTTCAAAACGCCCAGTGAAGAAGGACAGACTGGCGTTTAAACGCCAGCCAGGGTACCTGGTTGGGCGTTTAACGCCCAAAAGGGTATAGTTTTGGGCGTTAAACGCCAGAATGTTCACCATTCTGGGCGTTTAACGCCAGGATGGCACAAGAGGGAAGATTTTGTTTTCAATGCAAATTTTTTTCAAGTTTTCAAAATTTTTCAAAATCAAATCTTTTTCAAATCATATCTTTTCAATCAAATCTTTTTCAAAATCAATTTCTTTCCTTTTTCAAAGATACTTGCTATCAATTAATGATTTGATTCAACATTTCAAGTATGTTGCCTTTTTTGTTGAGAAAGGTTTAATGTTTGAATCATATCTTTTCTTGATAGCCAAGTCATTAATTTTCAAAATCAAATCTTCTTAAAATATTTTTCAAATCATATCTTCTCAATCACATCTTCTTAAAACCAATCATATCTTCTTAACCACATCTTTTTCAAAATAACTTTCAATCAAATCTTTTTGATTTCTAATTTCAAATTCTTTTTTCAAAAATCACTTTACCTCTTTCTCACTCTTGGTTTTCAAAAATTAATTAAAGTTTTTCAAAATGTTTTCAAAATCTTTTACCTAATTTTCGAAAACTACTTCCCTTCTTCTCACATCCTTCTATTTATGGACTAACACTATTCCTTGATGCAAAATTCGAACTCCATCCTCTTTGATAAGTTCGAATTTTCTACTTTTGCCTTCCATTTTTCTTTTCCTCTGACACCTCAAGGAATCTCTATACTGTGACATAGAGGATTCCATATTTCCTTGTTTTCTTCTCTTTCTTATGAGTAGGAGCAAAGACAAAAGCATTCTTGTTGAGGCTGATCCTGAACCTGAAAGGACCTTGAAGCGAAAAGCTAAGAAAAGCTAAGGCACAATTCTCTGTAGAGGACCTAACAGAAATCTTCAAAGAAGAAGAACAAATGGCAGCCGAAAACAACAACAATGCCAACAATGCAAGGAAGGTGCTGGGTGACTTTACTGCACCTACTCCCGACTTCTATGGGAGAAGCATCTCTATCCCTGCCATTGGAGCAAACAACTTTGAGCTTAAGCCTTAATTAGTTTCTCTAATGCAACAGAATTGCAAGTTCCATGGACTTCCATTGGAAGATCCTCATCAGTTCTTAGCTGAGTTCTTGCAAATCTGTGACACTGTCAAGACTAATGGCGTTGACCCTGAGGTCTACAGACTTATGCTATTCCCTTTTGCTGTAAGAGACAGAGCTAGAATATGGTTGGACTCACAACCTAAAGAAAGCCTGAACTCTTGGGAAAAGCTAGTCAATGCCTTCTTGGCAATGTTCTTTCCACCTCAAAAATTGAGTAAGCTTAGAGTGGAAGTCCAAACCTTCAGACAGAAGGAAGGAGAATCCCTCTATGAAGCTTGGGAAAGATACAAACAATTAATCAGAAAGTGTCCCTCTGACATGCTTTCTGAATGGAGCATCATAGGTATTTTCTATGATGGTCTCTCTGAACTATCCAAGATGTCTTTGGATAGCTCTGCTGGAGGATCTCTTCATCTGAAGAAGACGCCTACAGAAGCTCAAGAGCTGATTGAAATGGTTTCAAATAACTAATTCATGTACACTTCTGAAAAGAATCTTGTGAACAATGGGACTAGTCAGAAGAAAGGAGTTCTTGAGATTGACACTCTGAATGCCATATTGGCTCAGAACAAAATATTGACCCAACAAGTCAATATGATTTCTCAAAGTCTGTCTGGAATGCAAAATGCACCAAGCAGTACTAAGGAAGCTTCATCTGAAGAAGAAGCTTATGATCCTGAGAACCCTTCAATGGAAGAGGTGAATTACATGGGAGAACCCTATAGAAACACCTATAATCCTTCATGGAGAAATCATCCAAACCTCTCATGGAAGGATCAACAGAGACCTCAACAAGGTTTCAACAACAATAATGGTGGAAGAAACAGGTTTAGCAATAGCAAGCCTTTTCCATCATCTTCTCAGCAACAGACAGAGAATTCTAAGCAGAACCACTCTGACTTAGCAAACATGGTCTCTGATCTAATCAAAACCACTCAAAGTTTCATGACTGAAACAAGATCCTCCATGAGAAATTTGGAGGCACAAGTGGGTCAGCTAAGCAAGAAAATTACTGAACTCCCTCCTAGTACTCTTCCAAGCAATACAGAAGAAAATCCAAAAGGAGAGTGCAAAGCCATCAACATGGCCGAATTTGGAGAGGAGGAAGAGGCAGTGAACGCCACTAAGGAAGACCTCAATGGACATCCACTGGCCTCCAATGAGTTCCCCAATGAGGAACCATGGGAATCTAAGGCTCAAAATGAGACCATAGAGATCCCATTGGACTTACTTCTGCCATTCATGAGCTCTGATGAGTATTCTTCCTCTGAAGAGGATGAGTATGTCACTGAAGAGCAAGTTGCCAAATACCTTGGGGCAATCATGAAGCTAAATGACAAGTTATTTGGAAATGAGACTTGGGAGGATGAACCCCCTTTGTTCACCAAAGAACTGGATGACTTGTCTAGGCAGAAACTGCCTCAAAAGAGACAGGATCCTGGGAAGTTTTCAATACTTTGTACCATAGGCACCATGACCTTCAAGAAGGCCTTGTGTGACTTAGGGTCAAGTGTAAACCTCATGCCTCTCTCTGTAATGGAGAAGCTAGGGATCTTTGAGGTGCAAGCTGCAAAAATCTCACTAGAGATGGCAGACAACTCAAGAAAACAAGCCTATGGACTTGTAGAGGATGTTCTGGTAAAAGTTGAAGACCATTACATCCCTGCTGATTTCATAGTCCTAGAGACTGGGAAGTGCATGGATGAATCCATCATCCTTGGCAGACCCTTCCTAGCCACAGCAAAGGCTGTGATTGATGTTGATAGAGGAGAATTGATCATTCAAGTGAATGAAGAATCCTTTGTGTTTAAGGCTCAAGGATATCCCTCTGTCACCATGGAGAGGAAGCATGAAGAGCTTCTCTCAAAACAGAGTCAAACAGAGCCCCCACAGTCAAACTCTAAGTTTGGTGTTGGGAGGCCACAACCAACTTCTAAGTTTGGTGTTGAACCCCCACATTCAAACTCTAAGTTTGGTGTTGGGAGGTTCCAACATTGCTCTGAGTATCTGTGAGGCTCCATGAGAGTCCTCTGTCAAGTTACTAACACTAAAGAAGCGCTTGTTGGGAGGCAACCCAATGTTTTATAATTAACTATTTTCTTTTGTTATTTTATGTTTTTTTTGTAGGTTGATGATCATGAGAAGTCACAAAATCAATGGAAAAAGCAAAAACTGAATGAAAAGCAGAAAGAAAAACAGCACACCCTGGAGGAGAGCGTGCTGGCGTTTAAACGCCAGTAAGGCTAGCTGTTGGGCGTTTAACGCCCAGTCTAGCACCATTCTGGGCGTTTAACGCCAGAAAGGGGCACCAGACTGGCGTTAAACGCCAGAAAAGGGCAAGAAGCTGGCGTTAAACGCCAGAAATGGGCACCAGCCCGGTGTTTAACGCCAGAATTGGCTCAAAACGCAATTTTGCTTGCCATTTGGTGCAGGGATGACTTTTCCTTGACACCTCAGGATCTGTGGACCCCACAAGATCCGCACCTACCCTACCACTCTCTCTCTTCTTTACCCATTCACCAATCACCTCAACACCTCTTCCCCAAAAACCCTTCACCTATCAAATCCTATCTTTCTCTTTACCACTCACATCCATCCTTCATAAAACCCCACCTACCTCACCATTCAAATTCAAACCACTTTCCCTCCCAAACCCACCCATACATGACCGAACCATGACTCCCCCCACTCCTATATAAACCCTTCTTCACTCCTTCATTTTCACACAACCTAAACACCACTTCTCCCCCTTTTGGCCGAACACAAGCCATTCCCTTTTCCCTTCATTTCTTCTTCTTCTACTCTCTTCTTTCTTCTTTTGCTCGAGGACGAGCAAACCTTTTAAGTTTGGTGTGGTAAAAGCATTGCTTTTTGTTTTTCGATAACCATTTATGGCATCCAAGGCCGGAGAAACCTCTAGAAAGAGGAAAGGGAAGGCAAAAGCTTCTACCTCCAAGTCATGGGAGATGGAGAGATTCATCTCAAGGGTGCATCAAGACCACTTCTATGAAGTTGTGGCCTTGAAGAAGGTGATCTCCGAGGTCCCTTTTTCACTCAAAAAGAGTGAATATCCGGAGATCCGACATGAGATCCAAAGAAGAGTTTGGGAAGTTCTTACCAACCCCATTCAACAAGTCGAAATCTTGATGGTTCAAGAGTTCTATGCCAATGCATGGATCACCAAGAACCATGATCAAAGTATGAACCCGGATCCAAAGAATTATCTTACTATGGTTCGGGGGAAATACTTGGTTTTTAGTCCGGAAAATGTAAGGTTGGCATTCAACTTGCCCATGATGCAAGGAGATGAACATCCTTACACTAGAAGGGTCAACTTTGATCAAAGGTTGGACCAAGTCCTCACAGTCATATGTGAAGAGGGCACCCAATGGAAGAGAGATTCAAGAGGGAAGCCGGTTCAATTGAGAAGGCATGACCTCAAGCCCGTGGCTAGAGGATGGTTGGAGTTTATTCAACGCTCAATCATTCCCACTAGCAACCGTTCCGAAGTTACCATAGACCGGGCTATCATGATTCATAGCATCATGATTGGAGAAGAAATAGAAGTTCATGAGGTTATAGCTCAAGAACTCTATAAGGTGGCGGACAAGTCCTCTACCTTGGCAAGGTTAGCCTTTCCTCATCTCATTTGTCACCTCTGTTATTCAGTTGGAGTTGACATAGAGGGAGACATCCCTATTGATGACGACAAGCCCATCACTAAGAAGAGGATGGAGCACACAAGAGACCCCACTCATCATGAGATCCCTGAGATTCCTCAAGGGATGCACTTTCCTCCACAAAACTATTGGGAGCAACTAAACACCTCCCTAGGAGAATTGAGTTCCAACATGGGACAACTAAGGGTGGAGCACCAAGAACACTCCATCATCCTCCATGAAATTAGAGAAGATCAAAGAATCATGAAAGAGGAGCAACAAAGACAAGGAAGAGACATTGAGGAGCTCAAGCACTCCATAGGATCTTCAAGAGGAAGAACAAGCCGCCATCACTAAGGTGGACCCGTTCTTTAATCTCCTTGTTCTTTATTTTCCTGTTTTTCGAAAATTATGCTTATGTTTATCTATGTTTGTGTCTTGTGATCATTAGTGTCTTAGTGTCTATGCCTTAAAGTTATGAATGTCCTATGAATCCATCACCTCTCTTAAAAAAAAATAATAATAAATGTTCTTAATTGAAAAAGAGAAGAATTGCATGAATTTTAAATTTTATAACAGTTTAATTATTTTGATGTGGTGGCAATACTTTTGTTTTCTGAATGTATGCTTAAACAGTGCATATGTCTTTTGAATTTGTGGTTCATGAATATTGGCTCTTGAAAGAATGATGAAAAAGGAGACATGTTACTGAGGATCTGAAAAATCATTAAAATGATTCTTGAAGCAAGAAAAAGCAGTGAAAAAAAAAAAGAGAAAAAGAAAAAAAATTCGAAAAAAATAGAGAAAAGAAAGAAATAAAGTTGTGATCCAAGGCAAAAAGAGTGTGCTTAAGAACCCTGGACACCTCTAGTTGGGGACTCTAGCAAAGCTGAGTCACAATCTGAAAAGGTTCACCTAATTATGTGTCTGTGGCATGTATGTATCCGGTGGTAATACTGGAAGACAGAGTGCTTTGGGCCACGGCCAAGACTCAATAAGTAGCTATGTTCAAGAATCATCATACTTAACTAGGAGAATCAATAACACTATCTGGATTCTGAGTTCCTAAAGAAGCCAATCATTCTGAATTTCAAAGGATAGAGTGAGATGCCAAAACTGTTCAGAGGCAAAAAGCTAAAAGCCCCGCTCATCTAATTAACACTGATCTTCATAGATGTTTTTGGAATTCATTGCATATTCTCTTCTTTTTTATCTTTTTTGATTTTCAGTTGCTTGAGGACAAGCAACAATTTAAGTTTGGTGTTGTGATGAGCGGATAATTTGTACGCTTTTTGGCATTGTTTTTAGTATGTTTTTAGTATGATCTAGTTAGTTTTTAGTATATTTTTATTAGTTTTTAGTTAAAATTCACTTTTCTGGGCTTTACTATGAGTTTGTGTGTTTTTCTGTGATTTCAGGTATTTTCTGGCTGAAATTGAGGGACCTGAGCAAAAATCTGATTCAGAGACCAAAAAGGACTGCAGATGCTGTTGGATTCTGACCTCCCTGCACTCGAAGCGGATTTTCTGGAGCTACAGAAGCCCAATTGGCGCGCTCTCAACGGCGTTGGAAAGTCGACATCCTGGGCTTTCCAGCAATATATAATAGTCTATACTTTTCCCAAGATTTGATGGCCCAAACCGGCGTTCAAAGTCACCCTCAGAATTTCCAGCGTTAAACGCCGGAACTGGCACCAAAATGGGAGTTAAACGCCCAAACTGGCACAAAAGCTGGCGTTTAACTCCAAGAAGAGTCTCTACACGAAAATGCTTCAAAGCTCAGCCCAAGCACACACCAAGTGGGCCCGGAAGTGGATTTTTATGTCATTTACTCATCTCTGTACACCCTAGGCTACTAGTTTTCTATAAGTAGGACCTTTTACTATTGTATAGGGGATCTTTCAATCTTTGGATCTTTTGATCATGTTTTGATGATTGAACCCTCATTGGGAGGCTGGCCATTCGGCCATGCCTAGACCTTGTTCTTATGTATTTTCAACGGTGGAGTTTCTACACACCATAGATTAAGGTGTGGAGCTCTGCTGTACCTCGAGTATTAATGCAATTACTATTGTTCTTCTATTCAATTCCGCTTGTTCTTGTTCTAAGATATCACTTGTTCTTCAACTTGATGAATGTGATGATCCGTGACACTCATCATCATTCTCACCTATGAACGTGTGATTGACAACCACCTCCGTTCTACCTTCGATTGGGTGAATATCTCTTGGACTCCTGATACACGATGCATGGTTGATCGCCTGACAACCGAGTGCTCGCCTGACAAACGAGCCAGCCATTCTGTGAGATCAGAGTCTTCGTGGTATAGGCTAGAACTGATGGCGGCATTCAAGAGAATCCGGAAGGTCTAACCTTGTCTGTGGTATTCTGAGTAGGATTCAATGATTGAATGACTGTGACGTGCTTCAAACTCCTGAAGGCGGGGCGTTAGTGACAGACGCAAAAGAATCACTGGATTCTATTCCGGCCTGATCGAGAACCGACAGATGGATAGCCGTGCCGTGACAGGGTGCGTTGAACATTTCCACTGAGAGGATGGGAGGTAGCCACTGACAACGGTGAAACCCTTGCTTAAGCTTGCCATGGAAAGGAGTAAAAAGGATTGGATGAAGACAGTAGGAAAGCAGAGAGACGGAAGGGACAGCATCTTCATACGCTTATCTGAAATTCCTACCAATGAATTACATAAGTATTTCTATCTTTATCTTTATAGTTTTATTCGTATATCACCCATATCCATTTGAGTTTGCCTGACTGAGATTTACAAGGTGACCATAGCTTGCTTCATACCAACAATCTCTGTGGGATCGACCCTTACTCGCGTAAGGTTTATTACTTGGACGACCCAGTACACTTGCTGGTTAGTTGTGCGAAGTTGTGTTTATGCCATGGTATTGAACACCAAGTTTTTGGTTTCATCACCGGGGATTAGTTGAGTTGTGAAAAGTAGTGATCACAATTTCGTGCACCACTAACCCTTTTTCAAAATTTATTTTCGAATTTCTCCCTCTCTCATTTTCTTCTATTTATTTATTTATTTACTAACAATTCTCTTCATCTCAAGAATTCGAACATATCTTCCCCCTTGTGTTTGGATTCTTAACTCTTTTCCTTCTTCTATTCCTTTCTTCTTCTACTAACATAAAGGAATCTCTATATTGTGACATAGCGGATTCCTCTTACTTTTCTGTTCTCTTCTTTTTCATATGAGCAGGAACAAGGAAATGGCATTCTTGTTGAAGCTAATCCTGAACCTGAAAGGACTCCGAAGAGGAAACTGAGAGAAGCTAAAATACAACAATCCAGAGACAACCTTACTGAAATTTTCGAACAAGAAAAGGATATGGCCACCGAACCCAACAACAATAATGCAAGGAGGATGCTTGGTGACTATACTACACCTACTTCCAAGTTTGATGGAAGAAGCATCTCAATCCCTACCATTGGAGCAAACAATTTTAAGCTGAAACCTCAACTAGTTGCTCTAATGTAATAGAACTGCAAGTTCTATGGACTTCCATCAGAAGATTCCTATCAGTTTTTAACTGAGTTCTTGCAGATATGTGAGACTGTTAAGACTAATGGAGTAGATCCTGAAGTCTACAGGCTCATGCTTTTCCCTTTTGCTGTAAGAGACAAAGCTAGAACATGGTTGGACTCACAACCTAAAGATAGCCTGGACTCCTGTGATAAGCTGGTCATGGCCTTCTTGGCTAAGTTCTTTCCTCCTCAAAAGCTTAGCAAGCTTAGAGTAGATGTTCAGACCTTCAAACAAAAAGATGGTGAATCCCTCTATGAAGCTTGAGAAAGATACAAGCAGATGACCAAAAGGTGTCCTTCTGACATGCTTTCAGAATGGACCATTTTGGATATATTCTATTATAGTCTATCTGAGTTCTCTAAGATGTCACTGGACCATTCTGCAGGTGGATTTATTCACCTAAAGAAAACGCCTGCAGAAGCTCAAGAACTCATTGACGTGGTTGCAAATAACCAGTTCATGTACACTTCTGAGAGGAATTCTGTGAGTAATGGGACGCCTCAGAGGAAGGGAGTTCTTGAAATTGATGCTTTGAATGCCATATTGGCTCAGAACAAAATGTTAACTTAGCAATTCAACATGATTTCTCAAAGTCTAAATGGATGGAAAAATGCATCCAACAGTACTAAAGAGGCATCTTCTGAAGAAGAAGCTTATGATCCTGAGAACACTGCAATGGCAGAGGTAAATTACATGGGTGAACCCTATGGGAACACCTATAATTCCTCATGGAAAAATCATCCAAATTTCTCATAGAAGGATCAACAAAAGCCTCAACAAGGCTTTAATAATGGTGGAAGTAACAGGCTCAGTAATAGCAAGCCTTTTCCATCATCTTCTCAGCAGCAGATAGAGAATTCTGAGTAGAACTCCTCTAGCTTAGCAAATATAGTCTCTGATCTGTCTAAGGCCACTTTAAGTTTCATGAGTGAAACAAGGTCCTCCATTAGAAATTTGGAGGCACAAGTGGGCCAGCTGAGTAAGAAAATCACTGAAACTCCTCCTAGCACTCTCCCAAGCAATACTGAAGAGAATCCGAAAAGAGAGTGCAAGGCCATTGACATAATCAAAATGACCGAACCTAGAGAGGAAGGGGAGGACGTGAATCCCAATGAGGAAGACCTCATGGGATGTCTCCCAACCAAGAAGGAGTTCCCTATTGAGGACCCAAAGGAATCTGAGGCTCATATAGAGACCATAGAGATTCTATTAAACCTCCTTCTGCCATTCATGAGCTCTGAAGACTATTCTTCCTCTGAAGAGGTTGAAGATGTAACTGGAGAGCAAGTTACTCAACATCTAAGAGCTATCATGAAGCTAAATGCCAAGTTGTTTGGTAATGAGACTTGGGAAGGTGAACCTCCCTTGCTCATTGGTGAACTAGATACATGGGTTCAGCAAACTTTACCTCAAAAGAAACAAGATCCTGGTAAATTCTTAATACCCTGCACCATAGGCACTATAACCTTTGAAAAGGCTCTGTGTGACATAGGGTCAGGTATAAATCTTATGCCAGTCTCTGTAATGGAGAAGCTGGGGATCATTGAGGTACAGCCTGCCATATTTTCATTGCAAATGGAAGATAAGTCAGTAAGATAGGCGTATCGATTGGTAGAGGACGTGTTGGTAAAGGTTGAAGGCCTTTACATCGCTGCTGATTTCATAATCTTAGACACCTAGGAAGGAGGAGGATGAATGCATCATCCTTGGAAGACCTTTCCTAGCCACAGCAGGAGCTGTGATAGATGTTAACAGAGGAGAATTAGTCCTTCAATTGAATGGGAACTACCTTGTGTTTAAGGCTCAAGGATCTTCTTCTATAACAATGGAGAGGAAGCATGAAAAGCTTCTCTCAGTACAGAGTCAAACAAAGCCCCAACAATCAAACTCTAAGTTTGGTGTTGACTCCCCATTTCCAAACTCTAAGTTTGGTGTTGGGAGTCTACAACATTGACTTGTTCACCTGTGTGGCTCCATGAGAGCCCACTGTCAAGCTATTGACATTAAAGAAGCGCTTATTGGGAAGCAACCCAATTTTTATTTATCTAATTTTATTTTTCTTTTATTGTTCTTTAATGTTTTATAAGGTTCATGATCATGTGGAGTCACGAAAAAAAATACTAAAATTAAAAACAGAGTCAAAAACAGCAGAAGAAAAATCACACCCTGGAGGAAGGACTTACTGGCGTTCAAACGCCAGTAAGGAGCATCTGGCTGGCGTTCAACGCCAGAACAGAGCATGGATCTGGCGTTGAACGCCAGAAACAAGCAGCATCCTGGCGTTTAAATGCCAGGAGTATACCTTGAAGAGAGCTGGCACTGAACGCCAGAAACAAGCATGGAACTGGCGTTCAACGCCAGAAACATGCTGTAATTGGGCATTGAACGCCCAAAATAAGCATCACTTCGGCATTTAAATGCTAGAATTGTATGCAAAGGCGTTTTACATGCCTAATTGATGCAGGGATGTAAATCCTCGACACCTCAGGATCTGTGGACCCCACAGGATCATCCTAGGATCTGTGGACCCCACAGGATCCCCACCTACCTCAACTCACCTTCTCTCTTCTTCACCAATCACCTCAATCTCTCTTCCCCATCACCTATTCACCACTCACATCCATAAATCTCTTCCCCACCCAATCCCACCCAAATGGCCGAAACATACACATCTCTCCCTCTCCTCCATATCTTTTTCTCCTTCCATTCTTTCTTCTTTATTCGAGGGCGAGCAACATTCTAAGTTTGGTGTGGTAAAAGCATAGCTTTTTTGTTTTTCCATAACCATTGATGGCACCTAAGGCCAGAGAAACCTAAAAAAAAGAGAGAAAAGGGAAGACAAAAAAAAATTTTCCACCTTCGAGTCATGGGAGATGGAGAGATTCATCTCAAGGGTCCATAGCTCAGTAGAAGAGCATTTGACTACAAATCAAGAGATCCTTGAGATACCTCAGGGGATATATTTTCCTCCACACAATTATTGTGAGCAACTAAGGATAGGAGCACCAAAATCACTAGGGATCAAGCAACAAAGGCAAGAAAGAGACATAGAAGAGCTCAAGGACATCATTGGTTCTCCAAGAAGAAAGCACCACCATCACTAAGGTGGACTCATTCCTTGTTCTTATTTCTCTATTTTTCGATTTTTAAGCTTTATGTTATCTATGTTTGTGTCTTTATTACATTATCATTAGTATGTAGTAACTATGTCTTAAAGCTATGAATAATTCCATGAATCCTTCACCTTTCTTAAAATGTTTTTAATTCAAAAGAACAAGAAGTACATGAGTTTGGAATTCATCCTTGAATTTAGTTTAATTATATTGATGTGGTGACAATCCTTTTTGTTTTCTAAATGAATGCTTGAATAGTGCATATTTTTTATCTTGTTTATGAATGTTAAAATTGTTGGCTCTTGAAAGAATAATGAACAAAGAGAAATGTTACTGATAATCTGAAAAATCATGAAAATTTATTCTTGAAGCAAGAAAAAGCAGCGAAAAAGAAAAAGCTTGCGAAAAAAAAGGGACAAAAAAAATTAGAAAGAAAAAGAAAAAGCAAGCAGAAAAAGCCAATAGCCCTTAAAACCAAAAGGCAAGGGTAAAAAGGATCCAAGGATTTGAGCATCAATGGATAGGAGAGCCCAAGGAAATAAAATCCAGGCCTAAGCGGCTAAATCAAGCTGTCCCTAACCATGTGCATGTGGCATGCAGGTCCAAGTGAAAAGCTTGAGACTGAGTGGTTAAAGTCGTGATCCAAAGCAAAAAGAGTGTGTTTAAGAGCTCTGGACACCTCTAACTGGGGACTTTAGCAAAGCTTAGTCACAATCTGAAAAGGTTCACCCAGTTATATGTCTGTGGCATTTATGTATCCGGTGGTAATACTGAAAAACAAAGTGCTTAGGGCCACGACCAAGACTCATAAAAGTAGCTGTGTTCAAGAATCAACATACTTAACTAGGAGAATTAATAACACTATCTGAAATTCTAAGTTCCTGTGGATGCCAATCATTCTAAACTTCAACGAAAAAAGTGAGATGCCAAAACTGTTCAGAAGCAAAAAGCTACAAGTCCCGCTCATCTAATTAGAACTAATATTCATTGATATTTTGGTATTTATAGTATATTCTCTTCTTTTTATCCTATCTGAATTTCAGTTGCTTGGGGACAAGAAACAATTTAAGTTTGGTGTTGTGATGAGGGGATAATTTATACGCTTTTTGGCATTGTTTTTAGGTAGTTTTTAGTAGGATCTAGCTACTTTTAGGGATGTTTTCATTAGTTTTTATGCTAAATTCATATTTCTGGACTTTACTATGAGTTTGTGTGTTTTTCTGTCATTTCAGGTATTTTTTGGCTGAAATTGAGGGAGCTGAGCAAAAATCTGATTCAGATTGAAAAAGGACTGCTGATGTTGTTGGATTATTACCTCCCTACACTCGGAATAGATTTTTTGGAGCTAAAGTTCTCCAATTGGCGCGCCCTCACTTAGGTTGGAAAGTAGACATTCAGGGCTTTCCAGCAATATATAATAGTCCATACTTTGCGTGAAGATAAACGACGTAAACTGGCGTTTAACGCCAGTTCCATGTTACATTCTGGCGTTGAACTCCAGAAACAGGTTGCAAGTTGGAGTTAAACGCCAAAAACAGGTTACAACCTGACGTTTAACTCCAAAAACAGCCCAGGAATGTGAGAAGCTCAAGTCTCAGTCCCAGCACACACCAAGTGAGCCCGAGAAGTGGATTTCTGCACTATCTATCTTAGTTTACTCATTTTCTGTAAACCTAGGTTACTAGTTTAGTATTTAAACAACTTTTAGAAACTTAATTTGTATCTCATGACATTTTAGATCTGAACTTTGTACTCTTTGACGGCATGAGTGTCTAAACTCCATTGTTGGGGGTGAGGAGCTCTGCAGCTTCTCGATGAATTAATGCAATTATTTCTGTTTTCTATTCAAACACGCTTGTTTCTATCTAAGATGTTCATTCGCACTCCAATATGAAGAAGGTAATGATCCATGACACTCATCACCATTCTCAACCTATGAACACGTGCCTGACAACCACCTCCGTTCTACGTTAGACTGAATGAGTATCTCTTCGATTCCTTAATCAGAGTCTTCGTGGTATAAGCTAGAATCTATTGGCAGCATTCCTGAGAATCCAGAAAGTCTAAACCTTGTCTGTGGTATTCCGAGTAGGATTCAGGGATTGAATGACTGTGATGAGCTTCAAACTCGCGAGTGTTGGGCATAGTGACAGATGCAAAAGGATCAATAGATCCTATTCTGACATGATCGAGAACCGACAGATGATTAGTCGTGCTGTGATAGAGCATTTGGACCATTTTCACTGAGAGGATGGGAAGTAGCCATTGACAACAGTGACGCCCTGCATACAGCTTGCCATGGAAGGAACCTTGCGTGCGTAAAGAAGAAGACAGGGAAAAAGGCAGAGATTCAGAAGACAAAGCATCTCCAAAACCCCAACACATTCTCCATTACTGCGTAATAATTACTTATTTTATGCTCTTTCACTTTTTACAATTGAAACTAAAGAACCCTATTGGTATCCTGACTAAGAATAATAAGATAACCATAGCTTGCTTCAAGCCAACAATCTCCGTGGGATTCGACCCATACTCACGTAAGGTATTACTTGGACGACCCAGTACACTTGCTGTTTAGTTGTGCGGAATTACATAGTGTGAGTGTGATTTTCGTGCACCAAAATCTTCACTCTAGAAAGAGATTGAATTCATGAATGCTTGTGTGAGCTTCGGAAGGGGAATCACTTGCATTAGAATTGGAGCTCTATCTTTCATTACTCTCTTGATCAACACCATTCGAGAGGAATTGAGATCTTAAGAGCTAGTGTGGCTTATGGATGAGAGATTTGTACATAACCTCTTCTCATGACAATTAGATCAAGGAATTGGCAAGATTGATTGTGATTTGAGAGATTGGATTGCCAAGAAATTAGGATCCAATCAATTTCAATCCGCCGTAGATCTACTAGATCATTGAGAAAGGAGTTGAGACCCAATTGATTCATGAAGGATTATAGTATCTCCAATCCCTGATGAATCACTTTCTTTGAATTTTCTTCATTTTGATTCCTCTGCACTTGCTAAAAGTTACATTTATTAGTTTTGTTTAATTCCCAATACCCAAATCCCTTTTTATTCATGAAATTTAAGTTTCCTTGTTATTTAGTATTCCTGCGCTTTTAATTCCTGCACTTTAAGATTCAACTATTTATTTTTCTTGCACTTTAAGATTTAGGAGTTTTAATTTCTTGCACCTTAAGTTCCAGTCGAATTAAATTTTCTGCCATTTACTTCTTGCCAATTGACATTCTACCATTTAGAATTCTTGCAATTTACTTTCTCTCGATCACAAATTACCCCCTTCATTCATATTATCTTGACTAAATTCATCATCTAACGAAAGTTGTTAATCCTTCAATCCCTGTGGGATCGACCTTACTCTTGTGAGTTATTATTACTTGATACGACCTAGTACACTTGTCAGTTAGATATTGTGGAAATCCAATTTTCCCTCATTAAGTTTTTGGCGCCTTTGCTGGGGATTGGTTAGATTGACAATGATTAAGTAAGGATAATCTAGATTAAGAATCTTTCTTTGTTTTTACTAAGCATACTAACTGTTTGAGATTTTGTTCAAACTAACCCTAAACTTATTCTAGCAACAGAGTATTGTGTTTTAGTTTCTGTTTATTTGTGTTGTATGCTAGGAGGAAGAAGAGGTGCATCTACATCTTTTGACTCTGAGCCAGAGAGAACATTCTTGAGATTGAGAAGAGAACCAAGAGGGAAGGGAGTTATTGGAGAAGAAAAATCAAAAGAGGAAAACCAAGAAATGGAGGGTAACCTCCCCAATCCACCAGAAGAGGTAGCCAACAACAATGGTCAATCTCAAAGGAGGGTTCTAGCATCCTACACCTTCCCCAATCCAAGAAACTGTGGGAACAGTATACTCATTCCCAATGTTCATGCAAATAACTTTGAGTTGAAGCCTCAACTTATTACTCTAGTACAAAACAATTGTTCCTATGGAGGAGGTCCACTTGAAGATCCGAACCAGCACTTATCTACCTTCTTGAGGATTTGTGATACTGTCAAAACCAATGGTGTGCATCCAGACATCTATAAGCTGCTGTTATTTCCAGTTTCCTTGAGAGACAAGGCATTTCAATGGCTAGAAACGTTTCCCAAAGAAAGCATCAACACTTGGGATGATTTGGTGAACAAATTCTTATCCAAATTTTACCCACATCAGAGGATCATAAGATTGAAGACAGAAGTGCAAACATTCACTCAAATGGATGGAGAATCACTCTATGAGGCATGGGAAAGATACAAAGCTCTAATCAGGAAATGTCCACCCGAGATGTTTAATGAATGGGACAGACTTCAGAATTTCTATAAGGGATTGACCTTAAGAGCTCAAGAGTCTTTAGATTACTCTGCAGGAAGTTCATTGCAACTCATGAAGACAGCAGAGGAAGCCCAGAATCTCATAGACACTATGACTAACAATCAATACTTCTATGCTCATCAGAGGCAACGCCAACTAATACAAAAGAAGGGTGTGTTGGAGCTAGAAGGAGTGGACACTATCTTAGCACAGAACAAGTTGATGCACCAACAAATTCAGTAACAAATGGAGTTGATGACAAAGAAGATTGATGGACTCCAAGTGGCTGCAGTTAACACAGCAAGCCAACCCTCAAATGGATGGAGCCAAAGTAATGAAGCCTCTGAGAAAAGTAACTATGAGCAGCAACCAAAACAAGTCTAATATATGCATAACACCTCAAACTCTTCTCAGAATGAATTTCATGGAGATACATACAATCCATCATAGAAGAATCATCCCAATTTGAGTTAGGGTGATAATCAGAATTCATGGCAAAAGAATCACAATTCCAACAACTCCCGCAACATAAATAATCAACCTCATTCATCCAATAACACTAACCAATACAGAAAATCACAAAATTCATATCAGCAACCCAACAATAACTCACAGACCCACCAAAATAACTTCTCCACACCACCTTTCAATTCCCAGAACAACCATTTCAACAACCCAACCATCTTCCAGCAACAACCATCATATCCTAACATACCATTCATTGCCCATCATGAAACCAGGATCTCAGCTCTTGAGGCAACATTACAGGCACTTGCTCAAACCACACAGGATCTAGCAAAGGGGCAAGAGAGTCTAATTAAAAGTCAAGATAGACAAGAGGCCACCATAAAGAATCTTGAATGACAAATAGGACAATTGGCCAGACAAGCTGAAAGACCAACCAATGTTCTCCCAAATGATACCATTCCAAACCCAAAAGAAAAATGCAAAACAATCTAACTCAATAGTGGAAGGACATTGGAAGGTGACCAGGCTAATAATAAAGAAGAAATGACAGCCGAGGAGAAAGGCCAGGAAAAGCTCAACAAGAAGGAGGAAGAACCGCAAGCGTCAAAGAAGGAAAAACAAGTCATGGAGGAGCATCCACAAGAAAAGAAGAAGGAGATGAAGCCTTACACTCCTCCTCTTCCATATCCTCAAAGGTTCAAAAAGAAGCTCAACGATCAATAATTTCCCAAGTTTCTAGAGGTTTTCAAGAAGCTGGAATCAACATTCCTCTTGGTGAAGCATTTGAGCAGATGCCCCTATATGCAAAATTCCTCAAGGAGCTCATTGATGAGCGGATAATTTGTACGCTTTTTGGCATTATTTTTAGCATGTTTTTAGTATAATCTAGTTAGTTTTTAGTATATTTTTATTAGCTTTTAGTTAAAATTTACTTTTCTGGACTTTACTATGAGTTTGTGTGTTTTTCTGGGATTTCAGGTATTTTCTGGCTGAAATTGAGAGACCTGAGCAAAAATCTGATTCAGAGACCAAAAAGGACTGCAGATGCTGTTGGATTCTGACCTCCCTGCACTCAAAGCGGATTTTCTGGAGCTACAGAAGCCCAATTGGCGCGCTCTCAACGGCGTTGGAAAGTAGACATCCTGGGCTTTCCAGCAACATATGATAGTCTATACTTTGCCCAAGATTTGATGGCCCAAACCGGCGTTCAAAGTCACCCTCAGAATTTCCAGCGTTAAACGCCGGAACTGGCACCAAAATGGGAGTTAAACGCCCAAACTGGCACAAAAGCTGGCGTTTAACTCCAAGAAGAGTCTCTACACGAAAATGCTTCAATGCTCAGCCCAAGCACACACCAAGTGGGCCCGGAAGTGGATTTTTATGTCATTTACTCATCTCTGTACACCCTAGGCTACTAGTTTTCTATAAGTAGGACCTTTTACTATTGTATTAAGGAGATCTTTCAATCTTTGGATCTTTTGATCATGTTTTGATGATTGAACCCTCATTGGGAGACTGGCCATTCGGCCATGCCTAGACCTTGTTCTTATGTATTTTCAACGGTGGAGTTTCTACACACCATAGATTAAGGTGTGGAGCTCTGCTGTACCTCGAGTATTAATGCAATTACTATTGTTCTTCTATTCAATTCCGCTTGTTCTTGTTCTAAGATATCACTTGTTCTTCAACTTGATGAATGTGATGATCCGTGACACTCATCATCATTCTCACCTATGAACGTGCGACTGACAACCACCTCCGTTCTACCTTCGATTGGGTGAATATCTCTTGGATTCCTGATACACGATGCATGGTTGATCGCCTGACAACCGAGTGCTCGCCTGACAAACGAGCCAGCCATTCCGTGAGATCAGAGTCTTCGTGGTATAGGCTAGAACTGATGGCGGCATTCAAGAGAATCCGGAAGGTCTAACCTTGTATGTGGTATTCTGAGTAGGATTCAATGATTGAATGACTGTGACGTGCTTCAAACTCCTGAAGGTGGGGCGTTAGTGACAGACGCAAAAGAATCACTGGATTCTATTCCGGTCTGATCGAGAACCAACAGATGGATAGCCGTGCCGTGACAGGGTGCGTTGAACATTTCCACTGAGAGGATGGGAGGTAGCCACTGACAACGATGAAACCCTTGCTTAAGCTTGCCATGGAAAGGAGTAAGAAGGATTGGATGAAGACAGTAGGAAAGCAGAGAGACGGAAGGGACAGCATCTTCATACGCTTATCTGAAATTCCTACCAATGAATTACATAAGTATCTCTATCTTTATCTTTATAGTTTTATTCGTATATCACCCATATCCATTTGAGTTTGCCTGACTGAGATTTACAAGGTGACCATAGCTTGCTTCATACCAACAATCTCTGTGGGATCGACCCTTACTCGCGTAAGGTTTATTACTTGGACGACCCAGTACACTTGCTGGTTAATTGTGCGAAGTTGTGTTTATGCCATGGTATTGAACACCAAGTTTTTGGTTTCATCACCGGGGATTATTTGAGTTGTGAAAAGTATTGATCACAATTTCGTGCACCAAGTTTTTGGCGCCGTTGCTGGGGATTGTTCGAGTTTTTGGCAAGCTTTTGGTCCGGTAACATCAGTGCCAAATTTCTGATCCGGCAACAGCACCAAGTTTTTGGCGCCGTTGCCGGGGATTGTTGAGTTTGGACAACTGACGGTTCATCTTGTTGCTTAGATTAGGTATTTTTTTTTCGGAATTCTTGAAGATGAATTCTAGAGTTTCATGATGATTTGTTGAAGTCTGGCTGGCTGAGAGGCCATGTCTAATTTCATTGGACCGAGGTTTCAACTTATCATCACAAAAGCTTGTTGATTTCTATCAATCTTGCTGTTGGAGCAGTGATCTGCTAAGGCTTGGCTAGCCTTTGGCCATGTCTAGTGTTTTGGACCGAAGCTTTCTTTGAAAGCTTGGCTGGCTGTGAAGCCATGTCTAATTCCTGGACCGGAATTCCCATTAAGAATTTTGATACCTTTTTCCACTTAATTTTCGAAAAAGTACAAAAAAATTTAGAAAATCATAAAATCCAAAAATTTATTGTTTGAGTCTAGTGTCTCATTTTAAGTTTGGTGTCAATTGCATGCATTCATTCATGTGTCCTAAGTGATTTTCAAGTTGTTCTTGATGATTTCTTACTCTGATCTTTGAATTCTCTTGACTTGAATGTTTATGTGTCTCATATGCATTCTCATTAGTGTCAGCAGTATACAAACTGCTAAGTTTGGTGTCTTGCATGCATTGTTATTTGATTTTAGTTGCATTTTGATTATTCCTCAATATCAAAAATCCAAAAATATTTTTAATTTGTGTCTTTTCAAGTCAATAATACAGAGAATTGGAGATTCAGAACATACAGCAGAGGAATTGCACAGAAAAAGCTGGGCGTTCAAAACGCCCAGTGAAGAAGGACAGACTGGCGTTTAAACGCCAGCCAGGGTGCCTGGCTGGGCGTTTAACGCCCAAAAGGGTAGTATTTTGGGCGTTTAACGCCAGGATGGCACAAGAGGGAAGATTTTGTTTTTAATGCAAATTTTTTTCAAGTTTTCAAAGTTTTTCAAAATCAAATCTTTTTCAAATCAAATCTTTTCAATCAAATGTTTTCAAAATTAATTTCTTTCCTTTTTCAAAGATACTTGCTATCAATTAATGATTTGATTCAAAATTTCAAGTATGTTGCCTTTTCTGTTGAGAGAGGTTTAATGTTTGAATCATATCTTTTCTTGATAGTGATGAGCGGATATTTTATACGCTTTTTGGGGGTAATTTCATGTAGATTTTAGCATGTTTTAGTTAGTTTTTAGGAGAATATTATTAGTTTTTAGGCAAAAATCATATTTCTGGACTTTACTATGAGCTTGTGTGTTTTTCTGTGATTTCAGGTATTTTCTGGCTGAAATTGAGGGAGCTGAGCAAAAATCTGAGTTAGGCTGAAAAGGGACTGCTGATGCTGTTGGATCCTGACCTCCCTGCACTCGAAATGGATTTTCTGGAGCTACAGGTTTCCAATTGGCGCGCTCTCAACGGCGTTGGAAAGTAGACATCCAGGGCTTTCCAGCAATATATAATAGTCCATACTTTGCGCGAAGATAGACGATGTAACTTGGCGTTGAACGCCAAGTTCATGTTGCTGTCTGGAGTTAAACGCCAGAAAAACGTCATGATCCGGAGTTGAACGCCCAAAACACGTCATAACCTGGAGTTTAACGCCAAGAAGGGCCTCTACTCGTGGATAGCTTTAGTCTCAGCCCCAGCACACACCAAGTGGCCCCAGAAGTGGATTTCTGCACCAATTATCTTAGTTTATTCATTTTTTGTAAACCTAGGTTACTAGTTTACTATTTAAACAAATTTTAGAAACTTATCTTGTACCTGATGACATTTTCAGATCTGAATTACATACTTTTTGACGGCATGAGTCTCTAAACTCCATTGTTGGGGGTGAGGAGCTCTGCAGCGTCTCGATGATTTAATATAATTTCTTTGTTTTCCATTCAAACACGCTTGTTCTTATCTAAGATGTTTATTCGCGCTTAATTATGGAGAAGGTGATGATCCGTGACAATCATCACCTTCCTCAATCCATGAACGTGTGCCTGACAACCACCTCTGTTCTACATCAGATTGAATGAATATCTCTTAGATTCCTTAAATCAGAATCTTCGTGGTATAAGCCGGATTGATGGCGGCATTCATGAGAATCCGGAAAGTCTAAACCTTGTCTGTGGTATTCCGAGTAGGATTCTGGGATTGAATGACTGTGACGAGCTTCAAACTCTTGAAGGCTGGGCGTTAGTGACAGACGCAAAAGAATCAATGGATTCTATTCCAACCTGATTGAGAACCGACAGATGATTAGTCGTGCTGTGACAGAGCATAGGAACGTTTTCACTGAGAGGATGGGAAGTAGCCACTGACAACGGTGACACCCTACATAGAGCTTGCCATGGAAGGAGCCTTGCGTGTGTTGAAGGATTTCAAGGAAGAGTTGAAGTCAGAGGACAAAGCATCTCCAAAACTCCAACATATTTCTCATTACTGCACAACAAGTAACGCCTTTATTCTCCATTATTAAAGTAATAATCATTTATTTTATACCCTTTTTCTTTATTAAAATACGAAGCTAAAGAATCCTATTGATATCCTGATTAAGATAAATAAAATAAGTATTGATTGCTTCAAACTAATAATCTCCGTGGGATCGACCCTTACTTACGTAAGGTATTACTTGGACGACCCAGTGCACTTGCTGGTTAGTTGTGCGAATTACAAATTCGTGCATGATGAGCGGATAATTTATACACTTTTTGGCATTGTTTTTAGTATGTTTTTGATATGATATAGTTAGTTTTTAGTATATTTTTATTAGTTTTTAGTTAAAATTCACTTTTCTGGACTTTACTATGAGTTTGTGTGTTTTTCTGTGATTTCAGGTATTTTCTGGCTGAAATTGAGGGACCTGAGCAAAAATCTGATTCTGAGACCAAAAAAGGACTACAGATGCTGTTGGATTCTGACCTCCCTGCACTCGAAGTGGATTTTCTGGAGCTACAGAAGCCCAATTGGCGCGCTCTCAGCGGCGTTGGAAAGTAGACATCCTGGGCTTTCCAGCAATATATGATAGTTCATACTTTGCCCAAGATTTGATGGCCAAAACCGGCGTTCAAAGTCACCCTCAGGAATCCCAGCGTTAAACGCTGGAACTGGAACCCGAATGGGAGTTAAACGCCCAAACTGGCACTAAAGCTGGCGTTTAACTCCAAGAAGAGTCTCTACACGAAAATGCTTCAATGCTCAGCCCAAGCACACACCAAGTGGGCCCGGAAGTGGATTTTTATACTCATCTCTGTACACCTTAGGCTACTAGTTTTCTATATATAGGACCTTTTACTATTGTATTTTCATCTTGGTTCTTCTGGTTCCCTCTCTGGGGCCGAAACCAATGATCACTTTTGTTCTTATGTATTTTCAACGGTGGAGCTTCTACACACCATAGATTAAGGTGTGGAGCTCTGCTGTACCTCGAGTATTAATGCAATTACTATTGTTCTTCCATTCAATTCCGCTTGTTCTTGTTCTAAGATATCACTTGTTCTTCAACTTGATGAATGTGATGATCTGTGATACTCATCATCATTCTCACCCATGAACAAGGTGACTGACAACCACTCTTGTTCTACAAGCGATCAAGGCTCTAGTGAATATCTCTTGGATTCCTGATTGCACGATGCATGGTTGATCGCCTGACAACCGAGTGCTCGTCTGACAAACGAGCCAACCATTCCGTGAGATCAGAGTCTTCGTGGTATAGGCGAGAACTGATGGCAGCATTCAAGAGAATCCAGAAGGTCTAACCTTGTCTGTGGTATTCTGAGTAGGATTCAATGACTGAATGACTGTGACGAGCTTCAAACTCCTAGCAGGCGGGGCGTTAGTGACAGACGCAAAAGAATCGATGGATTCTATTCCGGCCTGACCGAGAACCGACAGCTGAATTCCGCGTACTGTGACAGAGCATATGCAATCATTTTCACTGAGAGGATGGGAGGTAGCCATTGACAACGGTGAAACCCTACACGAGCTTGCCATGGAAAGGAATAAGAAGGATTGGATGAAGACAGTAGGAAAGCAGAGAGACGGAAGGGAAGGCATCTTCATGCGCTTATTTGAAGTTCCTACCAATGAATTACATAAGTATCTCTATCTTTACCTTTGTGTTATTTTCGTTCATCATCCATATGCATTTGAGTTTGCCTGACTAAGATTTACAAGATAACCATAGCTTGCTTCATACTAACAATCTCCGTGGGATCGACCCTTACTCGCGTAAGGTTTATTACTTGGACGACCCAGTGCACTTGCTGGTTAGTTGTGCGAAGTTGTGTAATGCCATGGTATTGAGCTACCAAGTTTTTGGGGCTCATGACCGGGGATTATGAGAGTTGTGAAAAAGTATTGTTCACAATTTCGCGCACCAGTGCACCAAGTTTTTGGCGCCGTTGCCGGGGATTATTGAGTTTGAACAATTGAAGGCATATTTTATCTCTTAGATCAGGAATAATTTGTTTTTATAGAGTCATTAAATTCTGATAGGATAGTTTCTTTTCAAAAATATTATTTTTCTTAATTAACTGTTAATTTTTCGTGAGTTTAGTGTCTTATTCTAAGTTTGGTGTGTTTTGCATATTTTATATCTTCTTTAAAAACCTCGTGTTAGTGTTCTTGGTTCTTCCTTGATTTTTAAGTTGTTCTTGATAATTGGTTATCCCCTTTGGAACCTTTTTCAAAAATAATTTTTCTTGGATTGAATCTTGTGCCAAACTTTAAGTTTGGTGTTTTCTTGTTAATCTTTTATAATTTTCGAAAATTTTATTAAGGTTTTCTAAAAATTTTAAGTTTGGTGTTCTTCCTTTTGTTCTTGTTGTTCTTGTGAATCTTCAAGGTGTTCTTGAGTTTTTCTTGTGTCTTGATCTTAAAATTTTTAAGTTTAGTGTTCCTTGGTGTTTTCCCTCCAAAAATTTTCGAAAATAAGGAGCACTAGATCTAAAAATTTTAAGTCTTGTCTCTTTTGTGTGTTTTTCTCTTTCATCATAAAATTCAAAATTCAAAAAAATTTTATATTTTCTAACTAATCTTGAATTACTTTTTCGAAATTTTTTTTTATACATAAAATTTTAGATTTTAATTTCAATTTTTTCGAAAAATTTTCAAAAAAAAAAATTTTAACTTCTTTTTATATATTTTGTTTTTACTTATTCCATTTTTTTTAAATCAACATATAAATTATCTCTTGTAATCCAATATGGAAGCAAGTAGGAATGAACAGTCCAAGAGGACTCTGGGGTCATATGCTAACCCCACTACTGCTTCATATGGGAGTAGTATCTGTATACCCTCCATTGGAGTTAGTAGCTTTGAGCTAAATCCTCAGCTCATTATCATGGTGCAGCAAAACTGCCAGTATTCTGGTCTTCCACATGAAGAACCTACAGAGTTTCTGGCACAATTTCTGCAAATTGCTGATACAGTACATGATAAGGAAGTAGATCAGGATGTCTACAGATTATTACTGTTTCCATTTGCTGTAAAAGATCAAGCTAAGAGGTGGTTAAATAACCAGCCTAAGAACAGCATAAAAACATGGAAACAGCTGTCAGAAAAATTCCTGAATCACTATTTCCCTCCAAAACGGATGACACAGCTAAGGCTAAGCATCCAAGGCTTCAAACAAGGAGATAATGAATCCCTTTATGATGCCTGGGAGAGATACAGAGAGATGCTAAGAAAATGCCCCTCTGAAATGTTTTCAGAGTGGGTGCAATTAGACATCTTCTACTATGGGCTTACAGAAAAAGCTCAGATTTCTCTAGACCACTCAGCTGGTGGATCTATACATATGAGAAAAACAATTGAAGAAGCTCAAGAGCTTATTAATACAGTTGCCAGAAATCAACATCTGTACCTAAGCAGTGAATCTTCCATGAAAGAAGAAGCTAAAACAGTAACTGCAGAACTCAGTCCGGTGGATCAGGCTAATGAATTTAATCAGCAATTAGACTTTCTAACTCAGCAGCTAGCCGAATTCAAGGAATTATTACAGGAAACAAGAATGGCTAACAGGAACATGGAAGTGCAATTAAAGCAGACAGAAAAGCAACTGTCAAAACAAATAGCAGAAGAATGCCAAGCAGTTCAATTAAGAAGTGGGAAAACATTAAATACCTCACTTCAAAGCAGCGGGAAGCCAAGAAATGAACAGATGTCTACTCAAAATCCCTCTGAGGACAATCAGAGCCCAGAGAGGAATGATGCTGGCGCTGAACGCCCAGACCATGCTCATTCCTGGCGTTCAACGCCAGAAACAAGCATGTATCCGGCGTTGAACGCCCAAAGGGAACATGGTTCTGGCGTTCAAACGCCAGTAACAAATAAGGAAGTGGCGTCTAACGCCACTCCAGCTTCCACCCCTAGCATTCAAATGCCAGTGGGTGATCAGTCACATACAAGTGCTGATAACAACCCTTCTAAAAAGGCTTCCCAACCCACTTCTGTAGGTAATAAACCTGCAGCAACTAAGGTTGAGGAATACAAAGCCAAGATGCCTTATCCTCAAAAACTCCGCCAAGCGAAACAGGATAAGCAATTTGCCCGCTTTGCAGACTATCTCAGGACTCTTGAAATAAAGATCCCGTTTGTAGAAGCACTTGAGCAAATACCATCTTATGCTAAGTTCATGAAAGAGATCTTAAGTCATAAGAAGGATTGGAGGGAAACTGAAAAAGTTTACCTCACTGAAGAATGCAGTGCAGTCATTCTGAAAAGCTTACCTGAGAAGCTTAAAGATCCTGGGAGCTTTATGATACCATGCACATTAGAAGGTACTTGTACCAAGCAAGCTTTATGTGATCTTGGGGCAAGTATCAATCTAATACCTGCATCTACTATCAGAAAGCTTGGTTTGACTGAAGAAATCAAACCAACCAGGATATGTCTTCAACTTGCTGATGGCTCCATTAAACACCCATCAGGCGTGATTGAAGACATGATTGTCAAGGTTGGGCCATTTGCCTTTCCTACTGACTTTGTGGTGCTGGAAATGGAGGAGCACAAGAGTGCAACTCTCATTCTAGGAAGACCTTTCCTAGCAACTGGCCGAACCCTCATTGACGTCCAAAAAGGGGAAGTAACCTTGAGAGTCAATGAGGAGGAGTTCAAGTTGAATGTTGTCAAAGCCATGCAACATCCTGACACCCCAAATGACTGCATGAGTGTTGATATTATTGACTCTCTGGTAAGAGAGGTCAATATGGCTGAGAGTCTCGAATCAGAGCTAGAAGACATCTTTAAAGATGTTCAGCCTGATTTGGAGGAATCAGAGAAGATAATAGAACCTCTGAAAATCCCTCAAGAAGAGGAGAAACCTCCAAAACCCGAACTCAAACCATTACCACCATCCCTGAAATATGCATTTCTAGGAGAAGGTGATACCTTTCCTGTAATTATAAGTTCTACCTTAGAGCCACAGGAAGAGGAAGCACTAATTCAAGTGCTAAGGACACACAAGACAGCTCTTGGGTGGTCCATCAATGATCTTAAGGGCATTAGCCCAGCCAGATGCATGCACAAGATCTTACTGGAGGATGACGCCAAGCCAGTGGTTCAACCACAAAGGCGGCTGAATCCAGCTATGAAAGAAGTGGTGCAGAAAGAGGTCACTAAATTACTAGAGGCTGGGATTATTTATCCTATTTCTGACAGCCCCTGGGTGAGCCCTGTCCAAGTTGTCCCTAAGAAAGGTGGCATGATAGTGATTCATAATGAAAAAAATGAACTGGTTCCTACAAGAACAGTTACAGGGTGGCATATGTGCATTGATTATAGAAGGCTCAATACAGCCACCAGAAAGGATCATTTTCCTTTACCATTCATAGACCAGATGCTAGAAAGACTAGCAGGTCATGAATACTACTGCTTCCTGGACGGATATTCAGGTTATAATCAAATTGCAGTTGATCCCCAGGATCAGGAGAAAACGACATTCACATGCCCATCTGGAGTATTTGCATACAGAAGGATGCCATTTGGCCTGTGCAATGCACCTGCAACCTTTCAGAGGTGCATGCTCTCAATTTTCTCTGATATGGTGGAAAAATTCCTGGAAGTCTTCATGGATGACTTTTCAGTATTTGGAGACTCATTCAGCTCCTGCCTTAACCATTTAGCACTTGTTCTGAAAAGATGCCAAGAGACTAACCTGGTTTTAAACTGGGAAAAATGTCACTTTATGGTGACTGAAGGAATTGTCCTTGGGCACAAAATTTCGAACAAGGGAATAGAGGTGGATCAAGCTAAGGTAGAAGTAATTGAAAAATTACCACCACCTGCTAATGTCAAGGCAATCAGAAGCTTTCTGGGGCATGCAGGATTCTATAGGAGGTTTATAAAAGATTTTTCAAAAATCGCCAAACCTCTGAGCAACCTGCTAGCTGCTGACACACCATTTATTTTTGATAAAGAGTGTCTGCAAGCATTTGAGACTCTGAAAGCTAAATTAGTTACTGCACCAATCATCTATGCACCAGACTGGACATTACCATTTGAATTGATGTGTGATGCCAGTGACCATGCCATTGGTGCAGTGTTGGGACAAAGGCATGACAAGCTTCTGCACGTCATTTACTATGCCAGCCGTGTTCTAAATGATGCACAGAAGAATTACACAACCACAGAAAAAGAGCTACTAGCAGTGGTTTACGCCATTGACAAATTCAGATCCTATTTAGTAGGATCAAAAGTGATTGTGTACACTGATCATGCTGCTCTTAAATATCTACTCACAAAGCAGGATGCAAAACCCAGACTCATCAGATGGGTGTTGCTTTTGCAAGAGTTTGATATAGAAATAAGAGACAGAAAAGGGACAGAGAATCAAGTGGCAGATCACCTGTCCCGAATAGAACCAGTGGAAGGGGCGTCCCCCCTCTCACTGAGATCTCTGAAACCTTTCCGGATGAGCAACTGTTTGCCATCCAGGAAGTGCCATGGTTTGCAGACATTGCAAACTACAAGGCAGTGAGATTCATACCCAAAGAGTACAGTAGGGTGCAATCAAATAAATTAATCACAGATGCAAAGTACTATCTTTGGGATGAACCATATCTCTTCAAGAGATGTGCAGACGGAGTAATCCGTAGATGTGTGCCTAAAGAGGAAGCACAGAAGATCCTTTGGCATTGCCATGGATCACAGTATGGAGGACATTTTGGAAGTGAGCGAACAGCCACAAGAGTCCTCCAAAGTGGCTTCTACTGGCCTACTCTCTATAAAGATTCCCGAGCGTTTGTGCTTAATTGTGACAGTTGCCAAAGATCAGGCAACCTACCTCACAGTTATACCATGCCTCAACAAGGAATCTTGGAGATTGAGTTGTTTGATGTATGGGGCATTGACTTCATGGGACCTTTCCCACCATCATACTCAAACACTTATATTCTGGTGGCAGTGGATTATGTATCCAAATGGGTGGAGGCTATTGCAACACCCACTAATGACACTAAAACAGTGTTAAAATTCCTCCAGAAACATATTTTCAGCAGATTTGGTATCCCTAGAGTGTTAATCAGTGATGGGGGCACTCATTTCTGTAATAAACAGCTTTACTCTGCTCTGGTACGTTATGGAGTCAGCCACAGGGTAGCTACTCCATATCACCCACAAACTAATGGGCAAGCTGAAGTCTCAAATAGGGAACTTAAAAGAATCCTGGAACGGACTGTAATTAACCGTAGAAGGGATTGGGCAAGAAGCTTGGATGATGCTCTGTGGGCATACAGAACAGCATTCAAGACCCCCATAGGGACCTCTCCATACCAGCTTGTGTATGGAAAGGCGTGTCACTTGCCAGTGGAACTGGAACACAAGGCCTACTAGGCAACCAGATTCCTGAACCTTGATGCCAAGTTAGCTGGAGAAAGACGATTGCTCCAGTTAAATGAGCTAGAGGAATTTAGACTCAATGCTTTCGAGAATGCAAAAATTTACAAGGAGAAAGCAAAAAGATGGCATGATAAGAAATTGTCATCCAGAGTCTTTGAGCCAGGACAGAAAGTTCTGCTATTTAATTCAAGGCTCAAATTATTCCCTGGGAAATTAAAATCCCGGTGGAGAGGTCCATATGTAATCACAAGCGTATCACCATATGGATACATAGAACTTCAGGATAGTGACTCTAACAAAAAGTTCATTGTTAATGGACAAAGAGTTAAACACTATCTTGAAGGTAATTTCGAGCAAGAATGCTCAAGACTGAGACTTAATTGAAGATCAGTGATAGTCCAGCTAATGACATTAAAGAAGCGCTTGCTGGGAGGCACCCCAGCCATTTACAAAGTTTATTTACTAATTAAATAAATTTTCTTTTCTTTACAGGTTTGAGTCCAAGTATCTTCAAAGGTGAAATAGCAATTGGTTGAAGTCACAGAGTTACAGGGAAATTTGGAAGCTCACTGGCGTGAGAAAGCCAGTAAGAAACACTTTGGGCGTTGAACACCCAAAAGAAGCACCCACTGGGCGTTCAACGCCAGTAAGGGTAGCCATCTGGGCGTTAAACGCCAGAAAGGAGCATCTTCTGGGCGTTAAACGCCAGAAAGAAGCACCTTCTGGGCGTTTAACGCCAGTCTGCTAGCATCCTGGGCGTTCAGAAAAACGCCCAGTAACAAAGGACTTCCTGGCGTTCAACGCCAGAAAGAAGCATCAGCTGGGCGTTGAACGCCCAGGAGAAGCAACAATTGGGCGTTAAACGCCCAAAACATGCATCGTTTGGGCGTTTAACGCCAGGATGGTGGGAGGAGGTACAAATTCGTTTTTCTTTATAATTTTTCAAAATTTTATGTTTTAATTCATGATTTCTTGCATAAACATGTTTCAAAATATCATCTTCAATTCCAAAAGTTTTTCTCCTAATTTCTAAAAACCCTGATTTCTAAAAATCCACGTTTCAAAAATATTAAATATATCTTAATCCATAAAGCCAAATGGTTTTCCAATCCAATCCAACTCTTTTAAGTTTATTTTCAAAAATCAATTATCTTTTTAAAATCTTTTTCAAAATTAAAAATTTCAAATTTATCTTTTAATTTATTATTCATATCTTTTTCTTTTTAAATTATATCTTTTTCTGATCATATCTTTTAAAATCATATCTTCTATCTTATCTTTTTCTTATTTTCGAAAATTACCCACCCCCTCCCTATATTTTGAGTTCGGCGCCTCCTCCTCATCATCATCCCACACTTGCTCTCCTTCTATCCCTCTTCTTTCTTCTCTTTTGCTTGAGGACAAGCAAAGCTCTAAGTTTGGTGTGTTTTATCCGTGATCACAAAAACATACCCACTAAAGATCATGGCTCCTAAAGGAAAACAACCCAACCCAAGAGGCAAGAAAGAAAGCACTCCAAAGCCACTTTGGAATCAAGGGAAGTTCTTAACTAAAGAACATTCAGACCATTACTACAAGATAATGAGTCACAGATCCGTGATCCCGGAAGTCAGATTTGATCTGAAAGAAGATGAATATCTGGAGATCCAAGAGCAAATTCGAAACAGGAATTGGGAAATTCTGGCCAATCCTGAAACAAAAGTGGGAAGGAACATGGTTCAGGAATTCTATGCTAATCTATGGCAGACAGACAGGCAAAGAATAATTGGAGCTGCTCTCTTTGACCATCGGACTGTAGTCAGAGGAAAGATCATTCATACCAATTCTGACAAGATCAGGGAGATAATTAAGCTTCCCCAACTGAAAGATGACCCAGACTCCTTTAATAGGAGAATGATGACGGTCAATAAAGGGCTGGACAAGGTTCTGGAGGACATATGCATCCCTGGAGCCAAGTGGACCACCAGCACGACTGGCATCCTAGTTCAACTCAAAAGGGAAGATCTGAAACCAGTAGCCAGAGGTTGGCTGGATTTCATAGGGCGTTCCATATTGCCCACCAGCAACCGTTCTGAAGTCACTATTAAAAGAGCAGTAATGATTCACTGCATCATGTTGGGAAAAGAAGTGGAAGTCCATCAGCTGATCTCATGTGAGCTATATAAAATAGCAAACAGGAATTCTAAGGACGCCAGATTGGCTTATCCAAGCCTAATCTCTATGCTTTGCAAAGATGCTGGAGTAAAAATGGGAATAACTGAATATATCCTAATTGAAAGGCCCATTACTTGAATATCAATGGTCAGACAACAGCAACAAGATGATTCCACCAAAAGGAGAGCACAAGAAGCCCTCCCAGAACTGCCTCAATTCGAATATTGGGAACATCTTGAGGCTTCTATTTCCAAATTACAAGAAGCTATGGATCAAATAAAGGAAGAACAGAATAATCAAAGTAGCATGCTGTGCAAACTGCTCAAGGAACAGGAAGAGCAAGGGCGTGATCTACGGGAGCTGAAGCGCCAAAAATTAATCCTTGAACAGCACCCCACAGATTAGAGGAACATCTACTCCTCAAAACAACAGGTTGCTGAGTTCCAATTTTTCTGCTTTAGCTTAGTGATAGTATTATTATAGAAATTCACCTTAGGAGATATTTAGTAGTAATTAGTATGTCTATTTTGATTTTATTTCCAATTAAGCTATAATTTATTTTTCTCATCATCATCAGGCATGAATAAAGTAGTAGATTTTTTTTAGAATAAAGAAGGAGTTCTCAATAATAAAAATTATAATTAATTATATGTGGTGGCAATACTTTTTGTTCTCTGAATGAATGCTTGAACAGTGCATAATTTGTACTTTGAATTTGATGAATATTGGCTCCTGAAAGGATGAGGAACACGAAAAATATTATTGATGATCTGAAAAATCATGAAATTGATTCTTGAAGCAAGAAAAAGCAGTCAAAAAAAAAAAAGAAGCCATGAGCACTAGGCAAGAGTAAAAAGGATCCAAGGCTTTGAGCATCAATGGATAGGAGGGCCCAAGGAAATAAAATCCAGGCCTAAGCGGCTAAACCAAGCTGTCCCTAACCATGTGCTTGTGGCATGCAGGTTCAAGTTACAAACTTGAGACTGAGTGGTTAAAGTCGTGATCCAAGGCAAACAGAGTGTGCTTAAGAGCTCTGGATACCTCTGACTGGGGACTTTAGCAAAGCTAAGTCACAATCTGAAAAGGTTCACCTAGTCATGTGTCTGTGGCATTTATGTATCTGGTGGTAATACTGGAAAACAAAGTGCTTAGGGCCACAGCCAAGACTCATAAAATAACTGTGTTCAAGAATCAACATACTACACTAGGAGAGTCAATAATACTATCTGAATTCTGAGTTCCTAAGGATGCCAATCATTCTGAAATTCAAAAGATACAGGGAGATGCCAAAACTGTTCAGAAACAAAAAGCTACAAGCCCCGCTCATCTAATAAGAATCTGAGCTTCATTTAAAACTCTAAAATATTATTACTTCTTAATTTCTGTTAGAAACCTATTTTATTCATCTAGTTGCTTGAGGACAAGTAACAGTTTAAGTTTGGTGTTGTGATGAGCGGATATTTTATACGCTTTTTGGGGGTAATTTCATGTAGATTTTAGCATGTTTTAGTTAGTTTTTAGGAGAATATTATTAGTTTTTAGGCAAAAATCATATTTCTGGACTTTACTATGAGCTTGTGTGTTTTTCTGTGATTTCAGGTATTTTCTGGCTGAAATTGAGGGAGCTGAGCAAAAATCTGAGTTAGGCTGAAAAGGGACTGCTGATGCTGTTGGATCCTGACCTCCCTGCACTCGAAATGGATTTTCTGGAGCTACAGGAGTCCAATTGGCGCGCTCTCAACGGCGTTGGAAAGTAGACATCCAGGGCTTTCCAGCAATATATAATAGTCTATACTTTGCGCGAAGATAGACGACGTAACTTGGCGTTGAACGCCAAGTTCATGTTGCTGTCTGGAGTTAAACGCCAGAAAAACGTCATGATCCGGAGTTGAACGCCCAAAACACGTCATAACCTGGAGTTTAACGCCAAGAAGGGCCTCTACTCGTGGATAGCTTTAGTCTCAGCCCCAGCACACACCAAGTGGGCCCCAGAAGTGGATTTCTGCACCAATTATCTTAGTTTATTCATTTTCTGTAAACCTAGGTTACTAGTTTACTATTTAAACAACTATTAGAAACTCATCTTGTACCTGATGACATTTTCAGATCTGAATTACATACTTTTTGACGGCATGAGTCTCTAAACTCCATTGTTGGGGGTGAGGAGCTCTGCAGCATCTCGATGATTTAATACAATTCCTTTGTTTTCCATTCAAACACGCTTGTTCTTATCTAAGATGTTTATTCGCGCTTAATTATGGAGAAGGTGATGATCCATGACAATCATCACCTTCCTCAATCCATGAACGTGTGCCTGACAACTACCTCCATTCTACATCAGATTGAATGAATATCTCTTAGATTCCTTAATCAGAATCTTCGTGGTATAAGCCGGATTGATGGCGGCATTCATGAGAATCCGGAAAGTCTAAACCTTGTCTGTGGTATTCCGAGTAGGATTCTGGGATTGAATGACTGTGACGAGCTTCAAACTCCTGAAGGCTGGGCGTTAGTGACAGACGCAAAAGAATCAATGGATTCTATTCCAACCTGATTGAGAACCGACAGATGATTAGTCGTGCTGTGACAGAGCATAGGAACGTTTTCACTGAGAGGATGGGAAGTAGCCACTGACAACGGTGACACCCTACATAGAGCTTGCCATGGAAGGAGCCTTGCGTGTGTTGAAGGATTTCAAGGAAGAGTTGAAGTCAGAGGACAAAGCATCTCCAAAACTCCAACATATTTCTCATTACTGCACAAGAAGTAACGCCTTTATTCTCCATTATTAAAGTAATAATCATTTATTTTATACCCTTTTTCTTTATTAAAATACGAAGCTAAAGAATCCTATTGATATCCTGATTAAGATAAATAAAATAAGTATTGATTGCTTCAAACCAATAATCTCCGTGGGATCGACCCTTACTTACGTAAGGTATTACTTGGACGACCCAGTGCACTTGCTGGTTAGTTGTGCGAATTACAAATTCGTGCACCAGATAGCCAAGTCAATAATTTTCAAAATCAAATCCTTTTAAAATGTCTTTCAAATCATATCTTCTTAACCACATCTTTTTCAAAATAGCTTTCAATCAAATCTTTTTGATTTCTAATTTTAAAATCTTTTTCAAAAATCACTTGATTTCTTTTTCACTCTTAGTTTTCAAAAATCAATTAATCTTTTTCAAAATGTTTTTAAAATCTTTTACTTAATTTTCGAAAATTGCTTCCCTTCTTCTCACATCTTTCTATTTATGGACTAACACTATTCCTCAATGCAAAATTCGAACTCCATCTTCTTTGATAAGTTCAAATTTTCTACTTCTGCCTTCCATTTTTCGTTTCCTCTGACACCTTAAGGAATCTCTATACTGTGACATAGAGGATTCCCTATTTCCTTGTTTTCTTCTCTTTCATATGAGCAGAAGCAGAGACAAAAGCATTCTTTTTGAGGCTGATCCTGAACCTGAAAGGACCTTAAAGTGAAAGCTAAGAGAAGCTAAGGCACAACTCTCTGTAGAGGACCTAACCGAATTCTTCAAAAAAGAAGAACTCATGGCAGCCGAAAACAACAACAATGCCAACAATGCAAGGAAGGTGCTGGGTGACTTTACTGCACCTACTCCCGACTTCTATGGGAGAAGCATCTCTATCCCTGCCATTGGAGCAAACAACTTTGAGCTTAAACCTCAATTAGTTTCTCTAATGCAACAGAATTGCAAGTTCCATGGACTTCCATTGGAAGATCCTCATCAGTTCTTAGCTGAGTTCTTGCAAATCTGTGACACTGTTAAGACTAATGGGGTTGACCCTGAGGTCTACAGACTTATGCTATTCCCTTTTGCTGTAAGAGACAGAGCTAGAACATGGTTGGACTCACAACCTAAAGAAAGACTGAACTCTTGGGAAAAGCTAGTCAATGTCTTCTTGGCAAAGTTTTTTTCACCTCAAAAATTGAGTAAGCTTAGAGTGGAAGTCCAAACCTTCAGACAGAAGGAAGGAGAATCCCTCTATGAAGCTTGGGAAAGATACAAACAATTAATCAGAAAGTGTCCCTCTGATATGCTTTCTGAATGGAGCATCATAGGTATTTTCTGTGATGGTCTGTCTGAACTGTCCAAGATGTCTTTGGATAGCTCTGCTGGAGGATCTCTTCATCTGAAGAAGACGCCTACAGAAGCTCAAGAGCTCATTGAAATGGTTGCAAATAACCAATTCATGTACACTTCTGAAAGGAATCCTATGAACAATGGGACTAGTCAGAAGAAAGGAGTTCTTGAGATTGACACTCTGAATGCCATATTGGCTCAGAACAAAATATTGACTCAACAAGTCAATATGATTTCTCAAAGTCTGTCTGGAATGAAAAATGCATCAGGCAGTACTAAGGAAGCTTCATCTGAAGAAGAAGCTTATGATCCTGAGAACCTTCAATGGAAGAGGTGAATTACATGGGAGAACCCTATGGAAACACCTATAATCCTTCATGGAGAAATCATCCAAATCTCTCATGGAAGGATCAACAAAGACCTCAACAAGGTTTCAACAATAATAATGGTGGAAGAAACAGGTTTAGCAATAGCAAGCCTTTTCCATCATCTTCTCAGCAACAGACAGAGAATTCTAAGCAGAACACCTCTGACTTAGCAACCATGGTCTCTGATCTAATCAAAACCACTCAGAGTTTCATGACTGAAACAAGGTCCTCCATTAGAAATTTGGAGGCACAAGTGGGTCAGCTGAGCAAGAAAATTACTGAACTCCCTCCTAGTACTCTTCCAAGCAATACAGAAGAAAATCCAAAAGGAGAGTGCAAAGCCATCAACATGGCCGAATTTTGGGAGGAAGGAGAGGCAGTGAACGCCACTGAGGAAGACCTCAATGGACGTCCACTGGCCTCCAATGAGTTCCCCAATGAGGAACCATGGGAATCTGAGGCTCAAAATGAGACCATAGAGATTCCATTGGACTTACTTCTGCCATTCATGAGCTCTGATGAGTATTCTTCCTCTGAAGAGGATGAGTATGTCACTGAAGAGCAAGTTGCTAAATACCTTGGAGCAATCATGAAGCTAAATACCTTAGAGCAATCATGAAGCTAAATGACAAGTTATTTGGAAATGAGACTTGGGAGGATGAACCCCCTTTGCTCACCAAAGAACTGGATGACTTGTCTAGGCAGAGATTACCTCAAAAGAGACAAGATCCTGGGAAGTTTTCAATACCTTGTACCATAGGCACCATGACCTTCACGAAGGCCTTGTGTGACTTAGGGTCAAGTGTAAACCTCATGCCTCTCTCTGTAATGGAGAAGCTAGGGATCTTTGAGGTGCAAGCTGCAAAAATCTCACTAGAGATGGCAGACAACTCAAGAAAACAAGCTTATGGACTTGTAGAGGATGTTCTGGTAAAAGTTAAAGACCATTACATCCCTGCTGATTTCATAGTCCTAGAGACTGGGAAGTGCAAGGATGAATCCATCATCCTTGGCAGACCCTTCCTAGCCACAGCAAGGGCTGTGATTGATGTTGATAGAGGAGAATTGATCATTCAAGTGAATGAAGAATCCTTGGTGTTTAAGGCTCAAGGATATCCCTCTGTCACCATGGAGAGGAAGCATGAAGAGCTTCTCTCAAAACAGAGCCAAACAGAGCCCCCACCGTCAAACTCTAAGTTTGGTGTTGGGAGGCCACAACCAACTTCTAAGTTTGGTGTTGAACCCCCACATTCAAACTCTAAGTTTGGTGTTGGGTGGTTTCAACAGTGCTCTGAGTACCTGTGAGGCTCCATGAGAGCCCTCTGTCATGCTACTGACATTAAAGAAGCGCTTGTTGGGAGGCAACCCAATGTTATATTTTATCTATTTTCTTTTGTTATTTTATGTTTTCTGTAGGTTGATGATCATGAGAAGTCACAAAATCAATGGAAAAAGCAAGAACAGAATGAAAAACAGAAAGAAAAATAGCACACCCTGGAGGAAGAACCTACTGGCGTTTAAACGCCAGCGAGGCTAGCAAATGGGCGTTTAACGCCCAGTCGGGCACCATTCTGGCCGTTTAACGCCAGAAAGGGGCACCAGACTGGCGTTAAACGCCAGAAAAGGGCAAGAAGCTGGCGTTAAACGCCAGAAATGGGCACCAGCCCGGCGTTTAACGCCAGAATTGGCTCAAAACGCATTTTTTCATGCCATTTGGTGCAGGGATGACTTTTCCTTGACACCTCAGGATCTGTGGACCCCACAGGATCCCCACCTACCCCACCACTCTCTCTCTTCTTCTTCACCCATTCACCAATCACCTCAACACCTCTTCCCCAAAAACCCTTCACCTATCAAATCCCATCTTTCTCTTCACCACTCACATCCATCCTTCATAATACCCCACCTACCTCACCATTCAAATTCAAAACACTTTCCCTCCCAAACCCACCCTTACATAGCCGAACCATAACCACCCCCACCCCTATATAAACCCATCTTCACTCCTTCATTTTCACACAACCTAAACACTACTTCTCCCCCTTTTGGCCGAAACACATAGCCATCTCCTTCTCCTCCATTTCTTCTTCTTCTACTCTCTTCTTTCTTCTTTTGCTCGAGGACGAGCAAACCTTTTAAGTTTGGTGTGGTAAAAGCATTGCTTTTTGTTTTTCCATAACCATTTATGGCATCCAAGGCCGGAGAAACCTCTAGAAAGAGGAAAGGGAAGGCAAAAGCTTCCACCTCCGAGTCATGGGAGATGGAGAGATTCATCTCAAGGGTGCATCAAGACCACTTCTATGAATTTGTGGCCTTGAAGAAGGTGATCCCCGAGGTCCCTTTCAAACTCAAAAAGAGTGAATATCCGGAGATCCGGCATGAGATCCGAAGAAGAGGTTGGGAAGTTCTTACCAACCCCATTCAACAAGTCAGAATTTTAATGGTTCAAGAGTTCTATGCCAATGCATGGATCACCAAGAACCATGACCAAAGTGTGAATCCGGATCCAAAGAATTGGCTTACTATGGTTCGGGGGAAATACTTGGATTTTAGTCCGGAAAATGTAAGGTTGGCATTCAACTTGCCCATGATGCAAGGAGATGAACATCCTTACACTAGAAGGGTCAACTTTGATCAAAGGTTGGACAAAGTCCTCACAGTCATTTGTGAAGAGGGCGCCCAATGGAAGAGAGATTCAAGAGGAAAGCCGGTTCAATTGAGAAGGCATGACCTCAAACCCGTGGCTAGAGGATGGTTAGAGTTTATACAACGCTCAATCATTCCCACTAGCAACCGGTCCGAAGTTACTATAGACCGGGCTATCATGATTCATAGCATCATGATTGGAGAAGAAATAGAAGTTCATGAAGTTATAGCTCAAGAACTTTATAAGGTGGCGGACAAGTCCTCTACCTTGGCAAGGTTAGCCTTTCCTCATCTCATTTGTCACCTTTGTTATTCAGTTGGAGTTGACATAGAGGGAGACATCCCCATTGATGAGGACAAGCCCATCACTAAGAAGAGGATGGAGCAAACAAGAGACCCCTCTCATCATCAAATCCCTGAGATGCCTCAAGGGATGCACTTTCCTCCACAAAACTATTGGGAGCAACTAAACACCTCCCTAGGAGAATTGAGTTCCAACATGGGACAACTAAGGGTGGAGCACCAAGAACACTCCATCATCCTCCATGAAATTAGAGAAGATCAAAGAATCATGAGAGAGGAGCAACAAAGACAAGGAAGAGACATTGAGGAGCTCAAGCACTCCATAGGATCTTCAAGAGGAAGAACAAGCCGCCATCACTAAGGTGGACCCGTTCTTTAATTTCCTTGTTCTTTATTTTTCTGTTTTTCGAATTTTAGTGCTTATGTTTATCTATGTTTGTGTCTTGTGATCATTAGTGTCTTAGTGTCTATGCCTTAAAGTTATGAATGTCCTATGAATCCATCACCTTTCTTAAATAAAAAATGTGCTTAATTGAAAAAGAAAAGAATTGCATGAATTTTGAATTTTATAACAGTTTAATTATTTTGATGTGGTGGCAATACTTTTGTTTTCTGAATGTATGCTTAAACAGTGCATATGTCTTTTGAATTTGTGGTTCATGAATGTTGGCTCTTGAAAGAATGATGAAAAAGGAGACATGTTACTGAGGATCTGAAAAATCATAAAAAAATGATTCTTGAAGCAAGAAAAAAGCAGTGAATACAAAAAAAAAGGAGAAAAACGAAAAAAAAAGGGGAGAAAAAGAAAAAGAAAGAAAAAGAAAGAAATAAAGTTGTGATCCAAGTCAAAGAGAGTGTGCTTAAGAACCCTGGACACCTCTAATTGGGGACTCTAGCAAAGCTGAGTCACAATCTGAAAAGGTTCACCTAATTATGTGTCTGTGGCATGTATGTATCCGGTGGTAATACTGGAAGACAGAGTGCTTTGGGCCACAGCCAAGACTCAATAAGTAGCTGTGTTCAAGAATCATCATACTTAACTAGGAGAATCAATAACATTATCTGGATTCTGAGTTCCTAAAGAAGCCAATCATTCTGAATTTCAAAGGATAGAGTGAGATGCCAAAACTATTCAGAGGCAAAAAGCTAAAAGCCCCGCTCATCTAATTAATACTGATCTTCATAGATGTTTTTGGAATTCATTGCATATTCTCTTCTTTTTATCTTATTTGATTTTCAGTTGCTTGAGGACAAGCAACAATTTAAGTTTGGTGTTGTGATGAGCGGATAATTTGTACGCTTTTTGGCATTGTTTTTAGCATGTTTTTAGTATAATCTAGTTAGTTTTTAGTATATTTTTATTAGCTTTTAGTTAAAATTCACTTTTCTGGACTTTACTATGAGTTTGTGTATTTTTCTGTGATTTCAGGTATTTTCTGGCTGAAATTGAGGGACCTGAGCAAAAATCTGATTCAGAGACCAAAAAGGACTGCAGATGCTGTTGGATTCTGACCTCCCTGCACTCGAAGCAGATTTTCTGGAGCTACAAAAGCCCAATTGGCTCGCTCTCAACGGCGTTGGAAAGTAGACATCCTGGGCTTTCCAGCAATATATGATAGTCCATACTTTGCCCAAGATTTGATGGCCCAAACCGGCGTTCAAAGTCACCCTCAGAATTTCCAGCGTTAAACGCCGGAACTAGCACCAAAATGGGAGTTAAACGCCCAAACTGGCACAAAAGCTGGCGTTTAACTCCAAGAAGAGTCTCTACACGAAAATGCTTCAATGCTCAGCCCAAGCACACACCAAGTGGGCCCGGAAGTGAATTTTTATGTCATTTACTCATCTCTGTACACCCTAGGCTACTAGTTTTCTATAAGTAGGACCTTTTACTATTGTATTAAGGAGATCTTTCAATCTTTGGATCTTTTGATCATGTTTTGATGATTGAACCCTCATTGGGAGGCTGGCCATTCGGCCATGCCTAGACCTTGTTCTTATGTATTTTCAACGGTGGAGTTTCTACACACCATAGATTAAGGTGTGGAGCTCTGCTGTACCTCGAGTATTAATGCAATTACTATTGTTCTTCTATTCAATTCCGCTTGTTCTTGTTCTAAGATATCACTTGTTCTTCAACTTGATGAATGTGATGATCCGTGACACTCATCATATTGGGAAGACCTTTCTTGGCCATAGTAAGGGCCATCATTGATGTGGAAAAAGGAGAAATGACTTTGAGAACACATGATAAGCAGATCACCCTGAATGTCTTCAAGGAGATACAACATCCTGCTAAAAAGAAAAGTTGCATGAGAATTGAAGAGGAAGACTTGAACTGGAAGGAAAAACCCAAAGAAGCACTCATCAACTCACCTTTGAGGCAAAAGACAGACAGTGGAGAAGAACAAAAAGGTAGTGAAGATGAAAAGGCTGAAAAAGGATTGAAGACAGAGGCTATAAGATTAATGAGTGAGGAGAAAACTTCCAACATAGAGCCTGCTGCCAAGAAGGAAGGAAAGAAAAGCAAGAAAAAAGTCCCAAAGGGGTGGAAGAACAAGAAGATCCCAACCGAAGGGTTCTCAGAGGGAAACAAAGTGAAGCTTATCTACTAACAATGGGATACATTTCCACAATCTGATGATTACTACACTGTGAGCAAAGTACTCTCATTGGAGAACATAGAGATTATTCATCAAAGCACAAGAAGAAGGCCCACAGTAAGAGGAGACAAGCTGAGGCATTATGATCATCAACCACCTTAATAAGGAACCAATGTCAAGCTAGTGACAGTAAAAAAGCGCTCCATGGGAGGCAGCCCATGATTTAATATTCATGCTTTTATTTTAAATATCAATAATTAAGGGCTTTTCTAACTTGAATTTGAGCTCTCATGTGTAGGTTTGATGAACGCATACATTATCTTAACGCATATGTCTTATTCTTAAGTTTGGTGTGCCTTAAAGCACTCTAAAATGGCTTTTCAAACATGATGATAATATAACCATCTTAGGATATGTACTCATTCATTTTATTGAAGTATATAGCCAAACATTAAGTTGGTGTTCTACATGTGCTATAAGTTTCAAGAAAGTCACAATTGCTCTAAGACTCAAATTCAAGAAAAGATAAACCATGCCTTAAATCATTTTGTGATTCTATTTTGCTAAGAGTAGAAAATAAGATGTTCCCTGAAATGAACAGACTAACCGTGACAAAAGCTAAAATTTCAAATGAATTATGTGATGTGAAACAAGTTTGGCATCCACCAAAGCTATGTGTAGTCACATATGGCACGACCAGTTATCCATGAACAAGGAACATATGACTAGGATTCTCTTTAGTTCTTCTATCTAGTTATTAAATTCTATGACCACCACCTTTCAAAAATCAGATTTTGTTGATTATTAATGCTTGGTTTAAAATGGATAGGTATGAAGAAGATGGAGGCAAGGACAAGACCAGATAATATATGGGTGTCACAAGAAAAAAGTGAGTCACATGTGCTGGAGATTGATCTTTAGAAAGCAAAAATCTGCAAGACTCATCACCTAGGAAACCGAACCCATGTGCACAATGAAGAGGTGATCTTTGTCCTTATTCAACCGCACATGCACACCGTACATTTTCTTGCTCTCAACAACATCTTCACCTTTCATTTTAATGTGATTGAACCACCAACTCCTTGTTTGACTTTAATGACTCATGCTCCTGCTACAAATTAGCCAAGAACACTTCCTATGACCACACACTTATACCTCATTCACATACTCTTTCTATACAATCCACAGCAATCTTCTTCCACCCTAGAACATCACACAGTACCCATATTTCTCTCTCCTTACCTCCTGAATCGTGCTTTAACCACAAGTACCCTGTGTTATCCCTTCTCCAATTAAATGGCTTCTTCAAGTTCCAGAAGAAAGAAAGGAAAGCAACCAGTTGAAGCCGAATCACCCACTTTTGATAACTGGAGATTTAAATCTCAGTTTCATGAGCGCCAATATCATGGTTGGATGGAGGAAAAGAAAATAATCCCAGAGGTCCGATTTAGAATGAAGGATGGTGAGTACCTCATAATGAGGGAAATCATTGAAGAAAGAAGATGGGAACTCCTCTGTGAACCCCTTACAGACATAAGTGCAACCATGATAAGGGAGTTTTATGCAAATACAGCGAGACAAAGCAAAATTGAACTGCCCTACAAAAGTTATGTGAGGGGAGTGGAAGTGGACTTCAATCCAGCTACAATCATGCAGGTTTTGCAAATAAGAACAATACACTTCACAGAGCCCAGTTTTGATGAAAGAACAAATGGTGAGAATGACCCTGATGAGCTCATTAATGATATATGTCTGGATGGCAAGGATTGGGTGAGGGATTTTTAAACGGGGATCTATGCCACCTAAAAAGGATGGATCTCTCACCTAAGGCCAAAGGTTGGTACAAAATAGTGATGAAATCAATCCTCCCCACTGGAAACTCCTCGTAAGTTACCATAAGAAGAGCAATCATGGTACACTGCATACTCAAAGGAGGAGAAATAAATGTCCCTCAACTAATTGCAGACGGCATTCAAGAGATGGATGAAAGCAATAGCAAGTTAGCCAGACTTAGCTACCCAAGTACCATATTGCGCTTGTGCAATAGAGTAGGGGTGCTTTTTGAAGATTCAGACACAGACTGGGTACAGGATGGGAGGGCACTCACCAGGCAGAGAATCGAAGGTGTCACTAGTGAGTAGAGTGAGAGAAGACCTCAGGGAAGAAGAAGGAAACCACAAATAGAAGAAGGACAAGCCTTTGGACCACAAATGGAAGAGGGGCAAGCCCCTGGGACAATGGATCTCAGCCAAATTCAGAGTGCAATTGAAGAAATATCTCGATAATATATGAGGGCACAGGAGCAATAACAAGAACAATATTTAAGAGATCAGGAGTAGCAAGAGAATTGGCAGCTGAAGATGATGGAGCAACAAGAAAACTTCCAGCTCAAGATAATAGCTCAACGGAGAGAATTCCAAGCAAGAATTTTTGATAGGCAAAGGGAACAAGCTGCGCATTTCCAAGAATCATTTGAACAATTGTCCCAACAACAAGCCAAGCAAGAGAAATATCTCTAAAATATTTATCAATGGAAGAACATATACCACACAGCTGGAGAGCAAAGGTATCTGGACAGTATAAAATATGATGTAGAGACACAGGCAAAGCTAAACTATGTAGTTTGTGGTATGCCAAGGATCAACCGAGAGATCAAACCATTCGTGGAATGTCCTGAATTAGTGAACCATCAAAGTGAAAGAGTTAAGAGAAATGTAGAAAGAATGGAGCAAAAGTTGAAGGAGGCTGGACTCTGGGATCAGATAGACCAATCTTGGGATCGAAGATGCCCTGCTAAAGCTGAGGAACAACAAGAAACATGAAAAAAGAAGAAGCAGGAACCAAAGAAGAAAGCAGAATCCAGCAAAGGAAAAGAACATAAAAATTAAAGGTGGTGGAGTTCCTTTTATAATTTTAGTAAATAAGGAAGATGCACATCTGAAAAATTATATGCCTTCCAAGTTTCATGTTTTACAATTTTATGATTAAGCTTATATGTTATGCACTTTCATGTTTTTGACTAAGTTTCCATGTTCTACACTAGTCTTCTTGTTCATCTGCGTATGCTTGAACTTATGTCTTGTACCCCTCTGCATGCATCAAAGAACAATTCTTTGAAAAGAAGGATCGAGGAATCAAAAATCTATTTTGAGGCAAGTAAAAAGATTAAGAGAAGTGGTGGTTCTAGTTATAGTATTGTGTATTGAGGTTGTATGTTTATGAAAACTTGTATGGGAGCTCATAGGCAGGAAATAAAGTTCAAGGAAAAATTGTAGAGAGTCTCAAACATTTATTGATCCAAGAAGCAGCAACAAAAGAAAATAAGAGAAACAGAAAAACAAAAGAACATGGCAAAAGGCTCTGAGCATTAATTACTAGGGGAAAAAGAGAGAAATAAGAACTCAAAGGTTTACTATCCTAGTTAAATGCTTGTGGTAGAATTGTGTCAAAGAGAGAGGCTTGAGCAAGTAAATCATAAAGGGTGCTTCAACACCTAATACCTTAAAACCAACTGGTTTAGGAGTATTGATTGAAAGCTTATCTAAAGAGCCGCTTTGAGACATGAAACTTAGAGTTAATGCCAAAACACAGAAAATATACGCTGCTTAAAGGTGATTACCTATTGAGAGATCTCTATGATATCATTTGAATGAAACTCCTAAGATTTAAGACTTCCAATATGTAGGAACTAGTAAGCACTGAAGCCCTTACATGAGCATATAATTTAGAGTTCACCCCACTGTCACTTAACCATTTCACTCACAAAGCATTTACAAAGTTATTCTTCAATCCATTCCAACTAAAAGAACCTTAGTACATAATTCTTTTCTTGCTTAGGGACAAGCAAGGTTTAATTTTGGTGTTATGATGACAAGTCATCTTATGCTAGTTTTACTAGCATTTTTCTTTGCTTTTATTAGGCTTTCTTGCATGATAAGTAAGTGATTGGAGTAGAATTGCATCTTTATCATAGCTCAATCAAACATGGTCAATTTAATAGAAAATCATGAGGTTTATGCACAATTCAGTTGATTATTGATGAGCGGATATTTTATACGCTTTTTGGGGGTAATTTCATGTAGATTTTAGCATGTTTTAGTTAGTTTTTAGTAGAATATTATTAGTTTTTAGGAAAAAATCATATTTCTAGACTTTACTATGAGTTTGTGTGTTTTTCTGTGATTTCAGGTATTTTCTGGCTGAAATTGAGGGAGCTGAGCAAAAATCTGATTTAGGCTGAAAAAGGACTGCTGATGCTGTTGGATCCTGACATCCCTGCACTCGAAATAAATTTTCTGGAGCTACAGGAGTTCAATTGACATGCTCTCAACGGCGTTGGAAAGTAGACATCCAGGACTTTCCAGCAATATATAATAGTCCATACTTTGCGCGAAGATAGACGACATAAACTGGCGTTCAACGCCAGTATCATGCAGCTGTCAGGCGTCCAGCGCCAGAAACAGGTTACAAGTTGGAATTCAACGCCCAAAACACGTCACAACCTGGCGTTCAACTCCAGAAACAGACCAAGCACGTGAGAAGCTTTAGTCTCAGCCCCAGTACACACCAAGTGGGCCCCAGAAGTGGATTTCTGCACCAATTATCTTAGTTTACTTATTTTCTGTAAACCTAGGCTACTAGTTTACTATTTAAACAACTTTTAGAGGATTACTTTGTACCTCATGACGTCTATAGAACTGGATTTTATATTCCTTGGCAGCATGAGTCTCTAAACTCCATTGTTGGGGGTGAGGAGCTCTGCAGCATCTCAATGAATTAATGCAATTGTTTCTATTTCATTCAAACGTGTGTGTTCCTATCTAAGATGTTCATTCGCGCTTAACCGTGAAGGAGGTGATGATCCGTAACACTCATCACCTTCCTCAATCCATGAACGTGTGCCTGAAAAACACCTCCGTTCTACATCAGATTGAATGAGCATCTCTTAGCTTCTTTAATCAGAATCTTCGTGGTATAAGCTAGAACTGATGGCGGCCATTCTTGAGGATCCGGAAAGTCTAAACCTTGTCTGTGGTATTCCGAGTAGGATTCAAGGATTGAATGGCTGTGACGAGATTCAAACTCACGACTGCTGGGCGTGATGACAAACGCAAAAGGATCAATGGATCCTATTCCAACATGATCGAGAACCGACAGCTGATTAGCCGTACTGTGACAGAGCATCTGGACCGTTTTCACTGAGAGGATGGGAAGTAGCCACTGACAATGGTGACACCCTACATACAGCTTGCCATGGATGGAACTTTACAAACAATTGAATTGAATATTACATTGCAGAAATTCAGAGGACAAAGCATTTCCAAAACTCTAACAGATTCTTCATTAATAAAGTAACAATTCCTTATTCCAAATACTTTGACTTCTTACAATTAAATCCAATTAATCTTTTTGGCATCCTGACTAAGATTAATAAAATAGACATAGTCTGCTTCAAACCAATAATCTTCGTGGGATCGACCCTTACTCACGTAAGATATTACTTGGACGACCCAGTGCACTTGCTGGTTAGTTGTACGGATCACAAATTCGTGCACCAATTATTATGAACCTTATGATTTTGGTGAGACTTTGATTGCTTGTTTGATTGATGACATGTGAAAATATGATGAAAAGAAGAAGGCAAAGTAGCAAGGTGAAGATGAATGCTACGTTCATTTTGATGAACGCTACGTTCACACGCGACGCGCACGCGTACAAGGCGCTTCCGCGTGGATGAGCAATTTGAAAATCCACGCGTACGCACGCATGGTGCGCACACGTGGATTGAAGATTAACGTTCATAAGAAATGAACGCTACGTTCACTTGGAGCGAATGCCTGCGATACTTTCAGAGTTTGGATTTGAATATGGGCATCAACGCGCACGCGTGCATGACGCGCACACGTCGATATGACAAGTGTGGTGCTGGGCGCAGACACATACATGGTGCTGGGCACAGAAGTGAAGTTTTATCATCTATGTGCATGCACACAGGACGCGCACGCACCAAGGGCGCGCACGCGTTGATAAGGAAAAACATCAGGGACGCACACGTACCAAGGGCGCGCACGCATCGCTGAATAAACGCGGCATTCACTCTGAGAACGCTACATTCTTCTGAAGCAAGCTCCCAACCACACCAAATGAGGACCCATTCTGATCCGTTTCTTTAAAGGCCAGAAAGCCCACTCCAAGTACTGGGATTACAAAAATTAGAAAGTGTATAAATAAGAGAACATTCAATTTCATTGGGGGCTTCTTTTTGGACTCTCTTATGATTTTTCAATTTTAGCTTCCTTTTAGTTTTTCCTTAAGAATTTAGATCTGATTGGAATTTCTTCGATGTTCTTCTTCTTCTTCTGCAATTTATTTTCTGTTTTTGGTACTAGAGCAATGATGAACTAACCCCCAAATTTCATTAAGGGGAGGAGCTCTATTGTAATTTCCATGAATCAATGAAATTCTTCTTCTTCACAATTCATCTTTGTAGCTATTGGGTACCTTCTGTTTTGGTTTAGAAATCTGCACTCTGGAAGGAGGTTGAATTCATGAATGCTTGTGTGAGCCTCAGAAGGGGAATCACTTGCATTAGAATTAGAGCTCTATCCTTCACTACTCTCTTGATCAACACCATTCGGGAGGAATTGAGATCTTGAGAGCTAGTGTAGCTTATGGATGAGAGACTTGTACTTAACCTCTTCTCATGACAATTAGATCAAGGAATTGGCAAGATTGATTGTGATTTAAGAGATTGGATTGCGAAGAAATTGGGATCTAATCAATTTCAATCCGCCATAGATCTACTTGATGATTGAGAAAGGAGTCGAGACCCAATTGATTCATGAAGGATTATAGTATCTCCAATCCCTTATGAATCACATTCTTTGAATTTCCTTCGTTTTGATTCCTCTGCACTTGCTGAAAGTTACATTTATTAGTTCTGTTTAATTCCCAATACCCAAATCCCTTTTTATTCATGAAATTTAAGTTTCCTTGTTATTTAGTATTCCTGCACTTTTAATTCTTACACTTTAAGATTCAGCTATTTATTTTTCTTGCACTTTAAGATTAAGGACTTTTAATTTCTTGCACCTTAAGTTCCAGTCGAATTAAATTTTCTACCATTTACTTCTTGCCAATTTACATTCTGCTATTTAGAATTCTTGCAATTTACTTTCTCTCGATCACAAATTACCCCCTTCATTCATATTAGCTTGACTAAATTCATCATCTAACTAAAGTTGTTCAATCCTTCAATCCCTATGGGATCGACCTCACTCTTGTGAGTTATTTTTACTTGATGTGACCCGGTACACTTGCCGGTTAGATCGTGTGGAAATCCAATTTTCCCTCATCATAGGTAACCCTTCTTGGCATTGAACACCAAGAGTGCTGCCTCCCTTTGGGCATTCAACGCAATGAGTAAGCACCCCTTCTTGGCGTTGAACGCCAATAATATTCCTCGTTGGGTGTTCAGTGCCCTCAGAGGTGTCTGGGCTTGCAGTCTGGTTGTCCTCTGTTAACTTTTCCTCTCCTGGTTTCCTGTTGTTCTGAGGTTGGGTGTTTAATGTTCTCCCACTCTTCAGTTGGATTACCTGACATTCATCTTTTATATGCTTAGATAGTTGCTACCTTGTTTGACTTAGCTGGGCTTCTACATTCTTGTTGGAAGCCCGAGTTTCTTGCGAAGCCTCTTGTAATTCCAGCAACTACTGTGCAGGGGCGTGTAGCTACTAAGTCAATGGGCCATCTTGTTTTGGAGGGTTAGACTAAGTAGATATTGCCTTAACCTCTCCTTTCATGGAGGTCTCATCAACTGAGTATAGATGCTGATTCATGGCAACTGTCTCAATAAGTGTATGAGCCTCTTCAATTGTCTTCCTCACTGGTATAAAACCACCAGCAGAGTGGTCTAGAGACATCCTAGCCATGTCTGTAAGGCTATAATAAAAGATGTCTAATTGCACCCATTCTGAAAATATTTCAGTGGGATATTTCTGTAGCATTCTTCTATACTTCCCCCAGGCATCATGAAGAGGTTCACTATTCTCTTGCTTAAAGCCTTGAATGTCTAGCCTTAACTGGGTCAGCTTCCTTGGGGGAAAGTATTAATTTAGAAACTTGTCTACTAGCTGCTTCTATGTTTTCAAGCCAGATTTGGGTTGGTTATCTAACCACCTCTTTGCTTGATCTCTTATAGCAAAGGGATAGAGTAGCAGTCTGTAGATATCCTAGTCTACTCCCTCAGTGCATACTATGTAAGCAATTTATAAAAAGTTTTTCAGGAACTCAGTAGGTTCTTCCTGTGGAAGTCCAGAGTACTGGCAATTTTGCTGCACCAGAATAATGAGCTGAAGATTGAGCTTAAAGTTATTTGCTCCATTGGGAGGTATACTAATACTTCTCTCGTAGAAGTCAGGACTGGGGGGCCATGTAGGACCCCAAAGTTCTTCTGAACTGTTCATTCCCATTTGGATTCATGGTGCAAGAAAGGTAGGAGAAAGAAGTAAAGAGAAACTAGAATTAACTTATTTTTGTTTTTATTTTTATTTATTAATTAAATTTGAAAATAAAAGCTTAATTAATTAAAATGATTTGAAAATTAGAAGGTAGTTTTCGAAAAAAGAGAGAGAGAATAATTAGTTAGGAAGTTTTGAAAAAGAAGGAGGAGATAAGTAACTAATTAAGAAAGATTTGAAAATAAGATAAGATTTGAAAAAGATATAAATTTGAAATTTGAAATTTAAATTTTAAATTTTGAATTTTAAAAATTTAATTTTGAAAATTGAAATTGAATTAAGATAAGATAAGATTTGAAAAAGATTTGGTCTTTGAAAAGATTTTATTTTGAAATTCAAATTTAAAACAAGATAAGATAATGATTTGAAAAAGGTTTGAATTTCAAATCTTAAAAGAAAGATAAGATAAGATATAATCACAATTAAAAGAAAAGATTTGTAAACAATTTTAAAAAGATAAGATTTGAAATTTGAAATTTGAAATTAAGATAAAATGAGATAATAATTTTGAAATTAAAATTTGAAATTTTGTTTGATATTTTCGAAAATATTAATTTAAAGATAGAAAAGATATTTATTTTTTTATTTAATGAAGAGAGAGAAAAATAACCAAAAGACACCAAACTTAAAATTTTTAGATCAAGACACTAAAGTTTTTGAAAATTAAGAAAGAAAAATACCAAAAAACACCAAACTTAAAAATTTTAAGATCAAAACAAGAAAAGAAACAAGAACAACTTGAATATTAAGAAAGAACACAAAGAACAATTCAAAAATTCAAAGAAAACAAGGAACAACTAAAGGACACCAAATTTAAAAACTTTGAAAATCAATGACACTAATTTCGAAAATTTTAAAGAAAAATACTCAAAGACAACAAACTTAAGAATTTTGAAATCAAAGACTCTAATTTTAGAAAAGAAAAGAAAAGAAACTTAAAGACTCAAGATGACTCAAAAAGACACCAAACTTAAAGATTGACACAAAACTCAAACAAAAGGTTTTGAAAAATTTTTTATTTTCTCGAAAAAGGGAAATAAAAGACTCAAACAAAATAGTAAAAGGTACCTAATCTAAGAAACAAGATAATCCGTTAGTTTGTCAAATCCGAACAATCCCCGACAACGGCGCCAAAAGTTTGGTGTGCGAAATAAGAACTCACACAACTGAACCGGCAAGTGCACTGGGTCGTCCAAGTAATACCTGAGGTGAGTCAGGGTCGATCCGACGGTGATTGTTGTCCTGAATGAAGCTATGGACACCTTGTAGATCTTAGTCAAGCAATTAGAAAAGAGTTATGTTGTGAAAAATGCATAAAGACTAAAAAAAGATAAATTTACTCAGTAGTTGTAAATTCAAGGATAAGAAGATGGTTGAGGCTTCGGAGATGCTTCATTCTTCTGGATCAACCTTTCTTATTGTCTTCTCCAACTGTGAGTGTTTCTTTCCATGGCAGGATGTAAGTGATCAACGCCGGTTTAATGGCCACCAATCTTCTTCTCTCAAGCCGAATGCCAAGTTTAGTGTGCACCCAATCTGAATGAGGATAAAGCTCCTGCAGTTCATTCCCTTGATGATTGATAAACCACTATTTTATGGTTTATCTTGTGCTAATTTGAGTGATTTTTATCAACTCTTTACTCACTTATTCATATGATTTGCATGATTTTACAATTCCTTCCCAATTTTATTCTATGGTTGAAAACTTGCTTCATAGACATCTAAATTATATATTTTTAATTCCCCGTATACCATTTAATGTCGTGATCTGTGCGTTAAGTGTTTTCAGGCTTTATAGGGCAAGAATGGCTTAGAGGGAGGAGAGGAAGCTTGCAAAAATGGAAGGAACACAAGAAAATAAGGAGCTGACTGGCAAGGAACGACGCGTGCGCGTACCTGACGCGATCGCGCAAAAAGCGAGTTTGCACGGCGACGCGTGCGCGTACCTGACGCGTACACATGATACGCGAAGACGACCAGCGACGCGTACACATGACATGCGCGACCTGCAGAAATCACAAAAAATGCTGGGGCGACTTTGGGCCGAGTTTGGACCCAGTTTTCGGCCCAGAAACACAGACTAGAGCTAGGGAATAGCAGAGACTCAACACACATTCTCATTACGCATAATTTAATTTTTTTAATCTTAGAGAGAATTCCACTACTTTCTCTAGGTATTCTTCACATTCATAGTTTTTAGAGATTTATTGCTTTTGCTTTGGATATTGAAAAGAGTCATTACCTCCATTGAAGCTTCATTATTATAGTTTGTTTCCCTATTCCTTTACTCTTTTATTGCCCATTCACCCTGTTTGGATAAGTATGTTTATGATTTTGGGATTTATTAATACAAGGAACCATTTTTACTTTTAATTAATTTTCAGTTATTGTTTATCATGTCTTCCTTCTATTCCCTTTTTTAATTCTGTGGAAGTTATATCCATGTTGATGGAGTAGTTCCCTAACTTGATTGGGAGCTGATTAAGAGGAGAACCTTGAGTTGGAATACTCAAGTGTCAATCTTCCAATTAATCTTCTCCTGCTCAAGGCTTTTATTCGAATTATATAAATGCTCTCGTTAATTTCCGTTGCTTAAATTTACTATTATTTATTTTTCTGATTCTCAAACTCAAAAATTTCTCAGAAAACTTCTGATTAATAAAATAGCACTCTTTTGTCAACTCTTGGGAGATGACTTGGGGCTCATACTCCCAGTATTTTTATTCTAAAATTGTGACAATCCTTTTTTAAATTGATAAGCGAATTTTAGTCGGTTAAGAACTGTACTTGCAACGCGGTTTTCTCTATAAACTCTTAATCGGCCAATTTCTGCCACGTCAATGATCCAACTCAAAACGCCACAAACAAGGTCAAATCTTCCAGATCAGAGAATGCTCCACATTTGGTTCTAGCCTCTACCACAAAGACCGTAATGTCCTCATACCTCGGCTGAACTGGTGTTTCGAGAAGTCCCAAACGAAGTCGTGTATTAGTCGTCTAAGAGATTTATAATCAAGCTGGTGGTTCAGTGATCTCTAGTTAAGGACTCACACTGAACCCATGTAGAGTGAGGATTATTGTCATAGATCATCTCATTCTTAACGTTGAAGAACGAAGATACATCTTAGAATAGAGTCACACACGAACTGAATAGAATAGTTGTACTTTTATTAATCCATCAAAATTAGCAGAGCTCCTAACCTTAACCTAGGAGGTTTAGTGACTCATGCTGATAGAAAAGTACAATGGAAACGTAAAATTAGGCAAGAGTGTCCTTAACAAGGGTGAACTCTTGTCTATATATACTAATCTAATGACTAAGGATTATAGAAATAAGATAAACTAAGTTGAAAGTGTGAAAATCCACTTCTGAGGCCCACTTGGTGGTGTTTGGGCTGAGCTTGAGTGTCTCCCACGAGCTAAGGTTCCTTAGGGGCATTGACTGCTTGCTAGGGACCCCCTTTTGGGCATTGGACGCCAGCCACTCCCTTGTGGACGTTGAACGCTAGTAATGGGGCAGGTGGCTTGCATTGAACACCAGTTTTAGGCCTTCATTTCTGAAGCAAAGTATAGACTATTATATATTTCTGGAAAGCCATGAATGTTAGCTTTCTATAACTATTAAGAGCGTGCTATTTGGACTTTTGTAGCTCCAGAAAAGCTCTTTCGAGTGGATGAAGGTCAGATCCTGACAGCATCTGCAGTGCTTTCTCTGTCTCTGAATTAGACTTTTGCTCAAACTTCTCAATTTTAGCCAGAAAATACTTGAAATCATCATAAAACACACAAACTCAAAGTAAAATCTAAAAAATATGAATTTTGCACTAAAACCCATGAAAACATAATAAAATTTAAATAAAACATAATAAAAACTATATGAAAATAATGCCAAAAAGCGTATAAAATATCCGCTCTTCACTTCACCCTCTCCCAGATTGATCTAGTCTGTTCAAATGTTCAGTCTGGACCTGAGGAGATTAGTGACCATGACCATTGGCCTAATCACTTACATCCTTGCCATTGAATGAATCATTCATCATTGGAATAGTGGGTATGACGTGTTAATCCAGAAGAAGAAGCATCTCCAAAGCCTTAACTGATTCGCCTCTATTGTCTCTACATCAATCAATCATTGCTTTTGTGATTGCTTGTTTTTGCACCTACAATAGTCAATAACCACCTTTCTATTCGCCTGACTGAGATCTGCAGGATAACCATAGATTGCTCAACCCGATAATCCTCGTGGGATCGACCCTCACTCACCTGAGGTATTACTTGGATGACGCGGTGCACTTTGCCGTTTAAGTTGTGCGGAGTTTAATTTCACGCACCAGGTGCGACGTCGAAAGGAGCTAGAAGAAAAGCTCCTAATATTGGAAGACGACCTCCGAATAAGTAGTAATCGAGGATATCTGGAAGAAAGCCCTCTAGGAGGAGAAGACCTATTCATGGAAGATATCATGCAGGTCAAAGTTCCAAGAAATTTCAAAATCTCTGATATGGATCTCTACGATGGAACCAACCCAAGGCATCATCTCAGCAATTTCAAAAGTCGGATGCAACTAGCCAATGCTTCTGATGCTACGCGTTGTAAAGCATTCCTGATGACTCTGACCAAAGCCACAATGAAGTGATTTGATAACTTACCCCCAGGTCAGTGACTTATTTTGAAGATCTAGTGAGGAAGTTTCTTACTAGATTCTCAATTCAGAAGGATAAGGTAAAGCATGCCCCGAGTTTGTTAGGAGTTATGTAAGTGGTCGGGGAGATACTCCAACATTACATGGAAAGATTCAACAAACCATGCTTAGAAATACAGAACTTACCTACTGAAGCAGTCATAATAGGATTAGTTAGCGGCATTAAAGAAGGGTCGTTCTATCAATCCATATCCAAGCGGCACCTGACTTTCCTATGCGAAGTACAAGAGCGGGCTGAGAAGTACATCATCCTATCAAACATAAAAAGGTAGGAAGTCGGACAGAATATTGCAAGTGTCACAAACTCTATGGGCATTCTACAAACAACTGCTATGATTTAAAGAATGTCATATAGAAGTTGACCAGAGAAGGTTGACTGGATAGGTACTTGGCGGATAGATTGGACGACCAAAGGAAGAAAAAAAGAGATGAAGAAGGAGAACGACAAGAACGTCTACCTGAAACTCCCTAGCAGCACATACACATGAATAATGGGGGATTTGCTAGAGGAAGAATATCGAAATCATCACGAAAAATGCATCTTAAGGAGGTGTACCAAGTCAAGGAGGATAGCAGATCTCCCGACTTGCCTACCATCTCGTTCACTAAATATGATGCTCAAGGGGTAATGCCTGGTCATGACGACCCAATGGTGATAACAATGACCCTCGCCAACGCAAACCTCCGTAGAATCCTTATAGATCAAAGGTAGCTCGGTAGATATATTATTTAAACTTATTTTTGACAAACTCAGACTGGAGGAAAAGGATCTTAAGGCATACCTAGATAACCTCTTCGGACTGGGGGACACGCCAATCTAGCCTCCGGGGAATATCTCTGTATACAATACTTTAGGAAAAGGTGTGAGGTCAAAGATGTTAAGCATCGGTTACATCATGGTCGACGTCACTTCAGTATATAATGCCCTAATAGGTTGGACAACCTTAATCTAATTTTTAGCATTTGTCTCTATGCCTCATCTATGCATGAAGTTTCCAACTACAGAAGGAATTGCTACCACAAAGAGAAATCAAAAGCTAGCACGCAAATGTTACAATAAAAGCCTCAATTTAAAAGGAAATCTGGAAAAAAAGAAGTCAATGCTATTAAACTTGGTGGTATTCGAACTCGAGAAAAAATACACTCTCAACCTAAAAGAAAGGTAGAACAAATGCAAATTGGAGATCTCCAACAGTGGTCCAAATTATCATTATGCCAGTTGGCGACGCTCAAATCTATCATATTTTTTTAACCGTCACAAAAATATTTAATAACGATTAAAATTATCGTTAAATATTAAAAAAATTTCGCAAAAATACTATATTTTTGTAGTGTAAGAATCGTCCACCACTAAAAAAATCGATAAAACAGTCAAATTAGCTTAGTTTTTAAGAGTTAATTGATTGAAAATAATATTTAATATATATATATATATTATACATAAATACATTATTGTATCATTTTCGGATCGAACTCTAACCTTTGTTTATTCTTTAGACTTTAAAACCCTAATTCTATAAGTTCGATAACAAGTCCAGTTTTTAGAACTTTGAAAAATTGGATAACAGATTTTTTTATTCTTTTAGAGGGAAGAAATAATTTTGTTAAAAATATTTTATCTATTGGTATAACATATAAAAGGGTCATGGTATAAATTGGCAAAAGCCATTAATGTATATAATTCAAAACTCGTAAAATCTTAAAATTCATAAGGCATTTAAAAACATGGTATTGCCATTATTAATAGGTAATTAACAATGATAATAATTGATAAATTTATATTTTATGATAATTTTTTGTTTGAAAAGAGTGGATTTTATCAATTTATTTTATATTTATTTTTTAAAATTGTATGTTTTTGTGAATCTCTCCCTAATTATGTTTAATTATAAAAAACATGTTTTTTATGCTTAAAATTGTCAAATTTAATTTACTTTTTTTTATTCAATGTCAAGATATATTTGTTTGAGTGATTTAAGGTTTAGAAGGAAAGGATGGCTTGAAGAAATGGAGAAAAGGCATGTAAAAGTCGAGAATTCATGAAGAAATGAAGATTGGAGAATTTCTGCGTTGTGCTCATGCGTACGCATCTTTTTCTATTTGTGTGTACGCAGGGCTTGTGCATACACATCTTCTTCAATTTCACGCATACGTATGGTAGATGCGTACACACAACTTGCAGCGCGACTCACTTAAAATGGCATATGACTCGTGATTTTAGGCCAATTCTAAGCCCAATCTAACTCATTTCGGAAGCATTTAAAGTATGGACAAAAGAAAAATCAACCGAGTAGTGTTAGAATAGTTTTAAAAATTTTGATTTTTTTATCATGTTTTAGGATATGATTCTAGAGAGAGAAGCTCCAACTTCTCTCTAAAATTTAGAGTTTTCTAGTTTAAATTCTCCTTAGATTTAGGTTTTATCTTGTTCTAATTTAGTTTTCTTTATATTTTCTTGTTCTATCATCTTAATTCACTTAGTTTTTAACTGTTATTAGTTTCTTGTTTTATGCTATTTTAGTTTTATAAACTCTAGTTGAAATTTTTTTTCTTTAATGCAATTTTAATATTTTTCATGTTATTGATGCTTAATTGAATTATTGTTATTGCTTTTTTGAGTTTGATTGTTATAGCTTTTGTATTTCATGCAATTTATGATGCTTTTTTTTATGCCTTTCAAGTGTTTGATAAAATGTCTCTTTCAATTATAGAGTAAAATTTACATGCTTGGCTTAGGATTAAGGACTTAGGTGACCTTAAGTCATTGATGTCCAATATTGATTGGGGATCTAGGGTTGTTAGTTGATTTTGTTTTCACTAATGCTAATCTTCTACTAAGCTAATTAGTGAGTTGGCTAAGATTTGTGGATTAAGATCAATTATGCCTATTTGACTTACCCTTGATGTTATGGTTGACTAAGTAGGATTAACTCTTCATAATTGTCATGTTTGTGGTTAATGACTAGGATAGAAAATCTTGACTCCCAACACTTGTCAAGACCCTTTTTAGCATTTGAATCTTCATTCATTTTCTTAGTTAATTACCTTAAATTCTTCTTTATTTTCTTGCAATTTAATTTCTTGTCAATTGCTATCTCATCCTCGACCTCTCATAGCCAATAATACACACACCTCATTGCAATTTTGTGGGAGAATGACTCGAGATTTAAATCTCCTGGTTGTTTGTTTTGATTTGTGACAATCTTAATCTAAACTTTGATTAGGAGCATTTGTTGGTTTAGAATTATACTTGCAATGCAATACTTTTGAGAAAAATTCTAGACCGACGATTGACCCGCATCAATAATCTATGCCATATAAGAATAAAATTATGATTTTGAATTTTGAATTTATTAAATTATTAATTTTATTTTAAATAAAAGTATATATAATGATATAAATTACTTGATTAATAGAAAATGAAAAATGATATATGAATGGGAGGATCAATCTTCACATGGTCATACGAATAAAAATTTGAATTTAAAGGATCCATCCATATGTAAAGGGAGGATCGATTATGGATCAATCCTGTGGGGCTTTTATTTCAAAACAAGAATATGTTTTTGATTTTTTAAAACGTATCCCAACCACTTTCCACATTTATGAAGGTTTGGAATTCTGTAAAAGGAGGTTCTTGGGGTATTTTTTCATAACATACACTACCAAATACTTATGTTCTTATATTGTTCATTTCGTAAGTTTTCAGGTGATTTTATTCTCAAATTTGAGAGATATCATTGGATTAACTTATAGTGCTTCATTTGTAACCCATATACTGTTTCTAGAGAGTTTTCAATTTTAGTTTCTTTGAGATTGTAAGAGAATAGTTTGGGAACCTTGGGAGAAAGAAAAAATGGGTGCATTTTTTATTAAAATTTTAAGAATCGAATACTTTTTCATGCATTAAATGTTTAAACTATATGCATTTATCTTTTGAAAAAAAATTGTATATATATTATGTTTCAAAAGAAAAAAAAAAGAAATAAAAAAATAATAAAAAGGAGACAAAGATTACTCCCAAAGAAAAGTATGAAAAATTAATGCATATGTGATGTGAATTAAAAAGAATGTATGAGTATGCAAAAAGTGAATAATGGATAGTTAGGTTGCATTATAGTTGAATAGGTTATTATAGGTTAGGTAAGAGCATAGACTAATCAAAGATTCAAATTCTAGTCTATTTGATCATATACATCTTTACCTTTACCCTATTCCTATTATAACATTGGGAAAGTCCTCATAATATTTGTATGCATACATTGAATAATTATTGATTGTTAGATGAGGAACAAATCTTCTATATGGCTCGAGTAAGGTGTCAAATGAGCAAGAGCCACTGCATCGATGCCCGGATGTAGTGTTAAATGCGCAAGGGTTCCCATGTTTTTGTGAGCAGATGAGGATAAATAAGCTAGTTCACAAAGTAAAAGGTAAAGGTCGGAGCGACAAAAGGTTGAGATTTGGGACATGGAACATAGGCACTCTAACAGGAAAGTCCATGGAGGTGGTGGACACCATGACAAGGAGGAAGATTAATATTATGTGACTACAAGAAAGAAAATGGGTTGGTGCGAAGGCTAGGGAGTTGGTTACTTCTGGTTTCAAACTTTGGTATACAGGAAAGGTGAAGAATAGGAATGAGGTTGGTATTATTGTGGATAAACAGTGGAAGAAGGACGTAGTGGATGTCAAGATGGTGGGAGATCGGATCTTCTCTATCAAACTTGTGGTGGAGGGAGGTGCTTTTCATGTGATTAGCGCCTATGCACCACAAGTGGGTTTAGACGAACAACACAAGATAAGATTTTGGAGAGGATCTAGAGAGTTTGGTCCAAGGCATACCTTCGTCAGATAAGACTTTCTTAGGAGGAGATTTAAATGTCCATGTTGGAAGAGAAGTGACTGGGTATAGAAGTACTCACGGAGGCCATGGTTTCGGGGTGATCAATACCGAGGGTAAAACTATTTTGGACTTTTCCTCAACCTTTGGCCTTCTCATCGGAAATACATATTTTAAAAAGAGAGACAAACATCTTATAACCTATAAGAGTGGCATGACAAGCTCTCAAATCGACTTCTTCTTGTTGAAGAGAATCGACTGGAAATTTTGCATTAATTGTAAAATTATCCCGGGGTATAGTTTGACAACACAACATAGGGTGCCCGTCATGGATTTTTGCATTGAGCAAAAGTTGAGGAAAAGACATCATATGAAGAACCCAAGGATGAGATAGTGGTGGATAAAAGGTGAGAAACAAAGAAGCTTCCTAAGACGGGTAGGAGAAGAGGCAAAGTGGGATGGGAAAGGAAGCGCGGAAGAGATGTGGGGAGAGATGTAAGAAGTTATTAGAAGAATAGCAAAAGAAAGCTTTGGTGAATATAAAGGAATAGGACTAAGAGACAAGGAGTCTTGGTGGTGGAATGCGAGTGTACAAGAAAAAATAAAGATAAAAAGGGAGTGCTTTAAAGAGTGGTCTTTATGTCTGATGAGCGGATATTTTATACGCTTTTTGGGGGTAATTTCATGTAGATTTTAGTATGTTTTAATTAGTTTTTAGTAGAATATTATTAGTTTTTAGGCAAAAATCATATTTCTGGACTTTACTATGAGTGTGTGTATTTTTCTGTGATTTCAGGTATTTTCTGGCTGAAATTGAGGGAGTTGAGCAAAAATCTGACTTAGGCTGAAAAAGGACTGCTGATGCTGTTGGATCCTGACCTCCCTGTACTCGGAATGGATTTTTTCGAGCTACAGGAGTCCAATTGGCGCGTTCTCAACGGCGTTGGAAAGTAGACATCCAGGGCTTTCCAGCAATATATAATAGTCCATACTTTGCGCGAAGATAGACGACGTAACTTGGCGTTGAACGCCAAGTTCATGCTGCTGTCTGGAGTTAAACGCCAGAAAAACGTCATGATCCGGAGTTAAACACCCAAAACACGTCATAACTTGGAGTTCAACTCCAAGAAAGGCCTCAACTCGTGGATAGCTCTAGTCCCAGCCCCAGCACACACCAAGTGGGCCCCAGAAGTGGATATCTGCACCAATTATCTTAGTTTACTCATTTTCTGTAAACCTAGGTCACTAGTTTACTATTTAAACAACTTTTAGAGACTTATCTTGTACCTGATGACATTTTCAGATCTGAATTACATACTTTTGATGGCATGAGTCTCTAAACTCCATTGTTGGGGGTGAGGAGCTCTGCAGCGTCTCGATGATTTAATACAATTCCTTTGTTTTCCATTCAAACACGCTTGTTCTTATCTAAGATGTTTATTCGCGCTTAACTATGGAGAAGGTGATGATTCGTGACACTCATCACCTTCCTCAATCCATGAACGTGTGCCTGACAACCACCTCCGTTCTACATCAGATTGAATGAATATCTCTTAGATTCCTTAATCAGAATCTTCGTGGTATAAGCCGGATTGATGGCGGCATTCATGAGAATCCGGAAAGTCTAAACCTTGTCTGTGGTACTCCGAGTAGGATTCTGGGATTGAATGACTGTGACGAGCTTCAAACTCCTGAAGGCTGGGCGTTAGTGATAGACGCAAAAGAATCAATGGATTCTACTCCAACCTGATTGAGAACCGACAGATGATTAGCCGTGCTATGACAGAGCATAGGAACGTTTTCACTGAGAGGATGGGAAGTAGCCACTGACAATGGTGACACCCTACATAGAGCTTGCCATGGAAGGAGCCTTGCGTGTGTTGAAGGATTTCAAGGAAGAGTTGAAGTCAAAGGACAAAGCATCTCCAAAACTCCAACATATTTCCCATTACTGCACAACAAGTAACGATTTAAGTCTCTCTTATTCCTCTTACAATTTTAAATACTTTGACTTCTTACAATTAAATCCAAATAACCTTATTGGCCTCCTGACTAAGATTAATAAAATAAACATTGATTGCTTCAAACCAATAATCTCCGTGGGATCGACCCTTACTCACGTAAGGTATTACTTGGACGACCCAGTGCACTTGCTGGTTAGTTGTGCGGATTACAAATTCGTGCACCAAGTTTTTGGCGCCGTTGCCGGGGATTATTGAGTTTGAACAATTGAAGGCATATTTTATTTCTTAGATCAGGAATAATTTATTTTTATAGAGTCATTAAATTCTGATAGGATAATTTCTTTTCAAAAATTTCTTTTCAAAAAAAATTATTTTTCTTAATTAATTGTTAATTTTTCGTGAGTTTAGTGTCTTATTCTAAGTTTGGTGTTAATTGCATATTTGATATTTTTCTTTAAATTTTCGAACTTGTGTTCTTTGTTCTTCATTGATCTTCAAGTTGTTCTTGGTTATTTTTCTTGTTTGATCTTGAGTTTTTCTTGTTTTGTGTCTTTTCTTGTTTTTCTTGTGCTTTTTCAAAACATTAACTTTCAAAAATTATACTTTTATCCACAAAAATAATACATCTTTAAAATACATTACATTTTTAACTCAGTTGGTTATAGCGTTGGCTTATGTTCTTGGCAATTGGGCACCAGTTCTTTTGAAAATCTTTTTCAAAAATAATTTTTCTTGATTTAATCTATGCCAAACTTTAAGTTTGGTGTTTTCTTGTTAATTTTGATATAATTTTCGAAAATTTGTCTTGGTTTTCTAAAAATTTTAAGTTTGGTGTTCTTTCTTTTGTTCTTGGTGTTCTTGTGAATCTTCAAGGTGTTCTTGAGTCTTTCTTGTGCTCTGATCTTAAAATTTTTAAGTTTGGTGTTCCTTGGTGTTTTCCCTCCAAAAATTTTCGAAAATAAGGAGCATTGGATCTAAAAATTTTAAGTCTTGTGTCTTTTGTGTGTTTTTCTCTTTCATCATAAAATTCAAAATTCAAAAAAATATATCTTTTCTAACTAATTTAAACTATATTTTCAAAAATTTTCTATAAAAATTCAGATTTCAATTTCAAAATATTTTCAATTTCTTCTTTTTGTTTCGTTTTTATTTTATTTTTTAAAAAAAATAAAAAATATATAAATTTTTATAAAATAAATAATATCAACATACATATCATCTCTTTTATTCCATCATGGAATTAAGTGGGAATGAACAGTCCAGGAGGACTCTGGGGTCATATGCTAACCCCACTACTGCTTCATATGGGAGTAGTATCTGTATACCCTCCATTGGAGTTAGTAGCTTTGAGTTGAATCCTCAGCTCATTATCATGGTGCAGCAAAACTGCCAGTATTCTGGTCTTCCACAAGAAGAACCTACAGAGTTTCTGGCACAATTCCTACAAATTGCTGACACAGTACATGATAAAGAAGTGGATCAGGATGTCTACAGATTATTACTGTTTCCATTTGCTGTAAAAGATCAAGCTAAGAGGTGGTTAAATAACCAGCCTAAGAACAGCATAAAAACATGGAAACAGCTGTCAGAAAAATTCCTGAATCACTATTTCCCTCCAAAACGGATGACACAGCTAAGGCTAAGCATCCAAGGCTTCAAACAAGGAGATAATGAATCCCTTTATGATGCCTGGGAGAGATACAGAGAGATGCTAAGAAAATGCCCCTCTGAAATGTTTTCAGAATGGGTGCAATTAGACATCTTCTACTATGGGCTTACAGAAAAAGCTCAGATTTCTCTAGACCACTCAGCTGGTGGATCTATACATATGAGAAAAACAATTGAAGAAGCTCAAGAGCTTATTGATACAGTAGCCAGAAATCAACATCTGTACCTAAGCAGTGAATCTTCCATGAAAGGAGAAGCTAAAACAGTAACTGCTGAACTCAGTCCGGTGGATCAGGCTAATGAATTTAATCAGCAATTAGACTTTCTAACTCAGCAGCTGGCCGAATTCAAGGAAATATTACAGGAAACAAGAATGGCTAACAGGAATATGGAAGTGCAATTAAAGCAGACAGAAAAGCAACTGTCAAAACAAATAGCAGAAGAATGCCAAGCAGTTCAATTAAGAAGTGGGAAAACATTAAATACCTCACTTCAAAGCAGCAGGAAACCAAGAAATGAACAATTGGTTACTCAAAATCCCTCTGAGGACAGTCAGAGCCCAGAGAGGAATAAAGCTGGCGCTGAACGCCCAGACCATGCTCATTTCTGGCGTTCAACGCTAGAAACAAGCATGAATCCGGCGTTGAACGCCCAAAGGGAACATGGTTCTGGCGTTCAAACGCCAGTAACAAACAAGGAGGTGGCGTCTAACGCCACTCCAACTTCCACCCTTGGCATTCAAATGCCAGTGGCGGATCAGTCATATACAAGTGCTGATGACAACCCTTCTAAAAAGGCTTCCCAACCCACTCCTGTAGGTAATAAACCTGCAGCAACTAAGGTTTAGGAATACAAAGCCAAAATGCCTTATCCTCAAAAACTCCGCCAAGCGGAACAGGATAAGCAATTTGCCCGCTTTGCAGACTATCTCAGGACTCTTGAAATAAAGATTCCGTTTGCAGAAGCACTTGAGCAAATACCCTCTTATGCTAAGTTCATGAAAGAGATCTTAAGTCATAAGAAGGATTGGAGGGAAACTGAAAAAGTTTACCTCACTGAAGAATGCAGTGCAATCATTCTGAAAAGCTTACCTGAGAAGCTTAAAGATCCTGGGAGCTTTATGATACCATGCACATTAGAGGGCACTTGTACCAAGCAAGCTTTATGTGATCTTGGGGCAAGTATCAATCTAATACCTGCATCTACTATCAGAAAGCTTGGTTTGACTGAAGAAATCAAACCAACCAGGATATGTCTTCAACTTGCTGATGGCTCCATTAAATACCCATCAGGAGTGATTGAAGACATGATTGTCAAGGTTGGGCCATTTGCCTTTCCTACTGACTTTGTGGTGCTGGAAATGGAGTAGCACAAGAGTGCAACTCTCATTCTAGGAAGACCTTTCCTAGCAACTGGCCGAACCCTCATTGACGTCCAAAAAGGGGAAGTAACCTTGAGAGTCAATGAGGAGGAGTTCAAGTTGAATGTTGTCAAAGCCATGCAACATCCAGACACCCAAAATGACTGCATGAGTGTTGATATTATTGACTCTCTGGTAAGAGAGGTCAATATGACTGAGAGTCTCGAATCAGAACTAGAGGACATCTTTAAAGATGTTCAGCCTGATCTGGAGGAATCAGAGAGAATAGTAGAACCTCTGAAAATCCTTCAGGAAGAGGAAAGACCTCCTAAACCCGAGCTCAAACCATTACCACCTTCCCTAAAATATGCATTCCTGGGAGAAGGTAATACCTTTCCTGTGATCATAAGCTCTACCTTAGAGCCACAGGAAGAGGAAGCACTAATTCAAGTGCTAAGGACACACAAGACAGCTCTTGGGTGGTCCATCAGTGATCTTAAGGGCATTAGTCCAGCCAGATGCATGCACAAGATCCTATTGGAAGGTGACGCCAAACCTGTGGTCCAACCACAAAGGCGGCTGAACCCAGCCATGAAGGAAGTGGTGCAAAAGGAGGTCACTAAATTACTAGAGGCTGGGATTATTTATCCTATTTCTGACAGCCCCTGGGTAAGCCCTGTCCAAGTCGTCCCTAAAAAGGGAGGCATGACAGTGGTTCACAATGAAAAAAATGAACTGGTTCCTACAAGAACAGTTACAGGGTGGCGTATGTGTATTGATTATAGAAGGCTCAATACAGCCACCAGAAAGGATCATTTTCCTTTACCATTCATAGACCAGATGCTAGAAAGACTAGCAGGTCATGAATACTACTGCTTCCTGGATGGATATTCAGGTTATAATCAAATTGTAGTAGACCCCCAGGATCAGGAGAAAACAGCATTCACATGTCCTTCTGGAGTATTTGCATACAGAAGGATGCCATTTGGCCTGTGCAATGCACCTGCAACCTTTCAGAGGTGCATGCTCTCAATTTTCTATGATATGGTGGAAAAATTTCTGGAAGTCTTCATGGATGACTTTTCAGTGTTTGGAGACTCATTCAGCTCCTGCCTTAACCATTTAGCACTTGTTCTAAAGAGATGCCAAGAGACTAACCTGGTTTTAAACTGGGAGAAGTGTCACTTTATGGTGACTGAAGGAATTGTCCTTGGGCACAAAATCTCGAACAAGGGGATAGAGGTGGATCAAGCTAAGGTAGAGGTAATTGAAAAATTACCACCACCTGCCAATGTTAAGGCAATCAGAAGCTTTCTGGGGCATGCAGGATTCTATAGGAGGTTTATAAAGGATTTTTCAAAAATCGCCAAACCTCTGAGCAACCTGCTAGCTGCTGACACGCCATTCATCTTTGATAAAGAGTGTCTGCAGGCATTTGAGACTCTGAAAGCTAAATTGGTTACAGCACCAATCATCTCTGCACCAGACTGGACATTACCATTTGAATTGATGTGTGATGCCAGTGACCATGCCATTGGTGCAGTGTTGGGACAGAGGCATGACAAGCTTCTGCACGTCATTTATTATGCCAGCCGTGTTCTAAATGATGCACAGAAGAATTACACAACCACAGAAAAAGAGCTACTTGCAGTGGTTTACGCCATTGATAAATTCAGATCCTATTTAGTAGGATCAAAAGTGATTGTGTACACTGATCATGCTGCTCTTAAATATCTACTCACAAAGCAGGATTCAAAACCCAGACTCATAAGGTGGGTATTGCTTTTGCAAGAGTTTGATATAGAAATAAGAGACAGAAAAGGGACAGAGAATCAAGTAGCAGATCACTTGTCCCGAATAGAACCAGTAGAAGGGGCGTCCTTCCCTCTCACTGAGATCTCTGAAACTTTTCCGGATGAGCAACTCTTTGCCATCCAGGAAGTGCCATGGTTTGCAGACATTGCAAACTACAAGGCAGTAAGATTCATACCCAAAGAGTACAGTAGGCTGCAATCAAAGAAATTGATCACAGATGCAAAGTACTATCTTTGGGATGAACCATATCTCTTCAAGAGATGTGCAGACGGAGTAATCCGTAGATGTGTGCCTAAAAAAGAAGCGCAGAAAATTCTATGGCATTGCCATGGATCACAGTATGGAGGACATTTTGGAAGTGAGCGAACAGCCACAAGAGTCCTCCAATGTGGCTTCTACTGGCCTACTCTCTATAAAGATTCCCGAGCATTTGTACTTAATTGTGACAGTTGCCAAAGATCTGGCAATCTGCCTCACAGTTATGCCATGCCTCAACAAGGAATCTTGGAGATTGAGTTGTTTGATGTATGGGGTATTGACTTCATGGGACCATTCCCACCATCATACTCAAACACTTATATTCTGGTGGCAGTGGATTATGTATCCAAATGGGTGGAGGCTATTGCAACACCCACTAATGACACTAAAACAGTGTTAAAAATTCCTCCAGAAACACATCTTCAGCAGATTTGGTACCCCTAGAGTATTAATCAGTGATGGGGGCACTCATTTCTGCAATAAACAGCTTTACTCTGCTTTGGTTCGTTATGGAGTTAGCCACAGGGTATCCACTCCATACCATCCACAGACTAATGGGCAAAATTTACAAGGAGAAAGCAAAAAGATGGCATGATAAGAAAGTTTCATCCAGAGTCTTTGAGCCAGGGCAGAAAGTTCTGCTATTCAATTCTAGGCTCAAATTATTCCCTGGGAAATTAAAATCCTGGTGGAGAGGTCCATATGTAATTACAAGTGTATCACCATATGGATACGTAGAGCTTCAGGATAATGAATCTAACAAAAGGTTCATTGTTAATGGACAGAGAGTTAAACATTATCTTGAAGGCAACTTCGAGCAAGAATGCTCAAAACTGAGACTTGATTAGAGCTCAGTGGTAGTCCAGCTAAAGACAATAAAGAAGCGCTTGCTGGGAGGCAACCCAGCCATTTACAAACTTTATTTACTAATTAAATAAATTTTCTTTTTTTACAGGTATGAGTCCAAGTATCTTCAAAGGTGAAATAGCAAATGGTTGAAGTCACAGAGTTACAGGGAAATTTGGAAGCTCACTGGCGTGAGAAAGCCAGTAAGAAACACTTTGGGTGTTGAACGCCCAAAAGAAGCACCCACTGGGCGTTTAACGCCAGTAAGGGTAGCCATCTGGGCGTTAAACGCCAGAAAGGAGCATCTTCTGGGCGTTAAACGCCAAAAAGAAGCACCTTCTGGGTGTTTAACGCCAGTCTGCTAGCATCCTGGGCGTTCAGAAAAACGCCCAGTGACAAAGGACTTCCTGGCGTTCAACGCCAGAAAGAAGCATCAGCTGGGCGTTGAACGCCCAGGAGAAGCAGCATTTGGGCGTTAAACGCCCAAAACATGCATCGTTTGGGCGTTTAACGCCAGGATGGTGGGGAGGAGGTAAAATTCGTTTTTCTTTATAATTTTTCTAAATTTTTATGTTTCAATTCATGATTTCTTGCATAAACATGTTTCAAAATGTCATCCTTCAATTCCAAAATTTTTAATCCTAATTTCTAAAAACACTAATTTCTAAAATCCCTTTTTCAAAAATATCAAATATATCTTAATTCATAAACCCAAATCTTTTTCCAATCCAAATCTTTTTCAAATCTTTTTCAACTCATCATATCTTTTGGATTTCAAAATTGCCTCTCCCTCTATTCCTCTCCTGTCATTTCTTTTGCTTGAGGACAAGCAAACCTCTAAGTTTGGTGTGAGTTGCCATGATCATTGAGCTAAAACTCATCAAGATCATGGCACCTAAAGGAACAAGAAGAGCAAGGATGTGAACTTAAGGGAGCTGAAGCGTCAGAAATTAATTCTTGAAGGCACCCTACAGACTAGAGGAACATCCACTTCCCAAAATACAGGTTGTTAAGTTCTAATTCTAGCTTTAACTCTGTGATAGTATTATTATAGGATTTTACCTTAGAAGTTATATAGGAGTAGTAGTAATTAGCATATCTATTTTGGTTTTATTTCCAATTAAGTTATAATTTATTTTTCCCATCATCATCAAACATGAATAAAATAGTAGATTTGTAGAATAAAGAGGCAATTTAATTTTTTCGAGTTCTTAATAAGGAAAATTCTAATTATTTATATGTGGTGGCAATACTTTTTGTCTTCTGAATGAATGCTTGAACAGTGCATATTTTTGATCTTGTTGTTTATGAATGTTAAAATTGTTGGCTCTTGAAAGAATGATGAACAAAGAGAAATGTTATTGATGATCTGAAAAATCATGAAATTGATTCTTGAAGCAAGAAAAAGCAGTGAAAAAGCAAAAGTTTGTGAAAAAAAAAGTGGCGAAAAAAAATAGAAAGAAAAAGAAAAAGCAAGCAGAAAAAGCCAATAGCCCTTAAAACCAAAATGCAAGGGTAAAAAGGATCCAAGGCTTTGAGCATCAATGGATAGGAGGGCCCAAGGAAATAAAATCCAGGCCTAAGCGGCTAAATCAAGCTGTCCCTAACCATGTGCTTGTGTCATGAAGGTCCAAGTGAAAAGCTTGAGACTGAGTGGTTAAAGTCGTGATCCAAAGCAAAAAGAGTGTGCTTAAGAGCTCTGGACACCTCTAACTGGGGACTCTAGCAAAGCTGAGTCACAATCTGAAAAGGTTCACCCAGTTATGTGTCTGTGGCATTTGTGTATCCGGTGGTAATACTGGAAAACAAAGTGCTTAGGGCCACGGCCAAGACTCATAAAAGTAGCTGTGTTCAAGAATAAACATACTTAACTAGGAAAATCAATAATACTATCTGACTTCTGAGTTCCTATGGATGCCAATCATTCTGAATTTCAAAGGATAAAGTGAGATGCCAAAACTGTTTGGAAGCAAAAAGCTACTAGCCCCGCTCATCTAATTAGAATCTGAGCTTCACTTAAAACTCTGAGATATTATTGCTTCTTGATTTCTTTTTATCCTCTTTTATTCATCTAGTTGCTTGAGAACAAGCAACAGTTTAAGTTTGGTGTTGTGATGAGCGGATATTTTATACGCTTTTTGGGGGTAATTTCATGTAGATTTTAGTATGTTTTAATTAGTTTTTAGTAGAATATTATTAGTTTTTAGGCAAAAATCATATTTCTGGACTTTACTATGAGTGTGTGTATTTTTCTGTGATTTCAGGTATTTTCTGGCTGAAATTGAGGGAGTTGAGCAAAAATCTGACTTAGGCTGAAAAAGGACTGCTGATGCTGTTGGATCCTGACCTCCCTGTACTCGGAATGGATTTTTTCGAGCTACAGGAGTCCAATTGGCGCGTTCTCAACGGCGTTGGAAAGTAGACATCCAGGGCTTTCCAGCAATATATAATAGTCCATACTTTGCGCGACGATAGACGACGTAACTTGGCGTTGAACGCCAAGTTCATGCTGCTGTCTGGAGTTAAACGCCAGAAAAACGTCATGATCCGGAGTTAAACACCCAAAACACGTCATAACTTGGAGTTCAACTCCAAGAAAGGCCTCAACTCGTGGATAGCTCTAGTCCCAGCCCCAGCACACACCAAGTGGGCCCCAGAAGTGGATTTCTGCACCAATTATCTTAGTTTACTCATTTTCTGTAAACCTAGGTCACTAGTTTACTATTTAAACAACTTTTAGAGACTTATCTTGTACCTGATGACATTTTCAGATCTGAATTACATACTTTTGATGGCATGAGTCTCTAAACTCCATTGTTGGGGGTGAGGAGCTCTGCAGCGTCTCGATGATTTAATACAATTCCTTTGTTTTCCATTCAAACACGCTTGTTCTTATCTAAGATGTTTATTCGCGCTTAACTATGGAGAAGGTGATGATTCGTGACACTCATCACCTTCCTCAATCCATGAACGTGTGCCTGACAACCACCTCCGTTCTACATCAGATTGAATGAATATCTCTTAGATTCCTTAATCAGAATCTTCGTGGTATAAGCCGGATTGATGGCGGCATTCATGAGAATCCGGAAAGTCTAAACCTTGTCTGTGGTACTCCGAGTAGGATTCTGGGATTGAATGACTGTGACGAGCTTCAAACTCCTGAAGGCTGGGCGTTAGTGATAGACGCAAAAGAATCAATGGATTCTACTCCAACCTGATTGAGAACCGACAGATGATTAGCCGTGCTATGACAGAGCATAGGAACGTTTTCACTGAGAGGATGGGAAGTAGCCACTGACAATGGTGACACCCTACATAGAGCTTGCCATGGAAGGAGCCTTGCGTGTGTTGAAGGATTTCAAGGAAGAGTTGAAGTCAAAGGACAAAGCATCTCCAAAACCCCAACATATTTCCCATTACTGCACAACAAGTAACGATTTAAGTCTCTCTTATTCCTCTTACAATTTTAAATACTTTGACTTCTTACAATTAAATCCAAATAACCTTATTGGCCTCCTGACTAAGATTAATAAAATAAACATTGATTGCTTCAAACCAATAATCTCCGTGGGATCGACCCTTACTCACGTAAGGTATTACTTGGACGACCCAGTGCACTTGCTGGTTAGTTGTGCGGATTACAAATTCGTGCACCAAGTTTTTGGCGCCGTTGCCGGGGATTATTGAGTTTGAACAATTGAAGGCATATTTTATTTCTTAGATCAGGAATAATTTATTTTTATAGAGTCATTAAATTCTGATAGGATAATTTCTTTTCAAAAATTTCTTTTCAAAAAAATTATTTTTCTTAATTAATTGTTAATTTTTCGTGAGTTTAGTGTCTTATTCTAAGTTTGGTGTTAATTGCATATTTGATATTTTTCTTTAAATTTTCGAACTTGTGTTCTTTGTTCTTCATTGATCTTCAAGTTGTTCTTGGTTATTTTTCTTGTTTGATCTTGAGTTTTTCTTGTTTTGTGTCTTTTCTTGTTTTTCTTGTGCTTTTTCAAAACATTAACTTTCAAAAATTATACTTTTATCCACAAAAATAATACATCTTTAAAATACATTACATTTTTAACTCAGTTGGTTATAGCGTTGGCTTATGTTCTTGGCAATTGGGCACCAGTTCTTTTGAAAATCTTTTTCAAAAATAATTTTTCTTGATTTAATCTATGCCAAACTTTAAGTTTGGTGTTTTCTTGTTAATTTTGATATAATTTTCGAAAATTTGTCTTGGTTTTCTAAAAATTTTAAGTTTGGTGTTCTTTCTTTTGTTCTTGGTGTTCTTGTGAATCTTCAAGGTGTTCTTGAGTCTTTCTTGTGCTCTGATCTTAAAATTTTTAAGTTTGGTGTTCCTTGGTGTTTTCCCTCCAAAAATTTTCGAAAATAAGGAGCATTGGATCTAAAAATTTTAAGTCTTGTGTCTTTTGTGTGTTTTTCTCTTTCATCATAAAATTCAAAATTCAAAAAATATATCTTTTCTAACTAATTTAAACTATATTTTCAAAAATTTTCTATAAAAATTCAGATTTCAATTTCAAAATATTTTCAATTTCTTCTTTTGTTTCGTTTTTATTTTATTTTTTAAAAAAAATAAAAAATATATAAATTTTTATAAAATAAATAATATCAACATACATATCATCTCTTTTATTCCATCATGGAATTAAGTGGGAATGAACAGTCCAGGAGGACTCTGGGGTCATATGCTAACCCCACTACTGCTTCATATGGGAGTAGTATCTGTATACCCTCCATTGGAGTTAGTAGCTTTGAGTTGAATCCTCAGCTCATTATCATGGTGCAGCAAAACTGCCAGTATTCTGGTCTTCCACAAGAAGAACCTACAGAGTTTCTGGCACAATTCCTACAAATTGCTGACACAGTACATGATAAAGAAGTGGATCAGGATGTCTACAGATTATTACTGTTTCCATTTGCTGTAAAAGATCAAGCTAAGAGGTGGTTAAATAACCAGCCTAAGAACAGCATAAAAACATGGAAACAGCTGTCAGAAAAATTCCTGAATCACTATTTCCCTCCAAAACGGATGACACAGCTAAGGCTAAGCATCCAAGGCTTCAAACAAGGAGATAATGAATCCCTTTATGATGCCTGGGAGAGATACAGAGAGATGCTAAGAAAATGCCCCTCTGAAATGTTTTCAGAATGGGTGCAATTAGACATCTTCTACTATGGGCTTACAGAAAAAGCTCAGATTTCTCTAAACCACTCAGCTGGTGGATCTATACATATGAGAAAAACAATTGAAGAAGCTCAAGAGCTTATTGATACAGTAGCCAGAAATCAACATCTGTACCTAAGCAGTGAATCTTCCATGAAAGGAGAAGCTAAAACAGTAACTGCTGAACTCAGTCCGGTGGATCAGGCTAATGAATTTAATCAGCAATTAGACTTTCTAACTCAGCAGCTGGCCGAATTCAAGGAAATATTACAGGAAACAAGAATGGCTAACAGGAATATGGAAGTGCAATTAAAGCAGACAGAAAAGCAACTGTCAAAACAAATAGCAGAAGAATGCCAAGCAGTTCAATTAAGAAGTGGGAAAACATTAAATACCTCACTTCAAAGCAGCAGGAAACCAAGAAATGAACAATTGGTTACTCAAAATCCCTCTGAGGACAGTCAGAGCCTAGAGAGGAATAAAGCTGGCGCTGAACGCCCAGACCATGCTCATTTCTGGCGTTCAACGCTAGAAACAAGCATGAATCCGGCGTTGAACGCCCAAAGGGAACATGGTTCTGGCGTTCAAACGCCAGTAACAAACAAGGAGGTGGCGTCTAACGCCACTCCAACTTCCACCCTTGGCATTCAAATGCCAGTGGCGGATCAGTCATATACAAGTGCTGATGACAACCCTTCTAAAAAGGCTTCCCAACCCACTCCTGTAGGTAATAAACCTGCAGCAACTAAGGTTTAGGAATACAAAGCCAAAATGCCTTATCCTCAAAAACTCCGCCAAGCGGAACAGGATAAGCAATTTGCCCGCTTTGCAGACTATCTCAGGACTCTTGAAATAAAGATTCCGTTTGCAGAAGCACTTGAGCAAATACCCTCTTATGCTAAGTTCATGAAAGAGATCTTAAGTCATAAGAAGGATTGGAGGGAAACTGAAAAAGTTTACCTCACTGAAGAATGCAGTGCAATCATTCTGAAAAGCTTACCTGAGAAGCTTAAAGATCCTGGGAGCTTTATGATACCATGCACATTAGAGGGCACTTGTACCAAGCAAGCTTTATGTGATCTTGGGGCAAGTATCAATCTAATACCTGCATCTACTATCAGAAAGCTTGGTTTGACTGAAGAAATCAAACCAACCAGGATATGTCTTCAACTTGCTGATGGCTCCATTAAATACCCATCAGGAGTGATTGAAGACATGATTGTCAAGGTTGGGCCATTTGCCTTTCCTACTGACTTTGTGGTGCTGGAAATGGAGTAGCACAAGAGTGCAACTCTCATTCTAGGAAGACCTTTCCTAGCAACTGGCCGAACCCTCATTGACGTCCAAAAAGGGGAAGTAACCTTGAGAGTCAATGAGGAGGAGTTCAAGTTGAATGTTGTCAAAGCCATGCAACATCCAGACACCCAAAATGACTGCATGAGTGTTGATATTATTGACTCTCTGGTAAGAGAGGTCAATATGACTGAGAGTCTCGAATCAGAACTAGAGGACATCTTTAAAGATGTTCAGCCTGATCTGGAGGAATCAGAGAGAATAGTAGAACCTCTGAAAATCCCTCAGGAAGAGGAAAGACCTCCTAAACCCGAGCTCAAACCATTACCACCTTCCCTAAAATATGCATTCCTGGGAGAAGGTAATACCTTTCCTGTGATCATAAGCTCTACCTTAGAGCCACAGGAAGAGGAAGCACTAATTCAAGTGCTAAGGACACACAAGACAGCTCTTGGGTGGTCCATCAGTGATCTTAAGGGCATTAGTCCAGCCAGATGCATGCACAAGATCCTATTGGAAGGTGACGCCAAACCTGTGGTCCAACCACAAAGGCGGCTGAACCCAGCCATGAAGGAAGTGGTGCAAAAGGAGGTCACTAAATTACTAGAGGCTGGGATTATTTATCCTATTTCTGACAGCCCCTGGGTAAGCCCTGTCCAAGTCATCCCTAAAAAGGGAGGCATGACAGTGGTTCACAATGAAAAAAATGAACTGGTTCCTACAAGAACAGTTACAGGGTGGCGTATGTGTATTGATTATAGAAGGCTCAATACAGCCACCAGAAAGGATCATTTTCCTTTACCATTCATAGACCAGATGCTAGAAAGACTAGCAGGTCATGAATACTACTGCTTCCTGGATGGATATTCAGGTTATAATCAAATTGTAGTAGACCCCCAGGATCAGGAGAAAACAACATTCACATGTCCTTCTGGAGTATTTGCATACAGAAGGATGCCATTTGGCCTGTGCAATGCACCTGCAACCTTTCAGAGGTGCATGCTCTCAATTTTCTATGATATGGTGGAAAAATTTCTGGAAGTCTTCATGGATGACTTTTCAGTGTTTGGAGACTCATTCAGCTCCTGCCTTAACCATTTAGCACTTGTTCTAAAGAGATGCCAAGAGACTAACCTGGTTTTAAACTGGGAGAAGTGTCACTTTATGGTGACTGAAGGAATTGTCCTTGGGCACAAAATCTCGAACAAGGGGATAGAGGTGGATCAAGCTAAGGTAGAGGTAATTGAAAAATTACCACCACCTGCCAATGTTAAGGCAATCAGAAGCTTTCTGGGGCATGCAGGATTCTATAGGAGGTTTATAAAGGATTTTTCAAAAATCGCCAAACCTCTGAGCAACCTGCTAGCTGCTGACACGCCATTCATCTTTGATAAAGAGTGTCTGCAGGCATTTGAGACTCTGAAAGCTAAATTGGTTACAGCACCAATCATCTCTGCACCAGACTGGACATTACCATTTGAATTGATGTGTGATGCCAGTGACCATGCCATTGGTGCAGTGTTGGGACAGAGGCATGACAAGCTTCTGCACGTCATTTATTATGCCAGCCGTGTTCTAAATGATGCACAGAAGAATTACACAACCACAGAAAAAGAGCTACTTGCAGTGGTTTACGCCATTGATAAATTCAGATCCTATTTAGTAGGATCAAAAGTGATTGTGTACATTGATCATGCTGCTCTTAAATATCTACTCACAAAGCAGGATTCAAAACCCAGACTCATAAGGTGGGTATTGCTTTTGCAAGAGTTTGATATAGAAATAAGAGACAGAAAAGGGACAGAGAATCAAGTAGCAGATCACTTGTCCCGAATAGAACCAGTAGAAGGGGCGTCCTTCCCTCTCACTGAGATCTCTGAAACTTTTCCGGATGAGCAACTCTTTGCCATCCAGGAAGTGCCATGGTTTGCAGACATTGCAAACTACAAGGCAGTAAGATTCATACCCAAAGAGTACAGTAGGCTGCAATCAAAGAAATTGATCACAGATGCAAAGTACTATCTTTGGGATGAACCATATCTCTTCAAGAGATGTGCAGACGGAGTAATCCTTAGATGTGTGCCTAAAAAAGAAGCGCAGAAAATTCTATGGCATTGCCATGGATCACAGTATGGAGGACATTTTGGAAGTGAGCGAACAGCCACAAGAGTCCTCCAATGTGGCTTCTACTGGCCTACTCTCTATAAAGATTCCCGAGCATTTGTACTTAATTGTGACAGTTGCCAAAGATCTGGCAATCTGCCTCACAGTTATGCCATGCCTCAACAAGGAATCTTGGAGATTGAGTTGTTTGATGTATGGGGTATTGACTTCATGGGACCATTCCCACCATCATACTCAAACACTTATATTCTGGTGGCAGTGGATTATGTATCCAAATGGGTGGAGGCTATTGCAACACCCACTAATGACACTAAAACAGTGTTAAAAATTCCTCCAGAAACACATCTTCAGCAGATTTGGTACCCCTAGAGTATTAATCAGTGATGGGGGCACTCATTTCTGCAATAAACAGCTTTACTCTGCTTTGGTTCGTTATGGAGTTAGCCACAGGGTATCCACTCCATACCATCCACAGACTAATGGGCAAAATTTACAAGGAGAAAGCAAAAAGATGGCATGATAAGAAAGTTTCATCCAGAGTCTTTGAGCCAGGGCAGAAAGTTCTGCTATTCAATTCTAGGCTCAAATTATTCCCTGGGAAATTAAAATCCTGGTGGAGAGGTCCATATGTAATTACAAGTGTATCACCATATGGATACGTAGAGCTTCAGGATAATGAATCTAACAAAAGGTTCATTGTTAATGGACAGAGAGTTAAACATTATCTTGAAGGCAACTTCGAGCAAGAATGCTCAAAACTGAGACTTGATTAGAGCTCAGTGGTAGTCCAGCTAAAGACAATAAAGAAGCGCTTGCTGGGAGGCAACCCAGCCATTTACAAACTTTATTTACTAATTAAATAAATTTTCTTTTTTTACAGGTATGAGTCCAAGTATCTTCAAAGGTGAAATAGCAAATGGTTGAAGTCACAGAGTTACAGGGAAATTTGGAAGCTCACTGGCGTGAGAAAGCCAGTAAGAAACACTTTGGGTGTTGAACGCCCAAAAGAAGCACCCACTGGGCGTTTAACGCCAGTAAGGGTAGCCATCTGGGCGTTAAACGCCAGAAAGGAGCATCTTCTGGGCGTTAAACGCCAAAAAGAAGCACCTTCTGGGCGTTTAACGCCAGTCTGCTAGCATCCTGGGCGTTCAGAAAAACGCCCAGTGACAAAGGACTTCCTGGCGTTCAACGCCAGAAAGAAGCATCAGCTGGGCGTTGAACGCCCAGGAGAAGCAGCATTTGGGCGTTAAACGCCCAAAACATGCATCGTTTGGGCGTTTAACGCCAGGATGGTGGGGAGGAGGTAAAATTCGTTTTTCTTTATAATTTTTCTAAATTTTTATGTTTCAATTCATGATTTCTTGCATAAATATGTTTCAAAATGTCATCCTTCAATTCCAAAATTTTTAATCCTAATTTCTAAAAACACTAATTTCTAAAATCCCTTTTTCAAAAATATCAAATATATCTTAATTCATAAACCCAAATCTTTTTCCAATCCAAATCTTTTTCAAATCTTTTTCAACTCATCATATCTTTTGGATTTCAAAATTGCCTCTCCCTCTATTCCTCTCCTGTCATTTCTTTTGCTTGAGGACAAGCAAACCTCTAAGTTTGGTGTGAGTTGCCATGATCATTGAGCTAAAACTCATCAAGATCATGGCACCTAAAGGAACAAGAAGAGCAAGGATGTGAACTTAAGGGAGCTGAAGCGTCAGAAATTAATTCTTGAAGGCACCCTACAGACTAGAGGAACATCCACTTCCCAAAATACAGGTTGTTAAGTTCTAATTCTAGCTTTAACTCTGTGATAGTATTATTATAGGATTTTACCTTAGAAGTTATATAGGAGTAGTAGTAATTAGCATATCTATTTTGGTTTTATTTCCAATTAAGTTATAATTTATTTTTCCCATCATCATCAAACATGAATAAAATAGTAGATTTGTAGAATAAAGAGGCAATTTAATTTTTTCGAGTTCTTAATAAGGAAAATTCTAATTATTTATATGTGGTGGCAATACTTTTTGTCTTCTGAATGAATGCTTGAACAGTGCATATTTTTGATCTTGTTGTTTATGAATGTTAAAATTGTTGGCTCTTGAAAGAATGATGAACAAAGAGAAATGTTATTGATGATCTGAAAAATCATGAAATTGATTCTTGAAGCAAGAAAAAGCAGTGAAAAAGCAAAAGTTTGTGAAAAAAAAAGTGGCGAAAAAAAATAGAAAGAAAAAGAAAAAGCAAGCAGAAAAAGCCAATAGCCCTTAAAACCAAAATGCAAGGGTAAAAAGGATCCAAGGCTTTGAGCATCAATGGATAGGAGGGCCCAAGGAAATAAAATCCAGGCCTAAGCGGCTAAATCAAGCTGTCCCTAACCATGTGCTTGTGTCATGAAGGTCCAAGTGAAAAGCTTGAGACTGAGTGGTTAAAGTCGTGATCCAAAGCAAAAAGAGTGTGCTTAAGAGCTCTGGACACCTCTAACTGGGGACTCTAGCAAAGCTGAGTCACAATCTGAAAAGGTTCACCCAGTTATGTGTCTGTGGCATTTGTGTATCCGGTGGTAATACTGGAAAACAAAGTGCTTAGGGCCACGGCCAAGACTCATAAAAGTAGCTGTGTTCAAGAATCAACATACTTAACTAGGAAAATCAATAATACTATCTGACTTCTGAGTTCCTATGGATGCCAATCATTCTGAATTTCAAAGGATAAAGTGAGATGCCAAAACTGTTTGGAAGCAAAAAGCTACTAGCCCCGCTCATCTAATTAGAATCTGAGCTTCACTTAAAACTCTGAGATATTATTGCTTCTTGATTTCTTTTTATCCTCTTTTATTCATCTAGTTGCTTGAGAACAAGCAACAGTTTAAGTTTGGTGTTGTGATGAGCGGATATTTTATACGCTTTTTGGGGGTAATTTCATGTAGATTTTAGTATGTTTTAATTAGTTTTTAGTAGAATATTATTAGTTTTTAGGCAAAAATCATATTTCTGGACTTTACTATGAGTGTGTGTATTTTTCTGTGATTTCAGGTATTTTCTGGCTGAAATTGAGGGAGTTGAGCAAAAATCTGACTTAGGCTGAAAAAGGACTGCTGATGCTGTTGGATCCTGACCTCCCTGCACTCGGAATGGATTTTTTGGAGCTACAGGAGTCCAATTGGCGCGCTCTCAACGGCGTTGGAAAGTAGACATCTAGGGCTTTCCAGCAATATATAATAGTCCATACTTTGCGCGAAGATAGACGATGTAACTTGGCGTTGAACGCCAAGTTCATGCTGCTGTCTGGAGTTAAACGCCAGAAAAACGTCATGATCCGGAGTTGAACGCCCAAAACACGTCATAACTTGGAGTTCAACTCCAAGAAAGGCCTCAACTCGTGGATAGCTCTAGTCCCAGCCCCAGCACACACCAAGTGGGCCCCAGAAGTGGATTTCTGCACCAATTATCTTAGTTTACTCATTTTCTGTAAACCTAGGTCACTAGTTTACTATTTAAACAACTTTTAGAGACTTATCTTGTACCTGATGACATTTTCAGATCTGAATTACATACTTTTGATGGCATGAGTATCTAAACTTCATTGTTGGGGGTGAGGAGCTCTGCAGCGTCTCGATGATTTAATACAATTCCTTTGTTTTCTATTCAAACACGCTTGTTCTTATCTAAGATGTTTATTCGCGCTTAACTATGGAGAAGGTGATGATTCGTGACACTCATCACCTTCCTCAATCCATGAACGTGTGCCTGACAACCACCTCCGTTCTACATCAGATTGAATGAATATCTCTTAGATTCCTAAATCAGAATCTTCGTGGTATAAGCCGGATTGATGGCGGCATTCATGAGAATCCGGAAAGTCTACACCTTGTCTGTGGTATTCCGAGTAGGATTCTGGGATTGAATGACTGTGACGAGCTTCAAACTCCTGAAGGCTGGGCGTTAGTGACAGACGCAAAAGAATCAATGGATTCTACTCCAACTTGATTGAGAACCGACAGATGATTAGCCGTGCTGTGACAGAGCATAGGAACGTTTTCACTGAGAGGATGGGAAGTAGCCACTGACAATGGTGACACCCTACATAGAGCTTGCCATGGAAGGAGCCTTGCGTGTGTTGAAGGATTTCAAGGAAGAGTTGAAGTCAAAGGACAAAGCATCTCCAAAACTCCAACATATTTCCCATTACTGCACAACAAGTAACGATTTAAGTCTCTCTTATTCCTCTTACAATTTTAAATACTTTGACTTCTTACAATTAAATCCAAATAACCTTATTGGCCTCCTGACTAAGATTAATAAAATAAACATTGATTGCTTCAAACCAATATTCTCCGTGGGATCGACCCTTACTCACGTAAGGTATTACTTGGACGACCCAGTGCACTTGCTGGTTAGTTGTGCGGATTACAAATTCGTGCACCAATGTCGCAATGCAAATAATTAGGAAAAGTATAAGGCTGCTAAGAAAGAGACAAAAGTGGTTGTAAGTGAGGCAAGAACAAGAGCATACGAGGGTCACTACCAGTCTTTGGGCACGAAAGAAGGAGAAAAAGGTATATATAGAATCGCAAAGAGCTGTGAAAGAAGAACGAGATATTTGGATGAGGTTAAGTGCATAAAGGATAAGGATGGAGAGGTGCTGGCTCAAGAGAAGAAGATTAATGAAAGGTGAAAGAGCTACTTCTACGAGTTATTTAATGAAGGACAGAAGACTTTTCCGAGCCTTGGTCAGTTATGCACAAGGGAAGAAGATCAAAGCTTTGACTACTATTGAAGTATTTGAGACTTCGAGGTAAAAGAGGCTCTAAAGCAGATGAAAAATGGCAGCGCAGTAGGACCTGATAATATCCTGATTGAGGTTTGGAAGGGCCTTAGATGGAAAGGCATCAACTGGTTAACCAAGCTTTTTAATGAGATTTTAAGGTCAAAGAAGATGCCTGATGAGTGGAGAAAAAGCACCTCGGTACCTATCCACAAGAATAAGGGAGATATACAAAGTTACGGAAACTATAGAGGGATCAAACTCATGAGCCATACCATGAAGTTATAGAAAATGGTGATAGAATGGAGGTTGAGAAAAGAGACACAAGTAACAGAGAACCAATTTGGATTTATGCTAGGCAGATCCACAACCAAAGCAATATACCTATTAAGAAGGATGATGGAGAGATATCGTAGTAATAAAAGGGATCTACATATGGTGTTTATTGATTTGAAAAAAGTGTACGATATGGTGCCATGGGAGGTCTTATGGAAGATTTTAGAAAAGAGGAGAGTAAGGATCACATATATTCGTGCAATTAAAGACATGTATGATGGGGCCACAACTAGTGTGAAGACTAAAGGTGGTGTGCAAGAGGAATTTTTTATTGGTATAGGATTACACCAGGGATCATCCTTAAGCCCAATCTTTTCACATTAGCCTTAGAAGTACTCACAGAGCACATATAAGAGCTTGTGCCATAGTGCATGCTTTTTACCGATGATATCGTCCTTATGGAGAGTCAAGGGAAGACTTAAATAAGAAGTTGGAGTTATAGAGAGAAGCTCTAGAAGTGTATGGCCTGCGCATAAGCCGTAGCAAGACGGAATATATGGAATGTAAGTTCAGTCTGAGAAGGGAAAACCCTAATATAGAGGTGAAGATTGGAGAAAGCATCCTACCGAAAGTTAAAAGTTTTAAGTTTCTTGGGTGCATTATAGAGGATAATAGAGAGATTGAACAGGATGTAAATCATAAGATCCAGGCAGGTTGGTCAAAATGGCGGAGTGCATCTGGTTTTATATGCAACAAAAGGTGTCTTTAAAACTTAAAGGTAAATTCTATCCCACTACTATAAGACCGGCTATGCTTTATGGTACGGAGTGTTGGACGGCCAAAGGGGAGCACGAACATAAGTTGAGTGTGGCAGAGATGAAGATGTTGAGATGGATGAGTGGTCATACGCGATTGGATAAAATAAGGAACGAAGATATAAGGGAGAGAGTTGGAGTAGCACCCATTGTGGAAAAGATGGTTGAATCGCGTCTCGGGTGGTTTGGACATGTGAGAAGAAGATCGACAGAACACCCAATCAGGAGGGTGGATGAGATGGAAGATAGATAAGGGGTGAAAGGTAGAGGAAGACCTAAGAAGACCATCCATGAGGTGGTTAAACGAGATCTACTTGTAAAGGGTCCCTCTGTAGACATGATACATGACAGAGCACAATGGCGTCGTTTGACTCATGTAGCCAACCCCACCTACTGGGACAAGGCTTTGTTGTTGTCGTTGTTTTTGTTGTTGAGTGAATCAACCCTATACACTTGAGCGATTAGAGAGTATACATATCCAATGAGAGGTTCGATTGTTCAATTTTATGTTTTCAACTTTTATGATATCTTATCTTGCAAGTTGTTCATTCTTTTTAGAACTCAAATTTTTTCTTGGTAGTACATTGATTGCATATTGTTTTAGTGCTATTTGTTTATATACTTTCTTAAAAATTAAATTGTTTTGACTAAGTAAATACCATACATACAAGTAGATACAAACTCTTTATGGTTCTAAGCATGCCCCAAGAACTTGGTTTGAACAACTGACACTATCGTTGGATTTTATGTGGTATTTGTATAATATTTATCTGTCCAAAACATTACCATCGGATTTGGTAGCCCGTCCTAAAATCCAATGGTATGTTTTGGTGTGAATGGGTAATTTGATGATGCCAACATTACCGTCGGATTTACCGGGAAAAAAGTCTGATGATAATGCTAAAAAATAAAATATCTCATTTTGGTGACTAGCATATTGTTACCTGTAAGACCCAAAACTTTTGAAAATTTTTATTATAAACTAATTTCAAAGTCACTTATTTTCTTATAACTTTAATTTCAGAAATTACTTTATTAAAGATAACTAAAGCAAATTTTAAATTAATTGAATTTGAAATAAATTAAGATTCTTATCCAATTTTATAACTATTGAGTTATTCTCTATATTTAAATGATAACGTTAGTAGTTATGAAATACTAAGAATTTTATATGATTTGATTTAAATAATTGATATTTTTATAATTCAATACTTTAAGTTTTAGGGATAAAGGAAATTAATTATATTATCTTATATTTTTAATTAGAATATTTGATTGAGAGTCAATTAGTATTTTAATATAACAAATAATATTTTAAAATAATTTTTAGAGATTAAATTAGATTTCAAATTAATATTCTATACCCCAATTTTATTAAAACCACATTACTCTAATTAAACCCAAACCATAATTTTATTAACACTCACTCAACTAAAAAAAAAACCTAGCCACCCAATCCCCTCACCCACGGCTCACCATCACACATACACACACACCAACACATACACACAAGCAAACACAACACACAACACACTGAAACAGAAATAAAGAAAAAGGGAAGAGGGAAGCGACCAAGGAAAGAAGGAGAGGGGGGAGAAGGGAAGGCGGCGCAGTGGGCGTCATTGCCACCGTCGCCGCCGCTGCTGACCTATAAGAGAGGAGATCTGAGAAAGAGAGAGGGAGCGCCGATGGAGGAGGGAGACCACTGCCACAGCCACCGCCGTTCGTGCTCCAGCTCGCTGCCATCATCACGTCACCTGCGTCGTTGCCACCATCCGTCGTGCCGCCACGACGTCACGTCACTGTCGAGAGCAGAGCCGCGAGGAGAGAAGGCTCGTGAGTCAGAGAGAGGGTCGCGGGCTTGGAACCACCGCGCCTTTGTCGCCGTTCCTCATCATTTCTGTTGCCGCCGTTGGTGCTTTGCCGTCGTCGCCGCTACTACTGGGAGCTGCGTCGCCGTGGCCGAGCCTCTACCACAGAGAAACACCGCTGCAGCTGCTGAGATCTACTGCCAGTGAAGGTTTTGAGTTTGGTTTATATTATTTTAAGTTTTTGGAAACTTTATCGTCACTGCATGTTGGTACAGTCGCCGTCGCCGAAGTTCTAGTCGACCATTGCTATTTCTTTTTCTTATTACAGTAAGTATTTATGTTTTAAAAACCCCTGCATTAGTATTCTATTATGTTTGGTAAAAAACTCTGAGGTTTGGCAATATAGGTTCTAGTTCAGATTGTTGCATGTCTCTTTTAAGTTGCTGGGGTTGCTGCAGGAGTGGATAGGGGATGAGGTTGTGATTGCCATTGATTTCGGGTTGAGAGAAAAGGTTCTGTTAACGCGTTTGGGTTATGGTTTCGATGAGTTGAGGTAGGGGTTTCTTTCTAAAAACTCAATTTTATAATTTAAAATTGTTATAAATAGATATTGATGTGAGAAATACACTTTTAGTGAGTGTATAAGTCTTTTGTATTGTCTGGATATTTTGGATGAATATGATTGTTTCGTTGATTGGATTATTGTTTGGTTTTGTAAAATGGACGGTTGCTGAATTGTTTCTTTAATATTTTTGGAAATAAGTTAGATTCGTTCAAAATGATCTTATTTTGAATTGATTTTCTTGAAATATGAGGATGATATGAATTATTGGAATCAGCTTGATTTTGAATTGATTTGGTCTTGAACCCGTTGGAAAGGGTTGCGGAAGGATTTGGTTGGGACCTGAAAAGGGTGACAAAGTCCAAATTTTAGGGGAGGTGCTATCGAAATTTCTATACAATCTGAGACTTTGTTTGAACTATTATTTAGAAAATTAAGAATTTAAGAATTATATTATTTTACTTGAATTATTTAAGATAATAATGAATTATGTTTTGAATTGAATTATTTAAAGGAAATTGGAATTTGATTGAATAATTCTGGTTGTGACGTTTTGGAAGAAGTTAGAGAATTAGTTTTAAGAGCGAACCTGAAAGTGGTTTTAATTTAAATGGATTGGTTTCGTTTTAAGTGATTTGGTTTTGAATTGGGTTTGGGACTTGTGATTTATTTGATTCGGTTTTAAATTAAATTCTATTTTTATTTACTCAAACAAAGAAGCTATAATTTTAAGGGTTTTCAATAAATTTTAAGGAATTAAGATAGGTTATTTTCCCCTAAAATTTTAAGACTTTGCTGTGAAATCTTATTACCAAATCTTGATTTAGAATGAATGCTTTTGATGACTTTTGGAAGAGATTTACAATTGATATGATTTTGAAGTTGTTTGGAGTTTCGAGAAATGTTACGAAAGAAATGGATTTTTGATTTTAAAGGAAATTGAGATGAGAAAATGGTGATGACTGATGATGATTTGAGGTTGATGGACTGGTTAGATGTTGAAAGTGTGCTAGGCAATATATCCTTGGAATGATAGTGTGTAGAGCACTATATCCCTGTGATTGAATTATTATTGATAATATTTTCTGCCGCAAGAGTGTCTCAGGCACTATATCTTCGGAATGATGCATGCAAGTGTGCCAGGCACTATATCCTTGGAACAAAAACATGCCAGACGCTATATCCTTAGACGTGGTAGAAAGGCGACATCCAAAAGGATGTGTTGTGTTGGCATTTATGGACGGACAAATGATATCACAAGCTAATAGGATAGACATTCATCATATGCATCTATGTGACATTGTTTGGGTTTGCAAATTTTAATTTGTTTGCCTATGTGAATAATTTGGTTTAACTGCTAATTGCTATACTTGATGTAATTGCTTTGATTGTGTTTGAACCTTCTTACTTATGTCTGCGACTGAAATTGATTAGATTGTAGTGAATTGGATATTGATGGAGTTGTTTGGGCCTAGGGCCGTGATTGATTATGTGATGGGCCGAAGGCTGTGATTGGTTTGTGTTTTTGGTTTAGTAAAGTATGAAAAATCAAACAGGTTTAGCATATACTTAATGAACTTATGCTTGGAACAGCTTGGTCATTCATACTGTTTAGAAAAACTTTTAATATTTCATACAAAAGGAAAAGGTTTTGAATTTTGAAGAATTATTGGATTTCTCTTTTAAAAAGCATTTCGGAATTTTTAATCTAAATCTTTGGTTTTTGAAAAGATATGTAAGGCGAACAACAGTCATTGTACTCTGAAAACAGTTTTATTTCACGTATTTTATTATAGTAATTCTCTAACCCTATAGTGAGAACTAGCGAGGACGATGTTCTCACTCCCCTACAGATGTTTCCTTTTCAGGATATGGGCGAAGAAGGCACAAAGAGTTTATTTCTTTTATATTTATATGATGTATTGTATTGTTTTAGATATTATGTTTTTTCTCGCCTTTATTTTTACACATTTTGTAAGAGGGATAGAATTTGTATTATGCAATGCTTCTGTAAGTTAATACTATAGATATATAAATGATTTGTAAGTATTGTATCTGGGTTGTATGTATGTATCTATGTTTTCAATTAAAAAGCTTTTCTTTGCGGGTTATACGGTTTTAAGTTTTAAACAGGCTCCTACCCTAGTATTAAATATGTTATAGTCGTCGTAATATCCAAGCTATCGGAGTGGCGCAGTCGGAAGCGTGACATTCTGATAGCTAGGGTATTATATTACTTTTAGATCTTTTGCCAGTGAATCCAACGATAAATTTGGGGAAAATTTGAAATGCACTCTTTCTCTCTCATTCTGCGAATCCTCTTTCCCTCTATTCTCCTCTTCTCTCTTCTCTTTCCCTCTCTTCTCCTCCGTTTGGCTGCTGCAACCCTCCTCTATCGCCCCCACTGTCGTGAGAGTCCCACAGCAACTTTTTGTCATGTCTCCTTCCACCGCCAATTTCATCTATCGTAGGATTTTTTCAACAGTAATAACAAATAAAAATGGCCACTCTGAAGCAATTACCCTCGGAACATTAGATTTCTAAAATCTGCCAGTAAATAATTATTGGCGACTTTTATACTATCAGATTTTGATGGTATATCCGACAATTTTTAGTATGTTTTGTAGTAAAACTCAACTCATAGAAAACTAAGGTCTTGAATAAAGCCGATAAATTAGTTCTTACAAAATTTGTACTTATAAAACCTGGGATTGCTTTAGTTAAGTGAAAAGTAGTGCAGATGATATATAAAAAATTAGGTGGTATGGAGGTGGAAGATGTTTTTGTAATAAATTTTTTTTGTTTAAGTGGTTTGTGCGGACAGTTCTCTAAGAAAAGTTATCTTCTTTTAATAAAAAGTGGTTGGCACATACAATAATCTGAATCCTCATAAAATGTTGTCATCCCAGATTTAGTGTGCTTGAATTCATATTGTTTGAAGTCTCTGGACATTCTCAGTTACTACAAAAGAAAAAACAGTTGATGGATTTTTTTTTACTATCACTTAGAGTATTTGGATGAATTGAATAAAATGATATTTTAAAAAAGGCTTTAGGTATTTAAAAAATTGCTATGAGGTCAATAGATTAAACTTTAAAAAGTGAAGTTGTGTTTATTTCTAGATTTGTTGATAATAATATTAAAAATAATTAAAAAATTATAGATATTTTTTATTTTATTTTATTTTTTATTTATTTCAATTAATTGTGTTAAATTCTTTTATAAAAAAAATTATCTTCTCTAATTATTCGATTCAAACATAACCTCATAAATATTATTCACATTTAATAATTGTGATGAGAGAACATTATTTTCCGGTTGACAAACTAGGCAGGATCAGAGAATCATTAGCAATGATTGAGATTTAAAAACATGTCGTAACGATGCTCAACATATGAATAGATTCACATATATCCAAAAAAAAAAAAAATTCTTTCACATATATTCAATAGAAAGATGACATGATGAAGATATGGCAATGAGCAAATAGATATAATCCTTTTATTTGTTCGATGCATAAAAAACGCTATTGTTCTTTATAGATATTTTCACACTTGTATTTTATGCTTGCTTATTTTCTCTCTTGACTTTTTCAATTTCACCTTTTTCCTTGTCATTTCATTCATCACTCCCTGTTTTTCCTTTTCATAATGACATCTTCATCTTCCTTTTTTATTTTATTTTCATTACTATTGTGTTCTTTTGTCCTTTCTTTTTGCATAGTTCTCAACTTTTTTTCTTCTATAACTATCACATGTTTTTAGAGGGCATAAACTTCGAGTGTAATAGTGTAAGATCCACAAATAGAATAGGTAGCCTTTTAGATATTTTATGAGGGAAAAATCTAAGGACCAGCAATTTTATTGCATTTTAGTCAGCATGTAACTAGCAGAGAAAGGTGAGTCATTGGATAAAATTTCACACCAATCTCACACCATCAAATCATCATTGATGGCTAGTTGATGGCTACCAATCACAAATGTTACTGTCCCCTAGCATTTATGAGTTGATCTCTCTCATCACTTTTATATATATATATATATATATATATATATATATATATATATATATATATATATATATATATATATATATATATATATATCAACAGCTAAAATCACAGAAATATTAGTATTTCTGAGATACCTAAAAATTTTCCAATAACAAACTTTTAACGCATTTCGCGAATCCCGCTTCCGTGATCCTCTTTAGATTCTAATGGAAGGATTATTGGAGTTTGTTAGAGAAATGATTTCTATTAGAAGTTTAGAACGGCATAGGTTGTATCTTTCTATTTTTGAAAATATTTTTATTTTTAATTCTTTTAGAGTTTTATAAAAAAAATTAAAAGTAAATGATGATAATATTTTTTAACTATGTTACATATCACAAAAAATTAGTTGTTACTATAACAAATATGACCTTACACAACGACCGAAAACCATTGTCATAAATTAGAAAAACATTCTTGAAATTTTAGACAACAGTTTTGGCAAGTATAATAGGCAATGGTTTTTTATGTAAAGCAATGTTTCCAAAAAAAATTGTCTTTGTAATCATAATAAAAACCGATTTTACAATAATTTTTAGAAAATGGTTTCTACTGTTGTCTATAATTATGCAATGGTTTAAAGCCGTAATGTGTTTTACACCATTGCATGCATTTGTGTTGCTAACTTTGATAACACTGTTAACATCAAGTCTTTTTTCTTCTTTTTATGTCTTTTTTTTTTTTCAATTAATTTTTACTAAGTCAATAAACTATTGGAATAATTTGATTACACTTGATTACCAAAATAACTTAATAATCTAGCATCACGGTTTCAAATGAGCATTTGGCTCATTTAAAGTAATTAAGCATTCAACTAGATCTTGCTTAATGACATGCATACATAATTATTAAGTCACTTTATGAAAGATTCTTTCGGATTGGTTAGATTCTAAACTACTAATATTAAGGACTATTGATAAAAACTAAAATTAGATTATTATTATTATTATTATTATTATTATTATTATTATTATTATTATTATTATTATTATTATCACGTAAAAAAATAATTTTTATATCATAATATTCGTCTTATTTGTATTTTTGAGAATCTTAATTATTTATCCCATTTATAATATTAATTATTATTTCCAGATGTTATGCTTATTGATATTGTAATTGAAAAAGAAAATAAATTTATTATTAATTTTATTAATTGAAATTGAAGTTTATCTTTCTTTACAATGATAATTTTGTTTTTTGGTGACTAAAAAAAAAAATGGTTTATTTACATATAATGGTTTACTGTTAATTACCAATACAGAAGGGATATTTCGTTAAGAGTTAACGATCTCTCCAAACTATCGATGATGCTCATGTGTACTTGCTTATTTGGGTTCGAGCTAGCAATTTTCATTATACACTATAAGAAAAAAATCTTGTCGCGACACTTTTTTCTTTTAACGCTTCAAAAGCATGGTTGAAAAGCATGATAGTTACGTTTTTATAAGATTAGCAATTGATTAATGATTTGATCACATTTTAAATGTCACACTTATTAAAGTATGGCCATAAAAAAAGATTGGCTCATTTTTAAAATGTGACCAATAATATTTGTTATAGACACATTTTTAAAGTGTGCCCAAAAATGGCCATTTCCTGTAAATATTTGAAAATCCAAAAAAATCATGACTACAAAGTTTCTACCAAAAATCTAGATTTTTCTCAATTTTGTTCTTAGTACACTTTTGGTCATTGAGAAAAAAGTCCTTCTCAATTTACTCTACTCTCGTTCAACCTCCACTTCACCAGATTCATCTTTATTGAGAAAAAAGAGCCTCAACCTTGAGAAACACAATAATTTAAAAAAAAAAAACAGAATTCATCATTATCTTGTTGGTGCTCCCTTCAACCCTCATTGGTCAACCTTACTCCCACCCTCTCTCACAATCCCTTTGTCGGTGCTCCCTTTGTCAGCACTCCCTCCGTCGGCGCTGTAAACCCGTAATCTTCCATCCATGCTCACTCTCTCGTTGCAAAGACTCCCTCAACTCTCACTCTCTCTTGCAAACACTTCGCTGATGCTCGCTCTCTCTCACAAATATTAAGTCGTCACTTCTCCCTTCATAGATCAGCACCCATCGCTGCCTCTCCCCTGACAACCCGTAACTGTCCTTCTCTTGTAACTCTCATTGTTGCTCAACCCTCACCATTATACAAGGTACTCCTCAATGTTTCTAGCCCTCACCTTAATGTTTCTGGATATATAATTTCAAGTAGTCGCTTCCAATGTGTGTTAACTCATAAGTAACTGTTTAGAAACTGATGCCTTGATATTTTTAGTAATTTTTTATATGTTTTTTAGTAGTTTTCTTATCCTTTAAATTAAAGCTTTTTTTATGTTTTTATAATTTAAATGAAGTTTTAATAATTAAACATAAATTTGGAGCTGTTTTAAAATTATTGTGGATTCAACTTATATTATCAAAAAAAATTTACAACTAAAGAGTAATTTGCAAATGCTGATCTTGACTTCTTCATACTCAAGTAATCATAACTTGAGTTATAGAGGTCCAAATGAGGTAGTTCTAATGGCGTTAGAAAGCTAACATATAGAGTTTCAGAATGATATGCATATATTTATAGTGGATGTTAAGTATGAGCCATGCACGCCACCATTCTTTTCCATCGGTGCCCAGTGCACAAACACCAGCGTCTAGCGCTTGATAACCCCAATTTTGTGGTTTATCTTGTGCTGATTTGAGGAGATTTTGTCAATACTTTCCGCACTTATCCACATAAAATGCATGGTTTTGTGTTTTCGTCCTTATTTTACCTTGTAATTGAAAACATGCTTATTTGACCCGAAATTGCCATATTTTGATCTCTTCTATTACCACTAAGTGATTTCAGAGTTTACAGGGTAAGATTGGTCTAGAAGATGGAAAGGAAGCATGCACAAGTGAGGAAACATGGAGCTTTGGAGTTTTGGAGTTTAGGCATCGACGCACACGCGCGCCCTGCGCGTACGCGTGGATGCGTGCTGATGGGAACCGACGCGCACAACTGGCGCTTTTGCGAACATTGGAAGAAGCCCATCGACGTGCGCGTGCACCATGCTTTTACACGTGGATTGAGGAGCCCATCGACGTGCACGCGCACTTGGCGCGTACGCATCGCGACCAGCACGTGACCTCATTAAAGAAATCGTGGCTGGCGATTTCTGAGGCTTTCCAGGCCCAATTCCAAGAACACTCTAAAGGGAAAAGACCCAAGGATTGTAGGGGAAAAGGGGGGGATCACTCATTGGGTCTCATTGGATTGTTGATTGGAGAACCCTTAGTGGTCAAGTTAATACCCATTGACACCAACCCACTACTAATCTAATTAGTAGATTGGTTGGGAGTTATGGGTTGAAATTGATCAAGTCACTTGACGTACCTCAAACCTAGGAGTAGATGTTACGTACTTAAGGTTCTTGGAGGTAGACTTAGTGAGTTTGGTTCCTTATAATTAGCACATTATGGTTGTAGACAAGGATAGAGACCTAATTCCCATGCTTAGCCAAGAGTTCCTTTTATTATTCATATTTGAAAATCCAAATCTCACTTGTTTAGTTCTAGCCTTAATTCATTGCTTAATTCTAAAGTAGAAGTAGATTATATGCTCTCTTGGCTTGGTTACTTGATTTAGTTTCTTGCATATTAAGTTTCCTTGCATGATAAGTTTAGCAGTTTAGCTTTGTGATCATGATTTACAACCCCGAATTTCCAACCAATGTTAATGCAATGTTTGCCCATTCTTCGTGAGATGACCCGAGGTTGAATACTTCGGTTAACTTGTATTGGGGTTGAACTTGTGACAACCAAATCCCTCTTTTAAATTTGATTTGAGTATTGCTAGTTGGTTGGGAACTATACTATCAACGGGAATTATTTTGTGTGAAATTCCTAACCATACGGAAATATTCTTCGTCAAATTTTTGGCGCCGTTGCCGGGGAATGGTTGCGACGTATGCCTTAGCATTGGTTATGTGAATATGTGAATAGTGTAGATAGTTTATTTGCTTTCCATATTTTGTTATTAGTTTATATTTCTTGTGTATATGAGCTATGACTCTCAAGTTTGATGACTCGGTCCCAACCAAACGCTAGCTTAGCCGAGCTTGATTTAGAGATTGAAAGGACTTTGTTACACACCCGGCAAGCTAGGCGTCGGTTGGACTATACGGCTAGTACTTCGGCCTCACTTGAGGAGCATACCGAATCACTAGACGGGTCTGAGAGCGACTTGGAATCCACTACCTCTTATTCTTCTGTTGGTACTACTGATACATCTTCGCATTCCACAGGTGAACCTCACATGGCGGAGTCACGTAAGATTACTTTGCATGAACAAGGGGCGATGGACCTCATTCTTCCACCATTGCAAACGAGGTTCCCCAATCTTGACCCGAACTTTGAATTGAAGAATAGCTTGATCAACTTGTTTCCTAAGTATCATGGGCTTCCGGGTCAAGACCCCATCAGACATCTGAGAGATTTTCAAGTAGCTTATGCCATGGCTCGGAGACATGGGGCCGATGAGATTGCCATTATGGTCTTTTCCTTCCCTTTCTCCCTTGAAGGACAAGCGAAAGAGTGGTATTATTCCCAACCGGATGAGATAGTGACGAATTGGGATTCCTTGAGAAGAGAGTTTTTAGACAAGTTCTTCTTGCCAGAAAAGACCGACCACATCCAGAAGGAGATCTCGGGTATGATGCAGAGAGATCAAGAGACCTTGTATGAGTATTGGAGTCAATTCAAGAGGTTATTAGAGACTTACCCCCACCATGGGTTGAACACACACTTGCTCATAAGTTATTTTACCTGAGGTCTTTGTGCGAAAGATAGAAGACTACTCACCACTTCTAATGGTGGTTCCCTTTCCAAAAAGAAGACGGAGGCAGAAGCATGGAGCTTGATAAATGATGTTGCCAATGCTACACAACACGTAAGGGTGAGGAGCAGCCCCCTCAAGGGTGTGACGGAAGCATCCCCTTCTGAAGCAAGTTTGACCAAAGTGCTTGGGGATATGACTATCATCCTCACTGAGATGCATAAGGAGCAAAAGGCATTCTATTCCATCCAAGCTATTCAACCTTCACCTCAAGTTCCTCGAATTGAAGGACCTCCTAGAATATGTGTCTTGTGTTCTAGCACCACACATTACACCGATCAGTGCCACCAAATTCAAGAGGAGTACACCCTAGCCGTAGCCAATGTGAACTATAACAATCGTCCACCCTACCAAAACCAAGGCCACAACAATTACTCTCATGGCAATAACTCCAATCAAGGGTAGACGGATAATGCACAAGGGAACCATCAAAATCAAATATGGAACAACTCTTCTTCTCACCACAACAATAACTACCAATCTTCATCCCAACACCATAACAACAACAACCATCAAGCCAACCAAAATCACCAAAACAATTACCCTAAATACCAAGTTCTACATCAAAGACACCAAACCAACCAAGCCTCTTCTTCTTCCACCAACCAAGTTAATGAGCTTAAGAATGAAGAGAATAGCAAGGCTCAATTTAGTGCCACAAATGCTCAATGTGGTAGCATGAGTGCTCAATTAGCCAACCTCACCGAGATGATCTCAAGATTGGCTTCGCCATCTTCCAACAATACCAACCAACCCTCAAGCTCTTCTAACCTTCCATCCCAGCCCATTCCAAACCCAAAAGGTGCACTCAATGCCATTACACTACGGTCGGGGACTACATTAGAGGAGATACTTCCTAGGGCCTTGGAAGACATTCATGAGGAGGAAGTGATTGTTGAAGCTCCACAAGAAGAGAAGGAGATGAGCACAAGGCAAGAAGAGGAAGAAGTGAGCCTCAAGGAACCCAAGAGGAAAGCTACAATGGATGAATCCATTCCTCTTCCGTTTCCTTCCATGATAAAGAAAGCCAAGAAAGCCCCAGAGTTTGATTTGAACATGCTTCAAGTATTCAAGAAAGTTGAGGTAACCATCCCACTTCTTTACGTCATTCAACAAATTCCGAAATATGCAAAATTTTTGAAAGACTTGTGCACACACAAGGATAGGATAGGTGAGATTGAGACATTGACATTGGTAGTTCTATTTCTGCATTGATGAAGCCTATTCCTAAAAAGTTTGGTGATCTTGGACCTTGTTTGGTTTCTTGTCATATTGGTGGAGTTATTTTTCATGACTGTATGTGCGATTTAGGAGATTGTGTGAGCATCATGCCATTCTCAGTGTTTGCAAGGTTGAATTTGGCTCCTTTGAAAAGGTCGGCTGCAAAGTTTGGCTTAGCCGACAAGAGTGTGATTACTGTGATGGGTATAGCCGAAGATGTACTTGTGGCAATCAAGAATTTAGTATTCCCGGTTGACTTCTATATCCTTGAAATGCCACCAACAGAGAGTAGAAGTTCTTCCTCCGTTCTACTTGGTAAAACCTTCTTGAAGACCTCTAAATTCAAGTTGGATGCCTTCACCGGTACATATTCTTTTGAGGTTGGAGAAAAGACAATCTAGTTCAACTTGGAGGAAGCCATGAAACACCCACTCGAAGAGCATTCCATTCTCCGATGTGATGTAATTGATGAGGTAGTAGCGGAAGTGCAAAGCGAAGATCACAATGAGCTATGCTACCTTATTGTTGAGGAGAAGGATGATCAAGAGGGTGAACAAGGGAAAATTGTTGAGAATGAATCCCATGAGCTTGGTGACAAAGAACCCCAATTGGAGGTAAAAAGTGAATTGAAGCCTCTTCCATCTCATTTGAAGTATGCATTCCTTGGTGACAATCAAGAGATTCCGGTCATTATTGCTAATGAGCTCTCTAGCCAAGAAGAGGAGAAGCTCATAGAGGTCCTAAGGAAGCACAAGAAAGCAATCGGTTGGAGCTTGGGTGACATTATGGCAATTGATCCACATATGTGAATGCATCGTATCTTTCTCCAAGAAGGAGCTCGGCCGGTTAGACAACCCCAAAGAAGACTCAACCCAACTATCCTTGATGTGGTGAAAAAAGAAGTCACAAGGCTACTTGATGCGGGTATCATATACCCGATTTCTGACAGTGAATGGGTAAGTCCGGTCCAAGTTGTCCTAAAGAAATCGGGCATCACTGCCATCAAGAAGGAAGATGGTGAAGTGGTCAACACAAGAGTACAAAATGCTTGGCGAGTATGCATCGATTATAGGAGGTTGAATGCTGCAACAAGGAAAGACCATTACCTTTTGCCATGCATTGACCAAATGTTGGACCGACTTGCGGGTAAATCCCATTATTGCTTTCTTGATGGTTTTACTGGATACTTCCAGATTCACATTGCTCTTGAGGATAAGGAAAAGACCACATTTACTTGTCCCTTTGGAACCTTTGCTTACAAAAAGATGCCATTTGGGCTATGCAATGCACCTGCCACGTTTCAGCGGTGCATGACAAGTGTCTTTTCCGATCATATGAAGGGTTGTCTGGAAGTCTTTATGGATGACTTTAGTGTGCATGGAACTTTATTTGATAGTTGTTTAGAGAACTTGGCCAATGTCTTAGCTAGGTGTGTTGACATTAACCTTGTTCTAAATTTTAAAAAGTGTCATTTCAAGGTAAAACAAGGCATAGTGTTAGGACATGTAGTTTCTGACAAGGACATTTCTGTGGACCCTGCCAAGGCTAATGTCATTACCAGTTTATCTCACCCCTCATATGTGAGGGAGGTCCGTTCCTTTTTGGGACATGCAGGATTTTATAGGCACTTTATCAAGAATTTCAACAAGATTGCATTGCCATTATCACGCCTACTCCAAAAGGACATGGACTTTGAGTTTGATAGTGCTTGTGCAGAAGCATTTGAGGAGTTGAAGAGAGCTCTTACCACAGCACCAACTGTGAGGGGCCCTAACTGGACGCAACCGTTCGAGATCATGTGCGATGCGTCAAATCATGCCGTAGGTGCCGCGCTTGCACAGCGCGATGGTAAGCTCCCTTACATCATTGCTTACTCCTCAAAGACATTGGATGCGGCACAATCCAACTATACCACTACCGAGAAAGAGATTTTTTCATGCATTGGATAAGTTTTGATCTTACTTGCTACGCTCCAAGATAGTGGTATACACGGATCATGCAGCTTTAAAGTATTTATTGACAAAGAATGAGTCGAAACCTAGGCTCATATATTGGATCTTGCTCTTACAAGAATTTGACATTGAGATTAGGGATCGAAGTGGGTCACAGAATCTAGTTGCATACCATCTAAGCCGCCTCGAAAATCTTAAATATGACCCATTTCCGATTAATAACTCATTCCCTTTGGATAGTTTGCATGCTGTTTTGGATAATTTTCCTTGGTTTTCCCCTATGGCGAACTACTTGGTTGCTAAGATTTACCCTCATAATTTTTCAAAGCACTAAAGAGATAACTTGAGGAGTGATTCCAAATACTATATTTGGGATGACTCTCACTTGTAGAGGAGGGGAGTAGACCAAGTAATTCGCAGATGTGTCTCGGAATCCGGAATCCAACCCATTCTTGAGTCTTGTCATTCGTCCGAGTTTGGTGGCCACTTTGGCCCACAAAGGATGGCTAAAAAGGTTTTGGATTGTAGATTCTGGTGGCCAACACTATTCAAGGATGCTAACCAATTTTGTGTGTCATGTCACCAATGTCAGAAGTCGGGAAATGCATCCCAAAGGGATGAAATGCCTCAACAACGGATGTTATTTTGTGAAATCTTTAATGTATGGGGCATAGACTTTATGGGGCCATTTCCTAACTTAAGTGGGTATTTGTATATTTTGTTGGCGGTTGATTACGTCTCAAAGTGGGTAGAAGCGATACCTACTCGCCTTGATGACGCTAATGTTGTGATTTCTTTCATTAGAAATAATATTGTGTGATGCTATGGGTCGCCACGAGCAATCGTGAGCGACCAAGGTTTCCACTTTTGTAATAGGAAGGTAGAAGCACTACTCAAGTGCTACGGGATATCACACAAGGTTTCAACTGCATATCACCCCCAAACAAATGGGCAAGCGAAAGTGTCCAACCGAGAGATTAAGCAGATTTTGGAGAAAGTGGTAAATTCACAAAGGAAGGGCTGGAGCTCTTGGTTGGGAGATGCACTATGGGCATATAGGACGGCCTATAAGACCCCATTAGGGATGAGTCCCTTTCGGGTTGTCTATAGGAAAGCATGCCACCTTATGGTGGAAGTTGAGCATAAAGCTTACTAGGCGGTGAAGCAGTGTAATATGGACATCACCAAGGTGGGTGTAGCCCGGAAATTGCAACAGGAGGAGCTTGAATGTCTTAGAATGGAGGCATATGAGAATGCTCGAATTTACAAGAAAAAGACTAAGGCATTGCATGATCACCATATTCGAAAGAAGGATTTTCAAGAAGGTGATGAAGTTCTCCTATACAACTCAAGGCTCAGATTCATGCTTGGAAAGCTCCGCTCAAGATAGGAAGGTCCCTTCAAAGTGAAGGATGTAAAGCCTTATGGTGTGGTGGAATTGTTTGATCCTCAGAGTGAGGCAACCTTCAAGGTGAATGGCCATAGAGTGAAGAAATACCATGGCTACAAGTCACCCAAGGAAGTGGAAGTGCTCCTACTTGAGGATGCACCAAAAGGAGAGGAAGCTTAAGCTACGGACCGTCCAACTTAAGGACGTAAAAGAAAAGTTCTAGGTGGGAGACACCCTACCACGGTATGATCATCCTTGTATATACTTTCTTACTGCTAGCCTTAGACTGTTTATGAATTTTGTGATTATTGATGTTGTTGAGTTTGTTTTGATATGTTTTGATATGTTAGGTTTTGTTGAATTTGTTAGATTGTTGTGACATTCATTAGAATTTTATCAATCTTGGCAATTTTTGTTGTATTGGTTGTGTTGAGGAAAATACTTCATTCTGAGTATTGTATGATTTTGTGAGTGTTTTCTCGACCTATCTAGCTTATTGAATGCCAAGAATGTGTGAAATTGCATTTTTCTATGTTGTTGAAAAAAGGGGGGGCAACGACACGCAAGTGCACTGTGCGCGCGCACGTCGGCATGGTTTCACAACTCCTGGTACAAGAACCAAAGAGTTGTGCCCACATTGTGCATACTCTGTGCCAGGCAACCCACGCGTAAGCGTGCTTAACACCTGCGTGCCCCTTCCTGTTTCGCCAACCCATGCGCAAGCGCACTGTGTGCGCGCGTGTCGGTTGTGCATTCTGCACTCTCTGGTACAAAAACCAAAGAGTCATGCCAAGATTGTTCCCGTTCTGTGCCTGCGTCCCACGCGTAAGCATCCATGACGCGTCTGCATCGGTTGCCCATTTGAGCATGCACGCGTACGTGTGCTGTGCGCGTACGCGTAGCATGAGATGCATGCCATTGGCGGTATAGAAACCCGAGATATAGGCCAACTTTGTGCCCACTCTGCGCCTAAGGCACAACTTTCACCCCACGCGTATGTACCCTTGACACGTACGCATCACTTCATCCTCTACACATCGACGCGCAAGCGCACTGTGCGCGCGCGCGTCGGTCGTTCGGCGCAATTTTAAAGATGCACACCCCTTTTTTCTTACTTCATTTCTTTTCACTCTTCTCTTTTCTTCCTTCCATTACCTTTCTTCTTCTTCTTCTTCCAACCTCCACCACCCTTGTCTCCCGCCACTTACCGGCGACCACCACATCTCCGGTGGCACTTAAACTTCTCTACCCTTCTCTCTTTTCCTACCAACACTCCACCTTGTCTCTTCCCCCTCTCAAGGTTCTACTTCTTCTACCTCTCATCTCTTGCCTTCTTTCGATTTCTTGTTTATTTAGTTGCATGTTCTTTTGTTGCTCTCTTATTTTTCTTTTTAGTTGTATGATTCTATTACTTGGTTTTTATTTGTCTACTTTCCCCCTTTTCCTATTTTTTCATGGATGTTAACTTGAGTTTTATCTTTCTTTAATTGATTCTATTGTTATTTTTGATGTCTTTGTAAGCATATGGTGTTGTGTTGTTGTTGGTCTTTCATTTTGGGGCTCTATTTGTTTGAGTTCTTAAACTTTTCTCATTGCTTGATTATTGCACACCAAGTGTTCGAGAAAATACCTTTATGCCATTTTGGTTTGTTTTGATCTTGCACTTGCAACTTGGTGTTCCCTTGGTGCACGAAATTGTGATCATCAACAATGGCGCCAAAAACTTGGTAGCGCTCTCAAACGTGAATCACACTTAGTCGCAACTGTTGGGCGTTTGTCATCACGCCCAACAATTGCGAGTTTGAAACTCGTCACAGTCATTCAATCCCGGAATCCTACTCGGAATACCACAGACAAGGTTAGACTTTCCAGATTCCCATGAATGCCACCATCAATTCTAGCTTATACCACGAAGATTCTGATTAAGGAATCCAAGAGATATGCGCCCGGTCTAAGGTAGAACGGAAGTGGTTGTCAGTCACGCGTTCATAGGTGAGAATGATGATGAGTGTCACGGATCATCACATTCATCATGTTGAAGTGCAACGAATATCTTAGAATAAGAATAAGTCGAATTGAATAGAAAATAGTAGTAATTGCATTGAAACTTGGGGTACAGCAGAGCTCCACACCCTTAATCTATGGTGTGTAGAAACTCCACCGTTGAAAATACATAAGTGATGAAGGTTCAGGCATGGCCGAATGGCCAGCCCCCAAACTTGATCAATAGTCTCCTAAGATTAATAATAAAACCGAGACCAAAGATGTCTAATACACTAGTAAAAAGTTCTATTTATACTAAACTAGCTACTAGGGTTTACAGAAGTAAGTAATTGATGCATAAATCCACTTCCGGGGCCACTTGGTGTGTGCTTGGGCTGAGCTTGATCTATCCACGAGCTAAGGCTTCTCTTGGAGTTGAACGCCAAGTTGTAACGTGTTTTGGGCGTTCAACTTTGGTTCGTGACGTGTTTCTGGCATTTGTCTCCAGAATGCAGCATGGAACTGGCGTTGAGTGCGAATTTATGTCGTTAAATCTCGAATAAAGTATGGACTATTATATATTGCTGGAAAGATCTAGGTTTCTACTTTCCAACACCGTTGAGAGCGCGCCATTTGGAGTTTTGTAGCTCCAAAAAATTCATTTTGAGTGCAAGGAGGTCAGATTCCAACAGCATCAGCAGTCCTTTGTCAGCCTTCTTATCAGAGTTTTGCTCAGGTCCCTCAATTTCAGCCAGAAAATACCTGAAATCATAGAAAAACACACAAACTCATAGTAAAGTCCAGAAATGTGAATTTAGCATAAAAACTAATGAAAACATCTCTAGAAGTAACTAGATCATACTAAAAACTACCTAAAAACAATGCCAAAAAGCGTATAAATTATCTGCTCATCACAACACCAAACTTAAATTGTTGATTGTCCCCAAGCAACTGAAAATCAATTAGGATAAAAAGAAGAGAATATACTATAAATTCGAAAATATCAATGAATATCAATTCTAATTAGATGAGCGGGACTTGTAGCTTTTTGCTTCTGAACAGTTTTGGCATCTCACTTTTTCCTTTGAAGTTTAGAATGATTGGCTTCTATAGGTACTTAGAATTTCAGATAGTGTTATTGATTCTCCTAGTTAAGTTTGTTGATTCTTGAACACAGCTACTTTTATGAGTCTTGGTCGTGGCCCTAAGCATTTTGTTTTCCAGTATTACCACCGGATACATAAATGCCACAGACACATGACTGGGTGAACCTTTTCAGATTGTGACTCAGCTTTGCTAGAGTCCCCAGTTAGAGGTGTCCAGAGCTCTTAAACACACTCTTTTTGCTTTGGATCACGACTTTAACCACTCAGTCTCAAGCCTTTCACTTGGACCTGCATGCCACAAGCACATGGTTAGGGACAGCTTGATTTAGCTTAGGCCTGGATTTTATTTCCTTGGGCCCTCCTATTCATTGATGCTCAAAGCCTTGGATCCTTTTTACCCTTGTATTTTGGTTTTAAGGGCTATTGGCTTTTTCTTGCTTTTTCTTTTTCTTTCTTTTTTTTCGCCATTTTTTTCGCAAGCTTTTGTTTTTCACTGCTTTTTCTTGCTTCAAGAATCAATTTTATGATTTTTCAGATCATCAATAAAATTTCTCTTATTCATCATTCTTTCAAGAGCCAATAATTTTAACATTCATAAATAACAAGATAAAAAATATGCACTGTTCAAGCATTCATTCAGAGACCAAAATGTATTGTCACCACATCAATATAATTAAACTAAATTCAAGGATAAATTCGAAATTCATGTACTTCTTGTTCTTTTGAATTAGAAACATTTTTCATTTAAGAGAGGTGAAGGATTAATGGAATTATTCATAGCTTTAAGACATAGTTACTAACTACTAATGATCATGAAGTAGAGACACAAAACATAGATAAACATATAACATAAAAACTGAACAACAGAAAAAAATAAGAACAAGGAATGAGTCCACCTTAGTGGCGTCTTCTTCTTGAAGGACCAATGATGTCCTTAAGCTCTTCTATGTCTCTTTCTTGCCTTTGTTGCTCCTCCCTCATTGCTCTTTGATCTTCTCTAATTTCATGGAGAATGATGGAGTGCTCTTGATGTTCCACCCTTAATTGATCCACATTATAACTCAAATCTTCTAAGGAAGTGTTGAGTTGTTCCCAATAGTTGTTGGGAGGAAAGTGCATCCCTTGAGGCATCTCCAGGATTTCTTGGTGATGAGCTTCCTCATGCGCCTCTTGGGTTCCATGAGTGGGCTCTCTTGTTTGCTCCATCCTTTTCTTAGTGATGGGCTTGTCCTCCTCAATGAGGATGTCTCCTTTTATGATAACTTCAGCTGAGTAACATAGATGGCAAATAAGATGAGGAAAAGCTAGCCTTGCCAAAGTAGAGGACTTATCGGCTATTTTGTAGAATTCATGGGAGATGACTTCATGAACTTCTACTTCCTCTCCATTCATGATGCTATGAATCATGATGGCCCGATCCATAGTAACTTCGGATCGGTTGTTAGTGGGGATGAGGGAGCGTTGGATGAACTCCAACCATCCTCTAGCCACAGGCTTGAGGTCCAGTCTTCTTAGTTGAACCGGCTTGCCTTTGGAATCTCTTTTCCATTGAGCTCCTTCCACACATATGTCCATAAGGACTTGGTCCAACCTTTGATTAAAGTTGACCCTTCTAGTGTAGGGGCATGCATCTCCTTGCATCATGGGCAAGTTGAACGCCAACCTCACATTTTCCGGACTAAAATCTAAGTATTTCCCCCGAACCATTGTAAGATAATTCTTTGGGTTCGGGTTCTTACTTTGATCATGGTTCTTAGTGATCCATGCATTGGCATAGAACTCTTGAACCATTAAGATTCCGTCTTGTTGGATGGGGTTGGTTAGAACTTCCCAACCTCTTCTTTGAATATCATGTCGGATCTCCGGATACTCATTTTTCTTGAGCTTGAAAGGGACCTCGGGAATCACCTTCTTCTTGGCCACAACATCATAGAAGTGGTCTTGATGGGCTTTGGAGATGAATCTTTCCATCTCCCATGACTCGGAGGTGGAAGCTTTTGTCTTTCCTTTCCCTTTTCTAAAGGTTTCTCCGGTCTTAAGTGCCATCAATGGTAATGGAAAAACAAAAAGCGATGCTTTTACCACACCAAACTTAAAATATTGCTTGCCCTCGAGCAAGAGACGAAAGAAAAGAAGAAGAAGAAGAGAAAATATGGAGGAGAGTGAGGGGGAGGTGTATTTGGCCAAGGCGTAGAAGAGGGGGTTGTGTTGTGTGAAAATTAAGGAGAATGGAGGGGTTTATATAGGGAGGGGAGAGGGGATAGGTTCGGCTATTTAGGGTGGGTTTGGGTGGGAAATAAATTTGAATTTTGAAGGTAGGTGGGGTTTATGGGGAAGAGTGGATGGATGTGAGTGGTGAAGGGGGTAATTGGGAAGAGGAATTGAGGTGATTGGTGAAGGATTTTGGGGAAGAGTGTTTATTGGAAAGAGAGAATGAATGTTGAGAAGAGGAGAGAATATGGTAGGTGGGGATTCTGTGGGGTCCACAGATCCTGAGATGATCCTGTGGGGTCCACAAATCCTGAGGTGTCAAAGATTTACATCCCTGCACCAATTAGGCATGTAAAATGCCTTTCCATGCAATTCTCGAATTTAAACGCCGAAGTGATGCATGTTCTGGGCGTTCAACGCCCATGTGCAGCATGTTTCTGGCGTTGAACGCCAGTTCCATGCTTGTTTCTGGCATTCAGCGCCAGCTCTCCTCAGGGTGCATTCCTGGCATTTGAACGCCGGGATGTTGCTTGTTTCTAGCGTTCAGCGCCAGATCCATGCTCTGTTCTGGCGTTGAACGCCAGCTAGATGCTCCTTACTGGCGTTTAAACGCCAGTAAGTCCTTCCTTCATGGTGTATTTTTCTTCTGCTGTTTTTGATTCTCTTTTTAATTTTAATATTTTTTTTCTTGACTCAACATGATCATTAACCTAATAAAACATAAAAGAACAATGAAAATAAAACAAAATTAGATAAATAAAAATCGGGTTGCCTCCCAATAAGCGCTTCTTTAATGTCAATAGCTTGACAGTGGGCTCTCATGGAGCCTCACATGTGATCAGGTCAATGTTGTATAGTCCCAACACCAAACTTAGAGTTTGGTTGTGGGGATTCAACACCAAACTTAGAGTTTGATTGTGGGGGCTTTGTTTGACTCTGTACTGAGAGAAGATTTTCATGCTTCCTCTCCATTGTTAAAGAAGAAGATCCTTGAGCCTTAAACACAAGGTAGTCCCCATTCAATTGAAGGACTAATTCTCCTCTGTTAACATCTATCACAGCTCCTGCTGTGGCTAGGAAAGGTCTTCCAAGGATGATGCATTCATCCTCCTCCTTCCTAGTGTCTAAGATTATGAAATCAGCAGGAATGTAAAGGCCTTCAACCTTTACCAACACGTCCTCTACCAATCCATAAGCTTGTCTTACTGACTTGTCTGCCATATGTAATATGAATAAGGCAGGCTGTACCTCAATGATCCCCAACTTCTCCATTACAGAGAGTGGCATAAGATTTATGCCTGACCCTAGGTCACACAGAGCTTTCTCAAAGGTCATGGTGCCTATCGTACAGGGTATTACGAATTTTCCAGGATCTTGTCTCTTTTGAGGTAAAGTTTGCTGAACCCAGGTATCTAGTTCACTAATGAGCAAGGGAGGTTCACCTTCCCAAGTCTCATTACCAAATAACTTGGCATTCAGTTTCATGATAGCTCCTAGATATTGAGCAACTTGCTCTCTAGTTACATCTTCATCTTCTTCAGAGGAAGAATAGTCTTCAGAGCTCATGAATGGTAGAAGGAGGTTTAATGGGATCTCTATGGTCTCTATATGAGCCTCAGATTCCTTTAGGTCCTCCATAGGGAACGCCTTCTTGCTTGAGAGACGTCCCATGAGGTCTTCCTCATTGGGATTCACGTCCTCTCCTTCCTTTCTAGGTTCGGCCATATTGATTATATCAATGGCCTTGTACTCTCTTTTTGGATTTTCTTCAGTATTGCTTGGGAGAGTACTAGGAGGAGTTTCAGTGATTTTCTTACTCAGCTGGCCCACTTGTGCCTCCAGATTTTTGATGGAGGACCTTGTTTCACTCATGAAACTTAAAGTGGTCTTAGATAGATCAGAGACTAAATTTGCTAATTTAAAGGTACTCTGTTCATAATTTTATGTCTGTTGCTGAGAAGATGATGGATAAGGCTTGATATTGCTGAGCCTATTTCTTTCACCATTATTAAAGCCTTGTTGAGGCTTTTGTTGATCCCTCCATGAGAAATTTGGATGATTTCTCCATGATGAATTGCAGGGTTCTCAGGATCATAAGCTTCTTCTTCAGAAGATGCCTCTTTAGTACTGTTGGATGTATTTTGCCATCCATTCAGACTTTGAGAAATCATGTTGACTTGCTGAGTCAACATTTTGTTCTGAGCCAAAATGGCATTCAGAGCATCAATTTCAAGAACTCCCTTCCTTTGAGGCATCCCATTATTCACGAAATTCCTCTCAAAAGTGTACATAAACTGGTTATTTGCAACCATATCAATAAGTTTTTGAGCTTCTGCAGGCGTTTTCTTTAGGTGAATGGATCCACCTGCAGAATGGTCCAATGACATCTTAGAGAACTCAGATAGACCATAATAGAATATATCTATCATAGTCCATTCTGAAACATGTCAGAAGGACATATTTTGGTCATCTGTTTGTATCTTTCCCAAGCTTCATAGAGGGATTAACCATCTTTTTGTTTGAAGGTCTGAACATCCACTCTAAGCTTGGTCAGTTTTTGAGGAGGAAAGAACTTAGCCAAGAAGGCCGTGACCAACTTATCCCAAGAGTCCAGGCTATCTTTAGGTTGAGAGTCCAACCATGCTCTAGCTCTGTCTCTTACAGCAAAAGGGAAAAGCATGAGCCTGTAGACTTCAGGATCTACTCCATTAGTCTTAATAGTCTCACAGATCTGCAAGAACTCAGTTAAAAACTAGTAGGGATCTTCTGATGGAGGTCTATGGAACTTGCAGTTCTGTTATATTAGAGCAACTAGTTGAGGTTTTAGCTCAAAATTGTTTGCTCCAATGGCAGGAATTGAGATGCTTCTTCCATCAAACTTGGAAGTAGGTGTAGTATAATCACCAAGCATCCTTCTTGCATTATTGTTATTGGGTTCGTGATGAGCGGATAATTTGTATGCTTTTTGGCATTGTTTTTAGTATGTTTTTGATATGATATAGTTAGTTTTTAGTATATTTTTATTAGTTTTTAGTTAAAATTCACTTTTCTGGACTTTACTATGAGTTTGTGTGTTTTTCTGTGATTTCAGGTATTTTCTGGCTGAAATTGAGGGACCTGAGCAAAAATCTGATTCTGAGACCAAAAAGGACTGCAGATGCTGTTGGATTCTGACCTCCCTGCACTCGAAGTGGATTTTCTGGAGCTACACCAAGTTTTTGGCGCCGTTGCCGGGGATTGTTCAAGTTTTGAGCAAGCTTTTGGTAACATTGGTGCGCGAAATTGTGAACAATACTTTTTCACAACTCTCATAATCCCTGGTAATGGCTCCAAAAACGTGGTAGCTCAATACCATGGCATTACACAACTTCGCACAACTAACCAGCAAGTGCACTGGGTCGTCCAAGTAATAAACCTTACGCGAGTAAGGGTCGATCCCACGGAGATTGTTAGTATTGAAGCAAGCTATGGTCATCTTGTAAATCTTAGTCAGGCAAACTCAAATGTATATGATGATGAACGAAAATAACATAAAAGATAAAGATAGAGATACTTATGTAATTCATTGGTAGGAACTTCAGATAAGCGCATGAAGATGCCTTCCCTTCCGTCTCTCTGCTTTCCTACTGTCTTCATCCAATCCTTCTTACTCCTTTCCATGGCAAGCTTAAGCAAGGGTTTCACCGTTGTCAGTGGCTACCTCCCATCTTCTCAGTGAAAGCGATTGCATATGCTCTGTCACAGCATAGCGGAATTCATCTGTCGGTTCTCAATCAGGCCGGAATAGAATCCAGTGATTCTTTTGCGTCTGTCACTAACGCCCCGCCCTCAGGAGTTTGAAGCACGTCACAGTCATTCAGTCATTGAATCCTACTCAGAATACCACAGACAAGGTTAGACCTTCCGGATTCTCTTGAATGCTGCCATCAGTTCTCGCCTATACCACGAAGACTCTGATCTCACGGAATGGTTGGCTCGTTTGTCAGACGAGCACTCGGTTGTCAGGCGATCAACCATGCATCGTGCAATCAGGAATCCAAGAGATATTCACTAGAGCCTTGATCGCTTGTAGAACAAGAGTGGTTGTCAGTCACTTTGTTCATGGGTGAGAATGATGATGAGTGTCACAGATCATCACATTCATCAAGTTGAAGAACAAGTGATATCTTGGAACAAGAACAAGCGGAATTGAATGGAAGAACAATAGTAATTGCATTAATACTCGAGGTACAGCAGAGCTCCACACCTTAATCTATGGTGTGTAGAAACTCCACCGTTGAAAAAACATAAGCATAAGGTCTAGGCATGGCCGAATGGCCAGCCTCCCAATGATCTAAGATAGCATAAAAATGAAAATAGCTACCAAAGGTCTCTAATACAATAGCAAAAGGTCCTACTTATAAGAACTAGTAGCCTAAGGTGTACAGAAATGAGTAAATGACATAAAAATCCACTTCCGGGCCCACTTGGTGTGTGCTTGGGCTGAGCATTGAAGCATTTTTCGTGCAGAGACTCTTCTTGGAGTTAAACGCCAGCTTTCATGCCAGTTTGGGCGTTTAACTCCCATTTGGGTGCCAGTTCCAGCGTTTAACGCTGGGATTTCTTGAGGTGACTTTGAACGCCGGTTTGGGCCATCAAATCTTAGGCAAAGTATAGACTATCATATATTGCTGGAAAGCCCAGGATGTCTACTTTCCAACGCCGTTGAGAGCGCGCCAATTGGGCTTCTGTAGCTCCAGAAAATCCACTTCGAGTGCAGGGAGGTCAGAATCCAACAGCATCTGCAGTCCTTTTTGGCCTCTGAATCAGATTTTTGCTCAGGTCCCTCAATTTCAGCCAGAAAATACCTGAAATCACAGAAAAATACACAAACTCATAGTAAAGTCCAGAAAAGTGAATTTTAACTAAAAACTAATAAAAATATACTAAAAACTAACTAGATCATACCAAAAACATACTAAAAACAATGCCAAAAAGTATACAAATTATCCGCTCATCACAACACCAAACTTAAATTGTTGCTTGTCCCCAAGCAACTGAAAATCAAACAAGATAAAAAGAAGAGAATATGCAATGAACTCCAAAAACATCTGTGAAGATCAGTATTAATTAGATGAGCGGGGCTTTTACTTTTTGCCTCTGAATAGTTTTGGCATCTCACTCTATCCTTTGAAATTCAGAATGGTTGGCTTCTTTAGGAACTCAGAGTCCAGATAGTGTTAATGATTCTCCTAGTAAAGTATGATGATTCTTTGAGCAAAGCTACTTATTGAGTCTTGGCTGTGGCCCAAAGCACTCTGTCTTCCAGTATTACCACCGGATACATACATGCCACAGACACATAATTGGGTGAACCTTTTCAGATTGTGACTCAGCTTTGCTAAAGTCCCCAATTAGAGGTGTCCAGGGTTCTTAAGCACACTCTTATTTGCCTTGGATCACAACTCTTTATTTCTCTCTTTTTTTTTTGTTTTTCTTTTTCCCTTTTTTTTCGATTTTTTTTTGAATAGAATTGCTTTTTCTTGCTTCAAGAATCATTTTAATGATTTTTCAAATCCTCAGTAACATGTCTCCTTTTTCATCATTCTTTCAAGAGCCAACATTCATAAACCACAAATTCAAGATACATATGCACTGTTTAAGCATACATTCAGAGAACAAAAATATTACCACCACATCAAAATAATTAAACTGTTATAAAATTCAAAATTCATGCAATTCTTTCTTTTTCAATTAAGCACATTTTTATTCAAGAGAGGTGATGGATTCATAGGACATTCATAACTTTAAGGCATAGACACTAAGACACTAATGATCACAAGACACAAACATGGATAAACATAAGCACTAAAAATTCGAAAAACAGAAGAACAAATAACAAGGAAATCAAAGAACGGGTCCACCTTAGTGATGGCGGCTCTTTCTTGCTCTTGAAGATCCTATGGAGTGTTTGAGCTCCTCAATGTCTCTTCCTTGTCTTTGTTGCTCCTCCCTCATGATTCTTTGATCTTCTCTAATTTCATGAAGGATGATGGAGTGTTCTTGATGCTCCACCCTTAGTTGTCCCATGTTGGAACTCAACTCTCCTAGGGAGGTATTTAGTTGCTCCCAATAGTCTTGTGGAGGAAAGTGCATCCCTTGAGGAATCTCAGGGGTCTCATGATGAGTGGGGTCTCTTGTGTACTCCATCTATGTCAACTCCAACTGAATAACAGAGGTGACAAATAAGATGAGGAAAGGCTAACCTTGCCAAGGTGGAGGTCTTGTCCGCCACCTTATAGAGTTCTTGGGCTATAACCTCATGAACCTCTATTTCTTCTCCAATCATGATGCTATGGATCATGATAGCCCGATCTATGGTAACTTCGGACCGGTTGCTAGTGGGAATGATTGAGCGTTGTATGAACTCTAACCATCCTCTAGCCACGGGCTTGAGGTCATGCCTTCTCAATTGGACCGGCTTTCCCCTTGAATCTTGCTTCCATTGTGCGCCCTCTTCACATATGACTGTGAGGACTTGGTCCAACCTTTGATCAAAGTTGACCCTTCTAGTGTAAGGATGCTCATCTTCTTGCATCATAGGCAAGTTGAACGCCACCCTCACACTCTCCGGACTAAAATCCAAGTATTTCCCCCGAACCATAGTGAGATAGTTCTTTGGATTCGGGTTCACACTTTGGTCATGGTTCTTGGTGATCCATGCATTGGCATAGAACTCTTGAACCATCAAGATTACGACTTGTTGAATGGGGTTGGTAAGAACTTCCCAACCTCTTCTTCGGATCTCATGTCGGATCTCCGGATATTCACCCTTTTTGAGTGAAAAGGGGACCTCGGGGATCACCTTCTTCAAGGCCACAACTTCATAGAAGTGGTCTTGATGCACCCTTGAGAGGAATCTATCCATCTCCCATGACTCGGAGGTGGAAGCTTTTGCCTTCCCTTTCCTCTTTCTAGAGGTTTCTCCGGCCTTGGATGCCATAATGGTTATGGAAAAACGAAAAAAGCAACGCTTTTACCACACCAAACTTAAAATGTTTGCTCGTCCTCGAGCAAAAGAAGAAAGAAGAGAGTAGAAGAAGAAGAAATGAGGAAGAGGGAGATGGTGGTGTGTTCGGCCAAAGAGGGGGAGAAGTGGTGTTTAGGTTGTGTGAAAATGAAGGGTTGAAGAAGGGTATGTATAGGAGAGAGGGGGGTAAAGGTTCGGCCATTATGGGTGGGTTTGGGAGGGAAAGTGGTTTGAATTTGAAGGGTGAGGTTGGTGGGGATTTATGAAGGGTGGATGTGAGTGGTGAAGAGAAAGATGGGATTTGATAGGTGAAGGGTTTTTGGGGAAGAGGTGTTGAGGTGATTGGTGAATGGGGGAAGAAGAGAGAGAATGATGGTAGGGTAGGTGGGGATCCTGTGGGGTCCACAGATCCTGTGGTGTCAAGGAAAAGTCATCCCTGCACCAAATGGCATCAAAATTCACGTTTTGAGCCATTTCTGGCGTTAAACGCCGGGCTGGTGCCCATTCCTGGCGTTTAACGCCAGGTTCTTGCGCTTTTCTGGCGTTTAACGCCAGTCTGGTGCCCCTTTCTGGCGTTAAACGCCCAGAATGGTGCCAGACTGGGCGTTAAACGCCCAACTGCTAGGCTTACTGGCGTTTGAACGCCAGCAGCATCTTCCTCCAGGGTGTGCTGTTTTTCTTCCTGTTTTTCATTCTGTTTTTGCTTTTTTCATTGTTTTTGTGACTTCTTATGATCATCAACCTACAAAAAAGATAAAATAACAAAAGAAAATAATTAAGTATAAAACATTGGGTTGCCTCCCAACAAGCGCTTCTTTAATGTCATTAGCTTGACAGAGGGCTTCTCATGGAGCCTCAGAAATACTCAGAACCGTGTTGGAACCTCCCAACACCAAACTTAGAGTTTGAATGTGGGGGTTCAACACCAAACTTAGAGTTTGGTTGTGGCCTCCCAACACCAAACTTAGAGTTTGACTGTGGGGGCTCTGTTTGGCTCTGCTTTGAGAGAAGCTCTTCATGCTTCCTCTCCATGATGACAGAGGGATATCCTTGGGCCTTAAACACCAAGGATTCTTCATTTACTTGAATGATCAACTCTCCTCTATCAACATCAATCACAGCCTTTGCTGTGGCTAGGAAGGGTCTGCCAAGGATGATGGATTCATCCATGCACTTCCCAGTCTCTAGGACTATGAAATCAGTAGGGATGTAATGGTCTTCAACTTTTACCAGAACATCCTCTACAAGTCCATAGGCTTGTTTTCTTGAGTTGTCTGCCATCTCTAGTGAGATTTTTGCAGCTTGCACCTCAAAGATCCCTAACTTCTCCATTACAGAGAGGGGCATGAGGTTTACACTTGACCCTAAGTCACACAAGGCCTTCTTGAAGGTCATGGTGCCTATGGTACAAGGTATTGAAAACTTCCCAGGATCCTGTCTCTTTTGAGGCAGTTTCTGCCTAGACAAGTCATCCAGTTCTTTGGTGAGCAAAGGGGATTCATCCTCCCAAGTCTCATTTCCAAATAACTTGTCATTTAACTTCATGATTGCTCCAAGGTATTTAGCAACTTGCTCTTCAGTGACATACTCATCCTCTTCAGAGGAAGAATACTCATCAGAGCTCATGAATGGCAGGAGTAAGTCCAATGGAATCTCTATGGTCTCAGTTTGAGCCTCAGATTCCCAAGGTTCCTCATTGGGGAACTCATTGGGGCCAGTGGACGTCCAGTGAGGTCTTCCTCAGTGGCGTTCACTGCCTCTTCTTCCTCCCAGGATTCGGCCAAATTGATGGCTTTGCATTCTCCTTTTGGATTTTCTTCTGTATTGCTTGGGAGAGTACTAGGAGGGAGTTCAGTAATTTTCTTGCTCAGCTGACCCACTTGTCCTTCCAAATTCCTAATGGAGGACCTAGTTTCAGTCATGAAACTTTGAGTGGTTTTGATTAGATCAGAGACCATGGTTGCTAAGTCAGAGTTATTCTGCTTAGAACTCTCTGTCTGTTGCTGAGAAGATGATGGAAAAGGCTTGCTATTGCTAAACCTGTTTCTTCCACCATTATTGTTATTGAAACCTTGTTGAGGTCTCTGTTGATCCTTCCATGAAAGATTTGGATGATTCCTCCATGAAGGATTATAGGTGTTTCCATAGGGTTCTCCCATGTAATTCACCTCTTTCATTGAAGGGTTCTCAGGATCATAAGCTTCTTCCTCAGATGAAGCTTCCTTAGTACTGCTTGGTGCATTTTGCATTCCAGACAGACTTTGAGAAATCATATTGACTTGTTGGGTCAATATTTTGTTCTGAGCCAGTATGGCATTCAGAGTGTCAATCTCAAGAACTCCTTTCTTCTGACTAGTCCCATTGCTCACAGGATTTCTTTCAGAAGTATACATGAATTGGTTATTTGCAACCATTTCAATCAGCTCTTGAGCCTCAGTAGGCGTCTTCTTCAAATGAAGAGATCCTCCAGAAGAGCTATCCAAGGACATCTTGGACAGTTCAGAGAGACCATCATAGAAAATACCTATGATGCTCCATTCAGAAAGCATGTCAGTGGGACACTTTCTGATCAATTGTTTGTATCTTTCCCAAGCTTCATAGAGGGATTCTCCTTCCTTCTGTCTGAAGGTTTGGACTTCCACTCTAAGCTTACTCAATTTTTGAGGTGGAAAGAACTTTGCCAAGAAGGCATTGACTAGCTTTTCCCAAGAGTCCAGGCTTTCTTTAGGTTGAGAGTCCAACCATGTCCTAGCTCTGTCTCTTATAGCAAAAGGGAATAGCATAAGTCTGTAGACCTCAGGGTCAACCCCATTAGTCTTGACAGTGTCACAGATTTGCAAGAACTCAGCTAAGAACTGATGAGGATCTTCCAATGGAAGTCCATGGAACTTGCAATTCTGTTGCATTAGAGAAACTAATTGAGGCTTAAGCTCAAAATTGTTTGCTCCAATGGCAGGGATAGAGATGCTTCTCCCATAGAAGTCGGGAGTAGGTGCAGTAAAGTCACCCAGCACCTTCCTTGCATTGTTGGCATTGTTGTTGTGTTCGGCTGCCATTTGTTCTTCTTCCTTGAAGAATTCGTTCAGGTTCTCTAGAGAGAGTTGTGCTTTGGCTTCTCTTAGCTTTCTCTTCAAGGTCCTTTCAGGTTCAGGATCAGCCTCAACAAGAATGCCTTTGTCTTTGCTCCTGCTCATAAGAAAGAGAAGGAACAAGAAAATGTGGAATCCTCTATGTCACAGTATAGAGATTCCTTTAGGTGTCAGAGGAAAAGAAGAGTAGAAGACAGAAGTAGAAAATTCGAACTTATCAGAGAAGATGGAGTTCGAATTTTGCATTAAGGAATAGTATTAGTCCATAAATGGAAGGATGTGAGAAGGAGGGAAGTAATTTTCGAAAATTAAGTGAAAAATTTTGAAAACATTTTTGAAAAACATTACTTAATTTTCGAAAATGAAAATGGAAAAGAAATCAAGTGATTTTTGAAAAAGATTTTGAAATTAGAAATCAAAAGGATTTGATTGAAAACTATTTTGAAAAAGATGTGGTTAAGAAGATATGATTGATTTTAAAAAATGTGATTGAGAGGATATGATTTGAAAAACATTTTAAAAAGATTTGATTTGAAAATTAAAAACTTGACTAACAAGAAAAGATATGATTCAAACATTAAACCTTTCTCAACAGAAAAGGCAACATACTTGAAATGTTGAATCAAATCATTAATTGATAGTAAGTATCTTAAAAATGGAAAGAAATTGGTTTTGAAAAAGATTTGATTGGAAAATTGATTTGAAAAAGATTTGATTTTGAAAAGATGTTGAAAACTTAAAAAAAATTGATTTGAAAACAAAATCTTCCCCTTTAGCCATCCTGGCGTTAAACGCCCAGAATGGTGCACATTCTGGCGTTTAACGCCCAAAATGCTACCCTTTTGGGCGTTAAACGCCCAACCAGGTACCCTGGCTGGCGTTTAAACGCCAGTCTATCCTTCTTCACTGGGCGTTTTGAACGCCCAGCTTTTTCTGTGCAATTCCTCTGCTGTATGTTCTGAGTCTTCAATTCTCTGTATTATTGACTTGAAAAGACACAAATTAAAAATATTTTTGGATTTTTGATAATAGGAAAAATCAAAATGCAACAAGAATCAAATAACAATGCATGCAAGACACCAAACTTAGCAGTTTGTATACTACTGACACTAACAAATGAAAATGCATATGAGACACACAAAACATCAAGTCAATTGAATTCAAAGATCAGAGCAAGTAAATCATCAAGAACATCTGAAGATCACTAAGATACATGAATGAATACATGCAATTGACACCAAACTTATGATGAGACTAGTGTCTCAATAAGAAACAACAATATTTTTGGTTTTATGATTTTGTAAAATTTTTTTTTGTGTTTTTCGAAAATTAATGGAAAAAGATATCAAAATTCTTAATGAGAATTCCAGGAATCAGTGCAATGTTAGTCTAGACTCCGGTCCAGGAATTAGACATGGCTTCACAGCCAGCCAAGCTTTCAGAGAAAGCTTCGGTCCAAAACACTAGACATGGCCAAAAGCCAGCCAAGCCTTAGCAGATCACTGCTCCAAAAGCAAGATTGATAAGAAATCAACAAGCTCTTGTGATGATAAGTTGAAACCTCGGTCCAATGAAATTAGACATGGCTTCTCAGCCAGCCAGATTTCAACAAATCACCATGAAACTCTAGAATTCATCTTCAAGAATTTCGAAAAAAAATAAATACCTAATCTAAGCAACAAGATGAACCGTCAGTTGTCCAGCCTGAACAATCTCTGGCAATAACGCCAAAAATTGGTGTTGTTGCCGGATCTTGGCACTGATGTTACCAAAGCTTGCTCAAAACTTGAACAATCCCCGGCAACGGCGCCAAAAACTTGGTGCGCGAAATTGTGAACAATACTTTTTCACAACTCTCATAATCCCCGGTAATGGCTCCAAAAACGTGGTAGCTCAATACCATGGCATTACACAACTTCGCACAACTAACCAGCAAGTGCACTGGGTCGTCCGAGTAATAAACCTTACGCGAGTAAGGGTCGATCCCACGGAGATTGTTAGTATTGAAGCAAGCTATGGTCATCTTGTAAATCTTAGTCAGGCAAACTCAAATGTATATGATGATGAACGAAAATAACAAAAGATAAAGATAGAGATACTTATGTAATTCATTGGTAGGAACTTCAGATAAGCGCATGAAGATGCTTCCCTTCCGTCTCTCTGCTTTCCTACTGTCTTCATCCAATCCTTCTTACTCCTTTCCATGGCAAGCTTAGCAGGGTTTCACCGTTGTCAGTGGCTACCTCCCATCCTCTCAGTGAAAGCGATGCATATGCTCTGTCACAGCATAGCGGAATCATCTGTCGGTTCTCAATCAGGCCGGAATAGAATCCAGTGATTCTTTTGCGTCTGTCACTAACGCCCGCCTCAGGAGTTTGAAGCACGTCACAGTCATTCAGTCATTGAATCCTACTCAGAATACCACAGACAAGGTTAGACCTTCCGGATTCTCTTGAATGCTGCCATCAGTTCTGCCTATACCACGAAGACTCTGATCTCACGGAATGGTTGGCTCGTTTGTCAGACGAGCACTCGGTTGTCAGGCGATCAACCATGCATCGTGCAATCAGGAATCCAAGAGATATTCACTAGAGCCTGATCGCTTGTAGAACAAGAGTGGTTGTCAGTCACTTTGTTCATGGTGAGAATGATGATGAGTGTCAGATCATCACATTCATCAAGTTGAAGAACAAGTGATATCTTGGAACAAGAACAAGCGGAATTGAATGGAAGAACAATAGTAATTGCATTAATACTCGAGGTACAGCAGAGCTCCACACCTTAATCTATGGTGTGTAGAACTCCACCGTTGAAAATACATAAGCATAAGGTCTAGGCATGGCCGAATGGCCAGCCTCCCAATGATCTAAGATAGCATAAAAATGAAATAGCTACCAAAAGTCTCTAATACAATAGCAAAGGTCCTACTTATAAGAACTAGTAGCCTAAGGTGTACAGAAATGAGTAATGACATAAAAATCCACTTCCGGGCCCACTTGGTGTGTGCTTGGGCTGAGCATGAAGCATTTCGTGCAGAGACTCTTCTTGGAGTTAAACGCCAGCTTTCATGCCAGTTTGGGCGTTTAACTCCCATTTGGGTGCCAGTTCCAGCGTTTAACGCTGGGATTTCTTGAGGTGACTTTGAACGCCGGTTTGGGCCATCAAATCTTGGGCAAAGTATGGACTATCATATATTGCTGGAAAGCCCAGGATGTCTACTTTCCAACGCCGTTGA